>NC_064614.1:852760649-853069483 GCF_023898315.1 Schistocerca nitens
ATGATGGTCTGAATAGATGTGTGCCTATTACACATTACGACCCTCTTCAACAGTCGGCGGTCTCTGTCAGTCAACAGACGAGGTCGGCCTGTACGCTTTTGTGCTGTACGTGTCTCTTCACGTTTCCGCTTTACTATCACATCGGAAACAGTGGACCTAGGGATGACTTGGAGTGTGGAAATCTCGCGTACAGACGTATGACACAAGTGACACCCAATCACCTTACCACGTTCGAAGTCCGTGAGTTCCGCTGAGCGCCCCATTCTGCTCTCTCACGATGTCTAATGACTGCTGAGGTCGCTGATATGGAGTAACTGGCATTAGGTGGCAGCACAATGCACCTAATATGAAAAACGTATATTTTGGGGATGTCAGTATACTTTTGAACATATGGTGTACTTGGAGTAGTATGTACTCACATGTTTTGTTAGGTGAACGGGGTGACGTATCAGAGGAAGGAAACGACACAATACATCCAAAAGAAGCGTGCTTACAAAAGGAACACATTCTTCACATCAATGTTCAGATTAAGGATCACTCTCCCAAACATTAGTGGACCAGTTTGTTGATTTTGAAGAATGGGCATAACGAAATAATACGGTGAGAATGATAAGTATGTATATTGTAGTTTTTGCAGGTTTTTAGCTTTCGGTGGGGGGCTTTAAGTTTTGTCATGGATTGTGGAAAATCGGAAAAGAAGGGAATAAATCCTTTATGATGTGGTGTTACAGAAGGCAGCTGAAACTTAATTGGGCTAGTAAAATAAACGAGAAGGTATTCCAAAAACTGGCGAATAAAGGAATATGTGGAAATGCGCGACTAGAAGAAGGGTCAGGGTTAAAGGAAAAGTGTGAAGCCACTAGGAAATGACATCCATCGGGCAAAAACTTTAGCCCAAGACAGAGACTGAAATAATGCAATAAATAATCAAGGTCTAGGACCTAGATGCAACTTTGTGATAAAGAGGAGTCGCTGCGGGCGGCGCCAAATCAAAAAGATACAGAAAAAAAAAGAGATCGATGTCGACGTGTATTTCTGTTTCAGTGTGACCTCCTATTTCTTCAGCATTCGATTCTCATGTGGCTAAATATTTCGCTGTCATGATGTGGCTAAAACGTTTTAGCGCAAAATAGATTATTATTCCGAAGTTTTTAAGTATGGTATGTACTCATACTGTGTACAGCACACCAATGTTAACTTTCAGTATTTCGGTATTTTTACGCGTTAATACGGTACATTATTTTTACTAGAGTTTTGTTTAAATACTATGTTATTTTCTGTTGACATAGTGTCACATATTTTTAAAGTTATAATTTTTTCCAAGTTGTTCTTATTGGCGTATTTTCTTTAAGAGCTACTTTCTGGGACCTGTCATTATTACCCCATTTACATAAGTCTTTACTTTAGCATAATTCTGAAATACATTTGAGGTATAGTATTAGAAATCATTGTGATATCACGAGGAACAAAAATGACGAGGTTTCAGGTACTTCAATTAACAATGTCATAACCAAAACACTTTTGAAGGGATAAGCATTTTTACAGTAGTTCTACTAACTTTTTGAACAAACTATCTTTTCCTTTAAAATCTCCTTTTTCAGCTTCGCTTTATACAAATGAAGTTACTATCGCTTGTAGCTGGCATGTCACAAAATTTTCATGACTTCAACAGAAAGAATGTGGAGTAAGAGGAATAAATTTTTCTGTAGAAGACAGCGGTGTAGCTACAAGAGAAACATGGTAAGTGAATATACTGTAGTGATATGTTATGTGGTCTTCTCACAGAAGCACATGAAATTTTATGTGTCAGTCATCGTAATTTTGATTTTGGATTTCCGAGAAACTGAAATATAAGCAGGAAATCTTACCCGATGAAGCAGTTTTGACACTGAGGTGTATAGTTTCTTAGTGTGTAGAGCTAGTTCGCCTGGAAGTTCTTATAGATAGAAAGCAATGTTCTACTTTTGAAAAATAGCGCTGGATATACAGTGGCTCTATACTGTAACTAAAAACAGGGCGCGGTTTTCAGACCACCGAAGAGTAATATGCGCAGTGCTTATATGTGGTAGTATTTTTACTAGACTAATTCCGCAAACTGGTTTTAATGTTAGCACTAAAATAGAATGTTATTGCCTATCAATGAAATGTTTCGAAGAAATAACGTGGCCCCGTAAACTACCTATCACAGCTGGATTCCATCTAGAAGTGGCAGATTAATGGTGTAGTAAACTAGTTTTTCAAACTGAGGCCCTCTACGGATTGTACGTTTCGAAGACATTAATGTGCGAACGATAGATAATGTGAAACGGCATCCAAACCGAAGAGTGTGAATTCAACTGCATGGTGCACTACTAGCAACGGCCCTGTCCTTTTGCAGGTACGATGGCCTTGGCATCAACTGACGTTAACACCTGGCCCGACCTGCGGAGATCTACATATTAACAAGGAGGACTTAAGTGCTGCACTTGTTTCGCACAACGCATTATCAACAGAGGAACGGCAGTAGCAGTCATAAAAAAAGTCCGCCGGCCGGAGTGGCCGAGCGGTTCTAGGCGCTTCAGTCTGGAACCGCGCGACCGCTACGGTCGCAGGTTCGAATCCTGCCTCGGGCATGGATGTGTGTGATGTCCTTAGGTTGGTTAGGTTTAAGTAGTTCTAAGTTCTACGGGACTGATGACCTTAGAAGTTAAGTCCCATAGTGCTCAGAGCCATTTGAACCATTTTTGAAAAAAAGTCCTGATATCAAATGGGGTTCGGACTAAAATAGTCTCGCTCCCAGTGACGCTAGGTGTTCGTAACAGCTGTTAATGCAATAGTCCTTGTGTCGAACTTCTAACGGTTTCAAAAATACTTGGCAGTGAACATCCTATTTGCATAGTAAGACTATAGCAGAACCCTCTACCGTTTCTGTCGATTATTAGGCAGTATTTAGGTGTTGGGCATTTACCTGTTTACACAAAGCTGCATGTTACCACATGTAATCCAACGCTAATGTAGACTCACAACTGACAAATGAAAGCTAAATAAATTCGTGTGCAATGTATTTCCCAGGATATATTCCAAGCCTAATATTCAGATCTATTTTATATCTAAGTAAGTAATATCATTCTGCAGGCGAAGATAATGCAACAAATAAACAATTCTATTGGATATAAGACAGTCTAGAGAATACTGAAGAAGTGAGAGGAAATTTGTCGTCTTACACCAGCACACAGCCAACAGAAACTATGGGAGGAGAACAGATGACAATTGATAGTGTTTAAGCAGAAGGAAGGAAGCAGGCTAATACGAAACTTACCTCCGAAGAGTCCGCCTCCTCCGCCCAGCAGGTGCAGAGAGGGTTGTGGGAAGCTGTGAGCCTCGCGGCCGGCCGCCAGCAGCAGAAGCAGACACGCGAATGTGTTGGCCATGCCGCAGCCGGTAAGCGTCTGCCAACTTCGCCTTCCCGAGCCGCGTATAAGAGATGGGCGCCGCGTCCGCCCGGTGACGTCATGGACCCACCGGAACAGCCGCGCAGACCTGACCCTCGCGGTTAGCGGAATTCCTCCGGAGCAGGAAGCCACCTACTTGCCTGCGTGACACGCTTCCTGTGACGAGCATTTCACACACAAACACGGGTTCCGCGAACCGAACCATCTGGGGACATTAAAGGCCGTTAACACACGAATGACCTTAGTCGCACAACGGTTTCGTTGCTGACAAGAGAAGTGACTGTTGCAGTAGGCAGCACAACGATCAACGAAGGATTGGAGTCCTGTGGAGCGGCGCGTTAACGACAAGAAATAAGAAATACTGTTCGCCGTCTTCTACGAGTTCTTGAAAACTATTTTTTTCGTCAGCCAGAAAACGATGGAGAACATACTGACCACAGTTTCAAGTCTTTAAGTCCACATTATTTTATTTGTTCGCTGAAAGAAATGTTTCTACACTATATGTTCATTCAGCGGGATCAGGAATTATAATCATAAATAAAAGTTTTGAATCCTAAATGATTCAATTATATTTAAGAAAATTTCACATGCACAACACGGCAATATTCCTGATAATAATAATAATAATAATAATAATAATAATACCAATAATAATAATGTCTCTATTATAAAAAGCACTATGATCAGTTCAGAGGCGACCTCTGCGGTAAGTTCCCAATAACCGGTCTTTCGTCCTGAATTCTAATAATCTAAGTTAATCGCTCGCCAAAAGAGTTGAAAATAACATCACCATTTGCCACGCGGTTGTGGTACACGGGCGGCATACAAACAGTTACTTCCGCGAAATCTACGCGATCCAGGACGGTGTACAGTCCTCTAAAGTGCACTTCCTATTTGTACCAAAAACATGCGTTCAGTTGCAGACTGGCCGTGACGTCACCCGAGGCAGCGCGTAAGCCGTCGTTTGACTGACGCGGACCGATTGATAGCTGGATACGAAATAAAATCCAGTTGTTGCCTCTCAGGCCGTATTTATATACGGGCCAATCGGACGGTCGAAGGAAACATTTGCATCCGTTCTATACCCTGGTAGTAGCCTCTAAATGGCCGCTTTCTCTGTCACATAATATTTTATAACACTCTTGTGTATTACTTTAGAATCTTCGTAATTTTTGTGAATAGAATCAAGTTGGCTATAATCACAGAAAAAGATTTAGCTTGCCTACATTTAAACTTTGCCGTCTAGAATTTTTAGAATAGAATTGACAGTGGAACATGACCTCTGAACTACAACATTAAGAGACATTTTTATCTGCCGCGCGGTCAGAGGCGCCATGTCACGGACTGCGCGGCCCCTCCTGCTGGAGGTTCGAGTCCTCCCTCGGGCATGGATGTGTGTGTTCTTCTTAGCATAAGTTAGTTTAAGGTAGTTTAATTAGTGTGTACGTCTAGGAACCGATGGTCTCAGCAGTTTGGTCCCTTACAAATTCACACACAGCTGAACAAAAAATGGCTCTGAGCACTATGGGACTTAACTTCTGAGGTCATCAGTCCCCTAGAACTTAGAACTACTTAAACCTAACTAACCTAAGGACATCACACACATCCATGCCCGAGGCAGGATTCGAACCTGCGACCGTAGCGGTCACGCGGTTCCAAACTGAAGCGCTTAGAACCGCACGGCCACACCGGCCGGCACAGCTGAACAGACCTTGTATTTATTGTTATTTACATCAAAGCCTTGAAACTTGTTACAGCTATATTATTGAATGGGTTTCGTCAGGTATTGTAATAAAAATTTTCTATCATTAATATAAATGATACTTAGTCTACTACAAATAATCACGTTTCTGTTCCAAATTGAGTTTACAGTAAATTACTCGAAAGCTATTAGAGGTAGCTTAATGGGGTCACACAGTTACTGTTTTTATATCGAACTGAAGCTTCATAAAATTTTTCATAGTTCTAAGTATAATATTTAGCGCCTTCAAATTTTCTTAAAAAACCCGATTTTGACGAAAATTTTGTTCTGGTCAAGTT
Source organism: Schistocerca nitens (assembly GCF_023898315.1). Taxonomy (NCBI): domain Eukaryota; kingdom Metazoa; phylum Arthropoda; class Insecta; order Orthoptera; family Acrididae; genus Schistocerca; species Schistocerca nitens. Next base: position 852,766,121 of record NC_064614.1, read on the forward strand.
AAAATTGTAACAGTTGATTTTGACATACATTTGCGCATTATGATCTATTTTTGGCTTTCTATCTTTATTATTTAGCGGCACTTATTTTTTTTTAAAATGATGTATTTAGTGAAAGATATTCATCTGGTCACTCTGAGATTTAATAATTTAAACATTAATGTACTGAAGCTTACGTTACAAAGTTTGGAAAAGCTTCTTTGATTTTTAATTTCATTCATAAATTACGGCGCAATACTTGCATGCTATGCACAGTCTCGTTATGACGACGTGGTACTAGTAGCAGTGAACTGTGGTTAAGTCGTGGCACACTCGCTCGCCTCTGTATCTCTCAAATGATACAGCCCTTGTTCGCCATGGGCTGTCTTCAATTTTGGAATAGAAATTGCAAGAAACGGTAGCAAGAATGAACAAGATACGGAAAGTGTAATATGACATGAAAAAGAAGACCTTAAGTTTAGTTTTCAATCGCCAACATATCGCAGTAGATTCCAGAGTTAACGATATATCATTCAGACAACTTAGGAAGTAAAATAGCGTCAAATGGCAAAAGCTCAGTCGACATAAACAGCAGCATTTCAAAGGCAAAGGCAGCCTGTTACAAGGAAAAGTTGCTGTTTACGTCATGGAACCTAAAGGTAAAGACCAAAAAAAGGATTTCTTAAGAGCTTTGTCTGCAAGCCTTGTTCGGCTGGGAGAGCTAGACTGTTGGTGCGTACGACGAGAGACGTCTGTGTTCATTTGAAATGTGATACTGCAAGAGAATGGAAAACTCGTGGACAACAAAACCCAAAAATGAAGAAGTTATGGGAAGAATAGGTGAAAAAGTGCTATGGTACCAACAGAACGAAAAAGGATAAGCCAGATAATGTGTCATCTCTAATTAATTTTATTAAAGGAATAACTCAAGAAAGAAGCTACAAACTACTCCAGAAGGATCGTAAATGATGTAGGAGCAGCGTCAGTGAATTACCAACAAATCCACTATTTTAGTGTTCCGTTGCTCACAGATATGTAAAAAAAAAACACGGTACCTTAAAGTATTCGGTCAGAGATTACGAGAACTCGGTCAGAAAAACGGGGTGACACACGGAAGACGGGCGATTTTGAACTGCGTAGTACTGAGAGTGCGGTGGCGGGAGAAGATCGTGGTGTGTTAGTTCTTCTCCACACATGTCGCCATTTAATTCATAATGTCACAGTGCCACTTTCGACACCGTTTGTTCATCTATGACAGCTGCGTTAGAAGTAGTGAGTCTTTTACAGCTACGCAGCGAGCGTTTCGTGTATAGTTCAATCTCTGTCGACACGGAGTTGTTCCGAGCCGTAATACAATCCCCAAATGGGTGGAACCCTTCACATCAACTGTGAACGTGATGGATAAGAAGAGTACAGGCCGGAGATGCAGTGTAACGACGCCAGATAGCTCTGCTAGGATAAGGGAAGCGATAGTCAGAAGCCCAGGACGGTCAGGTAGACTGCATGTTAGTGAGCTAGCAAGAAGTTTTGAATAGATTAGACGACTTTTGCGTGTATTAAAATTTTATCCGTAGAAACGTATTGTTAAGAAACTTCCTGGCAGATTAAAACTGTGTGCCCGACCGAGACTCGAACTCGGGACCTTTGCAAAGGCAAAGGTCCAGAGTTCGAGTCTCGGTCGGGCACACAGTTTTAATCTGCCAGGAAGTTTCATATCAGCGCACACTCCGCTGCAGAGTGAAAATCTCATTCTGGAAACATCCCCCAGGCTGTGGCTAAGCCATGTCTCCGCAATATCCTTTCTTTCAGGAGTGCTAGTTCTGCAAGGTTCGCAGGAGAGCTTCTGTAAAGTTTGGAAGGTAGGAGACGAGATACTGGCAGAAGTGAAGCTGTGAGGCCGGGCGTGTGTCGTGCTTCGGTAGCTCAGATGGTAGAGCACTTGCCCGCGAAAGGCAAAGGTCCCGAGTTCGAGTCTCGGTCGGGCACACAGTTTTAATCTGCCAGGAAGTTTCATATCAGCGCACACTCCGCTGCAGAGTGAAAATCTCATTCTGGAAACATCCCCCAGGCTGTGGCTAAGCCATGTCTCCGCAATATCCTTTCTTTCAGGAGTGCTAGTTCTGCAAGGTTCGCAGGAGAGCTTCTGTAAAGTTTGGAAGGTAGGAGACGAGATACTGGCAGAAGTGAAGCTGTGAGGCCGGGCGTGTGTCGTGCTTCGGTAGCTCAGATGGTAGAGCACTTGCCCGCGAAAGGCAAAGGTCCCGAGTTCGAGTCTCGGTCGGGCACACAGTTTTAATCTGCCAGGAAGTTTCATATCAGCGCACACTCCGCTGCAGAGTGAAAATCTCATTCTGGAAACGTATTGTTGTCCAACAACTGAAGTCAACTGATTTTTCTGTCCATGCAGACTTTGCCTGTAGAATGTAAGTGATTTTGAATGATAATGTGATTTTATTGATGAGCGATGAAGCTCATTTTCACTTAAACGCAGCCATCAGTAAACAAAACCGGCGGTATCAGGCTCCGCAGCATCCCCACCTTATACACCAGCGTCCTTTATCCTCTGAAAGTGTCTCCGTCTGGTGTGCCCTTGGTTCTTTCGGCGTTATTAACCCGCGTTTTTTCGGAGAAAACGGGGTCACAGTCACTGTTAATTCACTTCGATACATTCATATTCTTGAAACGTTTTTGAAACCAGAAATGGGAAGATGAAGTATCCCTTTAAAACATGTTTGGCTCCACCGTGAACACTTCAATGGCAGTTCTTCGACGCATGTCTCCTGGATAGATTACCTCAAGTTTGTCGAAGTTCCTTGGCCTACCGGTTCGCCAGACTTATTAGTATGTGACTTTTTTCTGTGGCGTTACCTCAAGAGCCGTGACTTAACAACAAACAGCACAATCTGGATCAATTGAAGAATGCAATCATTCAAGGAACTGCTGCATCCCTGTAGAGACTTTTGTATTTATCATGGAGGATTTGGGGAAGAGACCTGAATCGCGCATTAAGAATGGTGGACACCACGTTAGCGACATTATTACTCACAAATAAATCTGGCATACATTAAATGGCAAGAAATGGGGTTTGATTCAATGTCAGTAAATATATATTAATTTTAATTTTAATTTTAAAACTGGAGTATTCTCTAATTAAAAGGCACTCGTCTACTATGCGTCACCCTTTACGTCTCCCAGTTGAGGTTCAGTCCATAGGCATTGTGTTTGTATTGTCTTATATCCAAAAACGAGTTTCCGCAGAGTTAAGGCATATGATCAGCCGATACAGTGGGCTGTATGAGTCTAAATGCCTTCCTTGTTTTGTATTAACTATTTTTCTACTATATTTGCGTGTGCATGTCCGTGCCCCTGTGTGTTTGGGTGTGTGTGTGTGTGTTTAGAAAAACATGGTTCAAATGGCTCTGAGTCCGCAGCTCGTGGTCGTGCGGTAGCGTTCTCGCTTCCCACGCCCGGGTTCCCGGGTTCGATTCCCGGCGGGGTTCAAATGGTTCAAATGGCTCTGAGCACTATGGGACTCAACTGCTGAGGTCATAAGTCCCCTAGAACTTAGAACTACTTAAACCTAACTAACCTAAGGACAACACACACATTCATGCCCGAGACAGCATTCGAACCTGCGACCGTAGCGGTCGCGCGGTTCCAGACTGTAGCGCCAGAACCGCTCGGCCACCAGCGGCCGGCTCCCGGCGGAGTCAGGGGTTTTCTCTGCCTCGTGATGACTGAGTGTTGTGTGATGTCCTTAGGTTAGTTAGGTTTAAGTAGTTGTAAGTTCTAGGGGACTGATGACCACAGATGTTAAGTCCCATAGTGCTCAGAGCCATTTTTCGAATGGCTCTGAGCACTATGGGACTTAACTTCTGAGGTCATCAGTCCCCTAGAACTACTTAAACCTAACTAACCTAAGGACAACACACACATCCATTCCCGAGGAAGGACTCGAACCTGCGACCGTAGCGGTCGCGCGGTTCCAGACTGTAGCGCCTAGAACCACTCGGCCACCCCGGCCGGCTTAGAAAAAATTCGCAGTTGTTGTTTGCAGTTCAATTAATAATCTGTCTTATTATTCGCTGACTTCTTTCGCATTTTGTATTAAAGTATCATCAGGGGTCTACTGCAAACTTTATAGAGAACTTATTTAGTTCAAATGGTTCAAATGGCTCTGAGCACTATGGGACTCAACTGCTGAGGTCATTAGTCCCCTAGAACTTAGAACTAGTTAAACCTAACTAACCTAAGGACATCACACACATCCATGCCCGAGGCAGGATTCGAACCTGCGACCGTAGCGGTCTCGCGGTTTCAGACTGCAGCGCCAGAACCGCGCGGCCACTTCGGCCGGCGAACTTATTTAGTAATCTAGTCTTAACGGACAATCAGTTGTTCATGAAAACATTCATCTTCTGTTTAATGAATGTGTGCCAACCTCATTTTCCTGGTCGTCCCTTCGATTCTCTCATGTCTGCCCCTGTTTCCTGGTGGGCAGCGACGCATTTATAGTCCTTTTTTATGGCTTATTGTCATTTTTGTTTATTTGCTGATTCCCAGGCATGCTGCATCAAAATGGTAGTTTGCAACTGTATAATATTGAGGAAAATTTGATAAACTTTTATTTTCTCCGTTTCAGTTGCATGAATATACAATTTATTGCGGCCATTTGTCTATGTATTAAAATTTAGGAAGACGTTACATGTAGTGATATTTATTAGTATAATACTGTAAGTAGGCTGTGTAGGTTTTTATATTGGTAACGCCATGTAGCGCTCTGTATGAAAATTATTGGCTGTGCTGTGTGCAGTCTGTGGCTGGATGGCGTTGTTGGAATAGTCGCTATTGTAGTGTTGGGCAGTTGGCTGTTAACAGCGCGTAGCGTCGCGCAGTTGGAGGTGAGCCGCCAGCAGTGGTGGATGTGGGGAGAGACAGAGCAGAATTTCAAGAGCGGACGATCTGGACGTGTGTCCGCCAGAAAGAGTAAATTTGTGATACTGGATATCATATGTATTATGACTTTTGAACACTATTAAGGTAAATACATTGTTTGTTTCCTATCAAAATCTTCCATTTGCTAAGTATGCGTATCAGTAGTTAGTGCCTTCAGTAGTTACAATCTTTTATTTAGCTGGCAGTATTGGCGCTCGCTGTATTGCAGCAGTTCGAGTAACGAAGATTTTTGTGAGGTAAGTGATTCATGCAAGGTATAGGTTATTGTTAGTCAGGGCCATTCTTTTGTAGGGATTTTTGAAAGTCAGATTGCGTTGCGCTAAAAATATTGTGTCAGTTTAGGGTTGATCAGAATAAGTAAAGAGAGTAATGTCTGAGTACGTTCAGTGTTGCTCAGCTGTTTGAAAAGCAAATAACGTAAGAGATTTTCCAGCACAGTAATTCATTAATTTTTCGAAGGGGACGTTTCAATACCTGTAGTTATGTATTGGCACCATATCTTCTATAATATGAGGCGCATTCAATAAGTAACGCAACTCATTTTTTCTGAAAGTAGTTTGCTTTTATTTAGGATTACAATACACCACATTATTCCCCACTCTTTTAGCTACAAAATCATCTTTTTCAACGTAAACTCCGATCAATGCGGCGGCCTTACGCCACCTTACTCGGAGTGCCTGTATGCCCGATTGGTACCAGCCTACTGGACGATGTCAGAGCCAACGTCTTACTGCACCAATAACCTCCCCATTGCCCAGGTTCTACTTCCCGAAGAGTGCACCTTTCGTTGCGCAAAACACATCGTGTGGCGTCCCGTCCACTCTTCTCTTAGAGGGTGCCTAAAGGATGCTGCCTTCTCGTATAGCTATACAACAAATCAGGCAAATCACATTAATAGGATTTGTTACAATGAAGAAGATTGACAATACTTCGCGGTTTCTGCTAGTGTCCGTCTTCTACTATCCCTTTACTGTCCGGGCTGGGCCGGCAGGAGCGGCGCTTATATTCCCTTCTTGTAGAGGCCGCTCCTGTCGTGGTGTGGTCCTAGTCAGCGGGCTATTGGCTGACATCGTCTCACAGCCTTCTCTCCTCTTGCGTTTTTCATCTTCGTGCAGGCCTTTCGTTGCATCGGAACACATGGAAGTCGGATGGTGTGAGATATGGGATAAGGGTGGTGAGGAAGAACAGTCCAATCACGTTTTGTGAGCTCCTCTCGGGTGCGCAGAATTGTGTGAGGTCTTGCGTTGACAACGAGATGGAGAAGTCCGTTTGTGGCGACGAACACGCTTGAGCCGTTTCTTCAATATCCTGAGGATAACACATCAGATTTGATTGTTACACCATGAGGGAGGACATCAAACGTTAAAACTCCTTCAGAGTCCCAAAAGACCGTCACCATGATTTTACCGTCTGAGGGCGCGGCTTTGAATTTTTTATTCGGGGGATAGGTGGGTGGTGGCGTGGCGCCAATCCATGGATTCTCATGTCGTTTCCGGTTAGAAGTGACAGATTCATGTTTCATCGCGTGTGATGATATTCGGCCAAAAATAGTCTTGGTCAGCCTCGTAACGCGAAAGCAGTTCCGCACTGATTGCCCTTCGTTGCTCTTTACCGTCCTCTATTAGACGGTGAGAAACCCAGAAAGCACACGCCTCTGAGAACCTCAACTAGTGGACGAGTGTGTCAGCACTACCAACAGAGACGTCCAGTTATGCAGCGAGGAATTTGATTGTGATCCGTAGATCACCTCAAATGAGAATGTCCGCTTGTTCCGAAATTGCAGGAGTCACAGCTGTGTTCGGCAGACCGTCACGTGGAAGGTGGGACAGGTTTGTGCGACCTTGTCGCGATGATGACAGACACCTCATCCAACGACTCACCGCGCTTTTGTTCACTGTCATGTCTACGTAGACATTCTGCAAGCGCCTACGACTATCTGCGAAGCACTAGTTATCCGCCAAAAGAAACTTAGTGACAGCTCTCTGCTTGTAACGCACCTCCGTTACAGACGCCATCTTGAAAGCTACGTAGAGCGCCGTCACCTATCGGAACATCACTAAACTATAGGCCGAGAAGAAAATGTGCTGAATTATTTATTGAACGGCCCTCATGGAGAAGAAAATGTGCTGCATTACTTACTGAGCGCCTCTCATATGTTCGTGTTTTGTAAGTTCCAAAATGGTTCAAATGGCTCTAAGCACTATGGGACTTAATATCTGAGGTCATCAGTCCCCTAGACTTAGAACTACTTAAACCTGACTAACCTAAGGACGTTACACCCATCCATGCCCGAGGCAGGATTCAAACTTGCGACCGTAGCAGCAGCGCGGTTCCGGACTGAAGCGCCTAGAACCGCTTTGCCACAGCGGCCGGCATTTTGTAAGGAAAATCGAATATTTGTTGCTTTTAGTAACAAATATGAAGCGCGTGACATGCAAAGTGATAAGGGGTTCGATTCCATAACCCAGGCATTGCATGATACGGGCTGTATTGGTCATAAAGTGCGTTGTGTCGTATGTACGAGTATTAATGGTAGTTGTGGTTATTCCCTTTCAAAGTGAAAGGCAATGGTTATATTACTAGCGCACGTACGTTTGCGTGCATGTGTACTCGATTGCTACACTAATTCAAATGTGTATGACTATTAATCTGTTGTTATGGCACAGGTTATTTGTGACAGGCTCCTTTGTAACATAACCCTTATGAAACGATTTACTGGTGTCTATTTTATCTAATACTTTTACCTAAGATTTTACGCATATAAGATCAAAGTACAAATAAGGCTTCGGTTTTGATGAGGCCTCCCAACCATGCATAATGATTGTACCGGAAGATGCTTAGTGTGTGGTGTGTGTTGTTTATTCCTTACGTAACCGGTAGTTTGTTAGCAAAGATTACATAAATATTGTAAACAAAAAATGCACTTTTTTACGATTTCCACTTTATTTTATTTCTTCGGGCAGCATGTGAATAACATGTAATAAAAAAGTACAATCAGATTTTAGAACTGACTTCCTGTATGGAATGTAGCAATTTTTTGTACTGTATTATTATTTAAAGAGCTGGGTCGATAACGTTTTACCTTGCAGTGACAATACAGGGTTATATATGGGAGGGCACGCTAATCATCGCCACCTAGCTTTGTATGTTTGATTTAGATAGTAAGTTATTTTTCATTGAAAAATGACATTTCTTGTAATGTAGAAATGATCTTCTCTATGTTGCAATAATGTTAACAATAAATGATAGTAGGTGCGGTTGAACCACAGTAAACTAATGGACCATCATACCCGTATGCGCATATGTATGAGGGAGGTAACTAAAAGTGCCCTTTGACCACTAAATAGTATATTTGCCAGTTCGATTGTGTCATTCAGGTGAATAAACCGATACATAGGCTGTCATATCAATGAGCGTATTTGTTGTACACGGTTTGACTTTTCTCTGTGATGTAGTTCGTGCGTTTTGGCACCAAGTTGTGTAACAAGTTACGGTTACTGCAAGATATGTCTCTAATCATATACTGTAAGCTTGTAATATGCACAAGCATGCTGTATGTAAATATTTTTTGTACGATACGTACATTGTAATTTTAGGTGTGTGGTTTGAGAATGAGCGAGCAAACCTGAAATCGGTAAACACTGCCGCAATAAATTGTATGTTCATGCAACTGAGACGGACAAAAGAAAAATTTATTAAATTTTCCTTTTTTCCTGTTTATGGCATCTACCACTCCTATATGTCTGCATTCGATGGCCTGGAACATTGTCAACTTTCGAACCCTCTTTTCATTCTGGTGGATCAATGTATCAGTCTTGTGTGCTTGTTTAGTTCTACTTATATGGCCACTTCCGTAACTTTTTATGAAACCCAGTGGCTGCCCTGCATATTGTTGTATTTTGTTGCTTCGTTGATGTGTAATTAATTTATATGTTTGTAGTCTTTTCATGGCCGAGGTTAGTTTCCCTTAAATGGTTCCCGGTTGTAAACTAATAGACCAACATTTCCCCCACTTGCAATAGAGGCCAAGACATTTGCTCATTATTTTATAACGTGTTGTGGCATACAGTCAAGAGTGATTTAGTGTAATTATTTTGCTAGAGAGGGGATGATGATTGTATGGGAAGAAGTCTGCTTTGGTGCATACTCGTCTCCTACGACTTTTGTATAAATAGAAAAATGTTTGTCAATTAAATACAAGTTTTCTTTCGGATATGGCTTCGAGCACGAGGACATTTTGGTTTGTTAATTATTCTGTAGATACTGTTATCCGTTTGTAACTTTGTTCGGATGTCATTATGTTTGCGAACATGTTCAGCAAATATGCAGTTGTTAGCGGAGTATAAAGTTCCTTTAAATCCTTCTTGAAAGTTTCTTGTATTTAGAAATATGTAAGCAGCATCACAATTATCACACAAGAAATACATAATTTTTTTATTTTTATTTTTTTCTGTAGTACTTCGAGCTGGCCGAAGTGGTCGTGTGGTTCTAGGCGCTGCAGTCTGGAACCGCGAGACAGCTACGGTCGCAGGTTCGAATCCTGCCTCGGGCATGGATGTGTGTGATGTCCTTAGGTTAGTTAGGTTTAACTAGTTCTAAGTTGTAGGGGACTAATGACCTCAGAAGTTGAGTCCCATAGTGCTCAGAGCCATTTGAACCATTTGAACTCTTCGAACTACTGAGAGCAGAGCTCCGAACCTATGGATGAGTAGACCCACATCCACTTGTTCATCTTCGATTCTATGAAACAAATCTCTTCTACTGCAAGGACTTTGCTTTCCGTTCTAGGACGAAGTATGGACCAAAGGAAGAAAAAAATTTCCACTAAACAAGGGGTCTAAAATGCGTACTTTGAGAGTTATGAGCGCTTGTTCACCTTCAGTAGCGTGAAACACACCTCTTGTACTGAGCAAGTGCTCCTAGTTCTTCAGGTATGCATTTTAGAGCCCATCTTTACTTGACATATTTTTCTCGTTTTGGTGTAGAGAGCTTGTCTCCAAAGCTTGTTGCTGTTTTTTCGGATTGTAACATGTAGAGCGTTTACAAAATTCTAATAGTCGGGGGATAATTAATAATGTGGCAAGAATATCAGTGTTATTAACAGTATGCAGGGTGTCAGACATTTAGCAGAATAATAATAATAGTAATAACTAGTATCGTCTATGGTCGAGATTCGATCAATTGAGTCAGTGGATCTGATCCCTGATGAAAAATGTCATCTATCTGAAAGTCAGGCGCTCCACGTAAAACAGTGAAATTTTAGCCTTAGAACTGACTAATTGCGAACGCTGTATTGCAGCTACGAGTATTCTTGCAATAGTTCTTTGATTTATTTTTAACTGTTTCATCATTTGAAGCTAGTCCTCGATACAGAACGTTGAAAAATAAATTTTGTGTTAACGGTGGAAAACCAACTCACGACAACACAAACTGAATGCGGTTGTATCGCGTAAAGTAACGTCAGATGTGAAATGATTTTCATTACAAAATCTGGACTGTAAATTCGTCCGACTGCAATTATAACTTTCAAGATTATTTGGAGTTACGTTCAGTGCATATTTAAATATATCTTTCGAAACAATAATAGTCCTCCACATTAGCCCCATTACTTTGTCTACTCAGAAATTGTGTCCCTCTACCTCTTAGTCTTTCGGTCCTACCCGTTACTGTTCTTCTTCGAGGCAGAGCCTAAAACAGATACAGTTTCCATGAAAAAGGGAAATGGTAGCCATTCAGAATGAAGAAATTGAAAATTAGGAACACTTCAGATTTTGTGGTGACCGCGGCAAAGGAACGAATTAGTTCTATTTTCTCTTAAACGAAAGTAAGGGAAGAAACGACACTAATATATAACGCTTGTTGCCCCGACGACTTGGTTACGATATTTCATTTTCCAGTGGTGATAATATGAACGAAGTAGCAGTTGCGGTATTGCAACTGGCCGTTAAACACGTGTTACTGCAAATGAATTACCTGCTACATTAAAATATGGGCGTCACTAGAGTGTGATTTCACGAAACGTTGTAACATTCGTGGCTCATTTGTACCATAGCACCTGACTGGTACTCTTGGCAGAAGTTGGTAGCAATGTGAGAGACAGAGAGGTGAACTTTTCTCGTTTGTCATGTCTGTATGACTACTTCCTTTTACCTCTCTTAATGGCTATATACGCAAATGATATTTTTGTGCATATCTATGGCAAACTACCTTTGGAATTGTATAAATTTCACTGGGCTCCTTGGACAGTTAATTTTAAAAATCGGTACTTCAGTTTTCGAAGTTCGCGTGTTAATATTACAATCGTTTAATAAAACGATGAATTATCGTTATGATTGTCCACATTACTCTTGCTTTCTCTACGCAAAAATTGTGTCTGTCTAGTTCCGTGTCTTTCATTCCGACCTGTTAGCGCTGTCCTTCTAGTCATAGCTTCAAACGAGCACAGCTTTCGTATAATGAGGTTAGTCTGAAACTATTCAGAATGAAGAAATTAAAAATTAGGAACTTACTTCAAATTTTCTGATATAGGCGGGAAATAACTACGTTACTCTTACAGAAAAATAAGCGAAATAACGACGCCAATGTACTTCGTTATTTACAGGCTTCGTTACTTCGATATTTTGATTACCGCTGCTGACAACATCATAGACCTAGCAGTTGTCGCATTGAAGCTTCCTGGTATGTATTTATTACTGAAAATGAACCAATTAAACATAAACGTCGCTAGAATGCGATTCCACGAAACTTTGTTGCTTCCGTGTGTTATTTCCACCATAGCACCTGATCGGTACTCGGGGTAGAAGTTGACAGCACTTCAGTTGTCGATGTTCACGTATTGGAGAATTAAATGCACGATAGAGGCGGTATCATCAGACCTACGGATATAGAAACATCTACTTCATTTTACCACTCTTAACGGCTACGTACACACATCATTTTGTCTTTGTGCCCATCTATGGCAAAGTGCCTTCCGAATTACGTAAGTTTCATTGGCCTACTTGCATAATTAATATTAAAAGTCGGTACTTATATTTTCTTGTTCACGTCTTACTATTATGCTAATAATAATAACAAGAGTGCCTACACACGTTACAAGGCAGTATCAGGACTGTAAATAAGAAGGAAATAAGAATAGGGCATAAAACCTCATGAACGACAGGGTCGTTAGACTCAAACCACAACCTGGGATCAGACCTCGGGTGGGAGGGAAGTCGTCCACGTCATTTTCAGAGGAACTGTTGCGACATTCTTCTGAACCGATTTAGTAAAAACGCAGGATTCCTTATTCTTTATGTGCAAATATGTATTAGAACTCCATTCCTCTTGAATGCGAGTCGGTGCTTTAACTACTGCACCACCTCATCGCTAGAGTTTTATAGTCGGCACCTACTAGTGGATGAGGTCGTACAGTTGTATAACGTAGTAATTTTGAGGGGCTTCATGGGTGCTGATCTCAGAGCAGCGCAATTTTGGTTTCCATGAGAACCAAAGGACTATTGGACGTGTTTGTCAAATGTACGTTTGAAAAATTGTTGTACTGTACACAGAAAGTTACGCAGTGTTACCAAACCTGCACCTACAACTTTTGACGTAGATCTTGGGTCTCTGCATCAAGTTAAACAATCATAGGGAATTTACAGTGTCCGGACTACACGCGTTCGGTCCCGTTCCTTTAACATGAGGGAACATTTTCAGGTCAATACTAGTAGTGGTTCGGCTGCATAAAGACGCTGTTGTACATCATTTACAAAAAGCGTTCTCGAGCTTATCGTCTTGGTACAGTTCTTCAGCGAGATGGTAGCAAGAACAGGACATCACTTGACCTCGCCCCTATAAAATCGGCTCGAACATCGATTCCAACTCCCTGTCGATTTTCTGAATACTGAAAGTCTGTTACAACTGCTGATGCTACTACTAGTGAAACTATCCAGAGTGTTTCTCTATAACTTTACTGAAGTGGGACGTAGGGCATTTGAGTACTGCCAGCCGACAGTGTCTATATGATGTGAGTAGTAGTGTAATTCAAAATTTCCTTCAACGCGTATAGCGTCATTTCGCTTCATCTGTCCGTGCTGGATGCTTACGCTTTTTGTCAGCCGGTGTATTCGAAGAACACTCGATTTCGAGTGCCCCTCGTCCTTCAGTCGGTATGACAAAGAAAGTGCCAGGCAGGCAGAAGCTCTTCTCGTAAGGACTTCGTTGGCAGCTCAACAGACGATTTCGATCACAGCGGAACTAAAAGTCTGATTTCAAAGTTTTTAGCACAGAAATCAAAGTTTGTGAGCTAAAAGCACATAATTTTTTCTGCTCTTAAGTTCTTGCATTTTAAGTAAGACACTCATAAATGATGTTGTTTGATGAAAATTAGGTAAATAATAACGCAGTTTGGTTTTGAGCTTAGAAGGAAGAAACAAAGAAATGTGAACGCTGCTTACGTAATGTTTCCTAATGTTCTGGATCTGGTAGATTGACGTGTGCGATGTTCTGAACGATGTGTTCTTCAGAAGCGATGATTGTTTTTGGTAATGAGTTGTATGGGACGATTTAGGATATTGCAACACAGAGATTTAGTAATGTACATCTAACAAGCGTACGACCCACAAAGCGTGAAGATGCTAGGATAAATCGAGTTCGTATTTCGTGAGCTAGTTCGGTCATTAAAATGTTAACTCTCTCTCTCTCTGTCTCACAGACACACACGCACACACACACACACACACACACACACACACACACATATATATATATATATATATATATATATATATATATATATATATATATATATATATATATACGTGCTATTCAAAGGTGGTGCTTGTTGTTTCAACAGCTGGAAAAAGTAGCGTCTTCCACTATGAGAGACCACATGCGATTGTTGTTGTTAGATCTCATCAACAAACGTTTTCGATGAACATTTACGATGGAATGATTGGTCATCAGTTTCAGGGCCAACACGTGCAACTCGAGCGCATTACCATCAGTTTTTGCACACCACAACACTTACGGCATTGCTGGATAAAGCGGTGCTTGCTCAGTGAAGCACGATGGTGTCATATTTAACTATATGCGTGTTCCATGGATTATAATTGCCACCTCCTGGTGTGATGCCTAACTACTCAGATTGACGGTTGTAACAGACGTTCTCAACATAAAATACAGTAATATGCAGCACCGCATCATAAAAAATTTCGACTTTGCAGAACTCAGGGTAGATCAAATGCACCCGCCAAGTTCGTTAACATAGTCCTGCACGTCTTTATTTTTAATCTTTGGGTGTATGTCAAGATACTGTTGCACGTGACTTCAGTAACCAGAAGACCTGATATAACTGCTTGAACCAATAACGTGTTTGACGACATGATTCAGAATTCTGCTACATTCGACAGAGTTGATCGGTCATTGTTGCAAAGGTATTAAGCATATAATGAAGCTCGAGACGACGGAATATCTTTTATTCTAATGCGTTTTATGTGCAGTTGTAACTCATCCAACGAACTACGCGAACGTCATGAAGGATGAATTAAAAATGAATATGAAACGTGCCAATGACCCCGCTTCCCATAAACAATAGTTTTAAGAACTTCATGTGAAACCTAAGAATATGAGGTGGCTTCAGTAAGAGGCCCGGTTGTTGTACGGCAATAAAACTTAAGTTCTAGCCTTTGTAAGTAAGCGAGCACCGTTTAGAATGCAGCGGGATGGCAGACAGACGGACGTCCATAGCGGAGGTAGCGTGCCGAAGGGTTACGGGAAGAGTAGAGTCGGGCGCGGTAGGCAAGCACGGTGACTCGCAAGAACGTGAAGGCGGAAGAACACAGAAAAGCCAGGGGTAGCTTAGAAATATGACGCAGTATCCACAGGCGGACTCCCCTTGGGGCTGGAGGAGGTGAACTGATCCGACCAGATGCTGCCGAAGGGTAAAAAAGAAGTTCGTTTGAAAAAAACTTTAAATTAGAGCAGAGGGCAAGAGTAAAATCTGAGAAGAGTGTCAATCAAAGGTGTATTTGCGCAAAAAGTAACAGGGAAAGTATAAGGTAAAATGTGTTTGTTTTAAGAGCCGCAAAAAGTAACACGGAAAGTATAAGATAAAATGTGTCTGTTGTAAGAGCCGAGATGGTGGCTGACGTCACAAGCGGATTATAGGGGGAGAAGGAGCGCACAACTCGCCATTGCTGATGACTAGCGGTTAGACAGGGGAGCAGTAAGGTTGGCCAGCAGTTGCGCTCGCGCAAGATCACCAACTAAGCTTTGGTTTTTGGATAAATCTGCACAAGACAGTGACAAAGTAACGTTCGAGTAGGTAGTGAAGTTATTTTGACTGTGAATGAATGTTTTATCTTAATATGTGACAATTACCGAGATATAGACGCAAATAGTTAATTGAGCAAAGCTTAGTGCTTGCAACAACACGACAGTCATTCAACATGGCAAGTCAGCTGCTGTGCTCGCTCCTCCTGTTATGTTTTTGTTTTCTGCTAATGATCACCGTTTAACAATCAGAGCAGTGTCTGAGTTAACAGGAGTTGACAAGGAAAGTGTCGAACAAGTTTACCGATTTTTTCAATGTTTGCATCAGTTTTTGCTGACAATGGTCTGCCAGTGCGAGTGTCATCACTGGTGTCTTCGCGGCCATCTTTAAATCGTTTAAACCACTCAAACACTTGTGTTCGCGATAAACAATCATCGCCGTACACTTGTTGTAACATTACAAACGTTTCACCTGCAGATTTTCCTAGTTTGAAACAAAATTTGATGTTAACACGCTGTTCTTTCTGTACACTCAACATTTTCCGACGCACAGACAAAACGTCAACTACTTAAAACAGACGCCACGGGCAGACTGAGTGCAGGAGGCAGATGAAACTCGAGCAGTAGGCGGAGCGAGAGTCACGTGACAGGCCACGCGACTTTCAGCCTTATTGCATTCGTTTTATTGTTTCACCAGTACTAGTCCGGTTTTTTTCTAGCCACACCTCGTACAATATCCTGGCCCTGTGCACTAAAAGAGCCGCGTGGCAGCTGAGTGAATGATATTAAAACGATCACAATTGGGCTTAGCCTGATTGAGACAACAAGCAAAGGCAGTCGGCATGCGACAGTGGCCTTAAACTCACTCAGAGGGGCATATCCGTCTGATCGCTATCTGGCTGAATTCTGGAGTGGAAACTACGATTTTGCAACTTGTTTATAATAAATTGTATCAAAGGATTTTGAGGCCAACGAGGCTCTAGAACATAACTGATTTTATCAGAGCTGCATTGCATTATTTAGCTGCACCGGAATTCCTCTCTAAAACCTTATTTCTACGTATTTACTAAGTCTAGAATCCACAGGGTGCCGAATAACATACGAGCGGCTGAACTGCAGATAAGGACGAGAAAGTGCGGATGCTGACTACGCTGCCACCGCGCCGGTAAGTCACAAAGAGGACCTGCCACGCCCCCAGGTAAATCTACCGCTAACCGTACCAGACAGTCCAAGGGGTCCAGTAAGTTATAAATTTGGGTTTGTCATTCCGCAGAGAGGATGCTACAAACACTTATCCTCTAGGTTTGTCAGTGAGTTTCCGAAGCACCACATTATCCGAAAATTACGTGAGATTCATAGGTAATTCGGGGAGCTGCCACTGTGTATAGCACAGTGGGTTCACATTTCAGATTAATGGAGTTCGAATTGTCATCCGCAATCCGGATTTACATAACTCTAAACCGATAGAGAGGATTGCTACGATTGATATTTTCGAAAGCAATCGTTTGATTTCCTTCTGCATCGTTATTCTGTTCGAGTCGTCCTAACCGCCGTCTGCTTCACGTCTGCTGTGCCGCGAGCTACCTTAATTTAAGTATTAACTATATTTTTCTTACTTGTCACTTCTTCTCCCGTGTGTTTTTGCTTTTAGGAAGCTTTAATTGTCGAGTGCTATTAATAGTGTTCCATAGATTTCGTGTTTGTTTTGAATACAGTCAGAGAGAGTCCCTTTAGTCAGCCATAGTGCCAGTAGTGTCAGTGTTGTCCTAACCGCCGTCTGCTTCACGTCTGCTGTGCAGCGAGCTACCTTAATTTAAGTATTAACTGTATTTTTCTTACTTGTCACTTCTTCTTCCGTGTGTTTTTGCTTTTAGGAAGCTTTAATTGTCGAGTGCTATTAATAGTGTTCCATAGATTTCGTGTTTGTTTTGAATATAGTCAGCCATAGTGCCAGTAGTGCTAG
Organism: Schistocerca nitens; assembly: GCF_023898315.1. Classification (NCBI taxonomy): domain Eukaryota; kingdom Metazoa; phylum Arthropoda; class Insecta; order Orthoptera; family Acrididae; genus Schistocerca; species Schistocerca nitens. The sequence continues at coordinate 852,783,267 of NC_064614.1, forward strand.
TGTTTGTTTTCAATACAGTCCAGAGACAGGTAGTGATATTTTCATTGTTTTCTACAAGAAGTGGCTAGCAATCACAGTTTAGTCAATAATCAGCCGCCTTTAGTGAATTAGCAGTCTAGTTAAAATTTGATTAACTCTCTTCAGTAAATTGATTCCTTAGGATGTGTGACTGCTGTGTACGGACGCAAGAGGAGCTGGCCACTGTTCGCGAACAGCTGAACGTGTTGATGGCCGCGGTCAGCCTTCTTCAGGCTGCTGCCTCGGAGTGTAGCGGCAGTGGGGAGTCTGGTGCGTCGCAAGGTACACCCCAGGTGTTACATGCTTCACCCACTGTCCCTGCAGTCGAGACATCTTCGCGGGTACCGGGCGCGGTTGGGCCACCCTCTCCCCAAGGGGAGTGGCGGGTTCAGCGGCGTTCGCGGCGCACGAAGCGGAGGGTAAATGTGGAGGCTGGCCGTGTGGCATCGCCCGCTCTGCCTGTGAGTGGACATGTGGCTGCTCCTACAGCAAGGTCCGAGCAGGCACACGGGGGGAGGGGTTTATTAGTTATTGGGAGCTCCAACGTTAGGCGGGTGATGGAGCCCCTTAGGGAAATAGCGGAAAGGTCGGGGAAGAAGGCCGGTGTTCACTCTGTCTGCTTGCCGGGGGGTCTCATCCGAGATGTGATGGAGGCCCTACCGGCGGCGATAGAGAGCACTGGCTGCACCCGATTGCAAATTGTTACTCATCTCGGCACCAATGACTCCTGCCGTCTGGGTTCAGAGGTCATCCTCAGTTCGTACAAGCGGTTGGCGGAATTGGTGAAGGCGGAAAGCCTCGCTCGCGGGGTGGAATCAGAGCTAACTATTTGTAGTATCGTTCCCAGAACCGATCGCGGTCCTCTGGTTTGGAGCCGAGTGGAAGGCTTAAACCAGAGGCTCAGACGATTCTGCGGAGATCTGGGGTGCAAATTTCTCGACCTCCGCTATCGGGTGGAGAAATGTAGGGTCCCCCTGAATAGTTCAGGCGTGCACTACACGCCGGAAGCGGCTACAAGGGTAGCGGAGTACGTGTGGAGTGCACATGGGGTTTTTTTTAGGTTAGAGAATTCCCTTCCTAGACCCGACAAGACGCCTCCTGAGACGCGGCAAGGTAGGAGTAGGCAAAATGCAACAGGGAATGACAATATTAATGAGTTAATAGTAAACTGCAGGAGCGTCTATAGAAAGGTCCCAGAACTGCTCTCATTAATAAACCGTCACAACGCCGATATAGTACTAGGGACAGAAAGTTGGCTGAAACCAGACGTAAACAGTAATGAAATCCTAAACTCAGATTGGAACGTATACCGCAGAGACAGGCTGGACAGTGAAGGGGGAGACGTGTTTATAGCGATAAGAAGTGCAATAGTATCGAAGGAAATTAACGGAGATCCGAAATGTGAAATGATTTGGGTGAAGGTCACGGTTAAAGCAGGCTCAGACATGGTAATTAGATGTCTCTATAGGCCCCCTGGCTCAGCAGCTGTTGTGGCTGAGCACCTGAAGGATAATTTGGAAAATATTTCAAGTAGATTTCCCCACCATGTTATAGTTCTGGGTGGAGATTTTAATTTGCCGGATATAGACTGGGAGACTCAAACGTTCTTAACGGGTGGCAGGGACAAAGAATCCAGTGAATTTTTTTTAAGTGCTTTATCTGAAAACTACCTTGAGCAGTTAAACAGAGAACCGACTCGTGGCGATAACATATTAGACCTTCTGGTGACAAACAGACCCGAAATATTTGAAACAGTTAACGCAGAACAGGGAATCAGCGATCATAAAGCGGTTACGGCATCGATGATTTCAGCCGTAAATAGAAATATTAAAAAAGGTAGGAAGATTTTTCTGTTTAGCAAAAGTGACAAAAAGCGGATTTCAGAGTACCTGACGGCTCAACACAAAAATTTGTCTCAAGTACAGATAGTGTTGAGGATCAGTGGACAAAGTTCAAAACCATCGTATAATATGCGTTAGATGGGTGTGTGCCAAGCAAGATCGTAAGAGGTGGAAAAGAGCCACCGTGGTACAACAACCGAGTTAGAAAACTGCTGCCGAAGCAAAGGGAACTTCACAGCAAACATAAACATAGCCAAAGCCTTGCAGACAAACAAAAATTACGCGAAGCGAAATGTAGTGTGAGGAGGGCTATGCGAGAGGCGTTCAATGAATTCGAAAGTAAAGTTCTATGTACTGACTTAGCAGAAAATCCTAAGAAATTTTGGTTCAAATGGCTCTGAGCACTATGGGACTCAACATCTGTGGTCATCAGTCCCCTAGAACTTAGAACTACTTAAACCTAACTAACCTAAGGACATCACACACATCCATGCCCGAGGCAGGATTCGAACCTGCGACCGTAGCGGTCACGCGGTTCCAGACTGACGCGCCTAGAACCGCACAGCCACACCGGCCGGCTAAGAAATTTTGGTCTTACGTCAAAGCGGTAGGTGGATCAAAACAAAATGTCCAGACACTCTGTGACCAAAATGGTACTGAAACAGAGGATGACAGACTAAAGGCCGAAATACTAAATGTCTTTTTCCAAAGCTGTTTCACAGAGGAAGAATGCACTGTAGTTCCTTCTCTAGATTGTCGCACAGATGACAAAATGGTAGATATCGAAATAGACGACAGAGGGATAGAGAAACAATTAAAATCGCTCAAAAGAGGAAAGGCCTCTGGACCTGATGGGATACCAGTTCGATTTTACACAGAGTACGCGAAGGAACTTGCCCCCCTTCTTGCAGCGGTGTACCGTAGGTCTCTAGAAGAGCGTAGCGTTCCAAAGGATTGGAAAAGGTCACAGGTCATTCCCGTTTCCAAGAAGGGACGTCGAACAGATGTGCAGAACTATAGACCTATATCTCTAACGTCGATCAGTTGTAGAATTTTGGAACACGTATTATATTCGAGTATAATGACTTTTCTGGAGACTAGAAATCTACTCTGTAGGAATCAGCATGGGTTTCGAAAAAGACGGACATGTGAAACCCAGCTCGCGCTATTCGTCCACGAGACTCAGAGGGCCATAGACACGGGTTCACAGGTAGATGCCGTGTTTCTTGACTTCCGCAAGGCGATCGATACAGTTCCCCACAGTCGTTTAATGAACAAAGTAAGAGCATATGGACTATCAGACCAATTGTGTGATTGGATTGAGGAGTTCTTAGATAACAGAACGCAGCATGTCATTCTCAATGGAGAGAAGTCTTCCGAAGTAAGAGTGATTTCAGGTGTGCCGCAGGGGAGTGTCATAGGACCGTTGCTATTCACAATATACATAAATGACCTGGTGGATGACATCGGAAGTTCACTGAGGCTTTTTGCAGATGATGCTGTGGTGTATCGAGAGGTTGTAACAATGGAAAATTGTACTGAAATGCAGGAGGATCTGCAGCGAATTGGCGCATGGTGCAGGGAATGGCAATTGAATCTCAATGTAGACAAGTGTAATGTGCTGCGAATACATAGAAATATAGATCCCTTATCATTTAGCAACAAAATAGCAGGTCAGCAACTAGAAGCAGTTAATTCCATAAATTATCTGGGAGTACGCATTAGGAGAGATTTAAAATGGAATGATCATATAAAGTTGATCGTCGGTAAACCAGATGCCAGACTGAGATTCATTGGAAGAATCCTAAGGAAATGCAATCCGAAAACAAAGGAAGTAGGGTACAGTACGCCTGTTCGCCCACTGCTTGAATACTGCTCAGCAGTGTGGGATCCGTACCAGACAGGGTTGATAGAAGGGGTAGAGAAGATCCAACGGAGAGCAGCGCGCTTCGTTACGGGATCATTTAGTAATCGCGAAAGCGTTACGGAGATGATAGATAAACTCCATTGGAAGACTCTGCAGGAGAGACGCTCAGTAGCTCGGTACGGGCTTTTGTTAAAGTTTCGAGAACATACCTTCACCGAAGAGTCAAGCAGTATATTGCTCCCTCCTACGTATATCTCGCGAAGAGACCATGAGGATAAAATCAGAGAGATTAGAGCCCACACAGAAGCATACCGACAATCCTTCTTTCCACGAACAATACGAGACTGGAATAGAAGGGAGATAGAGGTACTCAGGGTACCCACCGCCACACACCCTCAGGTGGCTTGCGGAGTATGGATGTAGATGTAGATGTAGAGTATGCACTCCGACTCTAACGACCTAATATTTCTACTTTCATTTTTATGTTACGGTTTCACTTTGGTAGAACGATAACTCGGAACAATGTGAAGGAAACCGATTGAATCAATAGACGAATTAAGAATATCTGAAGTAGGTTATTTTGTTTCAAGTACTCAGAACTGCCCATCGTTTACATACCAAATGATATCAACAATCCATGTCGAAATTGTGCACATAGCAAAATCTTAGAAAACAATGTCAAAAATAGCTATAGATCGGACGTGTCTGGCGCGCTTAATAGTCAGAACAGGTATGCTGAATGGGTTTTTCCGACTGTGATTAGTGGTCATCATTTTGAGCAGTGAACACTTCGTCGTCTACATCAATATCCACATCCATACTCTGCACTCACTGTGAAGCGCATGGCAAAAGACACTTTCCATTATACCAGTTATTAGAGGTTCTTCCCGTTCCCATCACGTATGGAAGGTGGGGAAAATGTTTGTTTAAATGCCCCTGTAATTAGGATAACCTTTTCTTCGCTACCCCCACAGGAGCGATTCTTAAGGGGTACTAGTATGTTCTTATATTCATCAATAAAGCTGGTCCTTGAAACTTTGTAACTAGGCTTTCTCGGGGTCGTTTATGTCTGTCTTAAAGTCTACCAATTCAGATTTTTCGGAACCTCCGTGACGCTCTCACACGGGTCGGACCAGCTGTCACAATTCCTGTTACCATTCTTTCTATCCGTTCACTATCTCCTGTTTTACCAATTGATACAGTTGCCAAGCATATGAGCGATATTCTAGAATGGGTCGCACGAGCGTTTTGTAAGAAATCTCATTTGTAGACTGTTTCCATTTTTCCAAGTGTTCTGCCAATAAACCGAAGTCTGCCACCTAGTTTACCGACGACTAAGCTTATGTGATCATTCCATGTCTTGTCTCTACAAATTATTACAAGCAGGTAATTTGTGTGAGTTCAACGATTGCGGTTCTGGCTCGTTGATGTATTCTGTTTTGTTTTGTGAAGTGCACAAAATAGATGACATTTAGAGTTGTCAACCTTTGCAACCTTCTGAAGCTTTACCAACTGAATATTTGTGCAGCTTTCTACAGTATTCCATTATATACAGCTGCATCATCTGAGAAAAGACATAGTTTACTATTAATGTTGTCTGTAAGATAATATATATCATAATATGAGCAGCAAGGTTCCAATACATTTTCAGTGGCTACACCTGAAGTAACGAGGAAACCTCAAAAAGTAACTTACAGATAATTACTGCAGGTCAAATACGAGGACTATTCGGAAAGTAAGGAACGATAGATCGCGAAATGGAAACCACAGTGAAAATCAAAACTGTTTCATTTGCTACAGTTAGCTACAACACCCAGCTACTTATTTCCGTAGTTGCCGATCCGACTTACACGTTTGTCGTAGCGTTGTACCAACTTTCCAATACCCTCGTTATAGAAGGCAGCTGCCAGTGCTTTCCGCCAATTCTCTACGCTGGCCTACAGCTCGTCGTCTGTGCCAAAATGTTGTCTTCATAGCCAACGGTTCATGTGAGCAGAGGTGAAACTCAGAGGGAGATAATTACGGGCTGTATTGTGGACAATCAAACATTTCCGATTGAAAACGATGCAGGAGCATCTTCATTGCCCCTGCAGAATGCGGCTGAGAATTGTCTTGAAGAAGAAAACGCAAGAAGTTTATGTAATGTTGGCTGCATACCTTTAGGCGAAATTTCTCACCAGGGCCTCGTACTTGGCGGAAGACTATTGTTCTAGGTATCTTTATGTGCTCCCTGTGTGCTCGGAACTAAAACGAACGACGTAACGCGATTGACGGGCGTACTAGAGACACTGCCCAACACAACTGGATTTTCACTGTGGTTTCCATTTCGCGACCGATCGTTCCTTACTTTCCGAATAACCCTCGTAGCTTTTACTGAATGGTGCACAAGAAGGGACAGAGATTCGTGACACTGTTTTTCAACATGGTCACCAAGTCTATGTAAATAACGATCGGAACATTGTACCACTTGTTTAATTCATTGACAATAGAAATCCACTCCCTAGTCATTCGAGAACCGCTATGTGTACGTCCTAGTCGTCGGAAAATATATGATTACTAAGAATCAGTTTATCGATTGCCTGGACATGTCATCTGGCGCCGATGTCTATGACCTTTCTTCCCGATCAGCATCGTCCCCGTCTGTGCTGCCTTTGTTGGCACCATTTCACTAAGGCTGGGTGCGACGCTGCATTTGGTCCACATAACGCAAGAATTTCATGGTGAACGTATGCACTTTAGACGTTTTCCCTCACAAGAATCTAGTGTCTTGCGAACTTTAGCTTTGGAGTACGTTTCCCATTTCCACGTAATTTTATCCCCACGCTGTGATTAATCAATTACCCGCTCCATAGCAGAACTGTATCTGTAGAAAAACGCCAGAAGATTTACTCTCTTCTGACATTGCGCTATTATTTTTGTAACTTACCTTTATAAGTCCCTTCGTTTTTCTACATCCGTAGATGGCTACTCTTCCAAGATTCGAAGGGCGTTCAATAAGTAATGCAATACATTTTTCTCTCGGCCAATTTCCGTTGAAAAAAAAAATGCAGAATTTTTTGTGGGACGTCGTGGAATATTTCCTCTTCAGCCCCTATGTTGGCGTCTGTAACGGAGGTGCGTTTCAAGCAGAGAGCTGCTTCTGGCGGTGAACGAGAATATCGCTGGTGATTCGACTTCTTGTGCTGCCATTCACGAACAGCATTACAGGGGGTGTTTTCTAACAGGATAACGCTCGCCCACGTATCACTACTGTCACCCAACATGCTCTATAGACTGTCGACATATTGCCTTGTCCTGCTCGATCTCCAGGTCTGTCTCCAATCGAGCAAATGTGGGACATCATCGGACAACTGCAGCGTCATCAACAAAGAGTATTAACGGTCCCTGTATCGACCGACCAAGTGCAACAGGCATGGAACTCCGTCCCACAAACTGACATCCAGCACCTACACAATACAATGCATGCACGTTTGCAAGCTTTCAGTCAATATTCTGGAGGTTACTCCGGTTATTAATGTACCGCGTTTACATTACTCTCTGATCTTGGAATGTTAATCACTTATATATATAATTTCATTACTCTATATTGATCATTTTTTGGTGTTGCGATTTTTTCCCGTCCGTGTATCTGTGGCAGTGGAATATATGTACAGAGGTGGTAGAATGGACTAAAACAAGAAAAAGAATCTGGTAAACATGGACTGTAAAATGTAAACCTTAAGAGCTATGTGCACTTGTTCATCTCCTAAACTGTGAAAAAAATCTATTTTTTGTGAGCTCTTTAATTTCCATATTTTGGAGGAGGTAGTATGGACAAAAAAAATCTAATAATGGCTTTAAAATGCATATGCATATTTTACTATACGGGAGCAGTTGTTCATGTTCACTACTTCAGAAGGTCTTTAAGAATTGTAGACTAGAGCACATATTTATCGGAAATTTTTTCCTTGGTTTGGTCCATTCTACATCTTTTTTAAAAAAAAGAGGAAAGCAAAGAGTTTACAGCAGAAGAGATTTGTATTACAGAATCGAAGATGATGAAATGATCGTAGCTCTTAACCTAAGCGATTTAGAATCGTACTACCACCTCTGGAAGTTGCCTAACCTAAAATCTTAGCAACAATAGCACCGACGCATGTACTCTGCTGTTAGAGGTATCAGGACGAGTTTCTCTTATAACTTTCGACTCAGGCTGAGACATGTACACTTCATCATTGATACATTTACTTACGCTTCTTCATCATCCTTGAAAGGTTTTAACATAATCACGGTCTACAGTCCAAAACCGCACTGCTGCTACGGTCGCAAGTTCGAATCCTGCCTCTGGCATGGATGTGTGTGATGTCCTTAGGTTAGTTAGGTTTAAGTAGTTCTAAGTCTGGGGGACTGATGACCTCAGATGTTAAATCCCATAGTGCTTAGAGCCATTTTAGCCATAATCACGGCATCAACCTGTTTATGCTGTTCCTGTGACTGCATCTTGTTTTTCAGTTTACAATTCACATTTAATGGCGCTTTCATTAAGCGGTAAACGATTGGGGTTTCCATCGAGGTCTTGCAGCTCATGCTTATATTATAAACGAGATGGAGTTTACAGTCGAAGGCACTACTACAGCCAATGTAATGCAATATCACTTGTTTTCTGAGATAGATCGCAATTTGACTTCTTGTTTTGCGATGTTTGTGTACTCGAATAACAGCTTCTATGACAAATTATTGTGAATATTGCGTAATTAAGCTTCACTGTGAGTATATACCTTAAGCTTAACTAAATGGCAGAGTGTTCAATCTACTCCAACAATGCTAAGCATTCCTGACGACGTTACTGTAGGCACAAAATGCTCCTGTAAGTATAGTGTGTGTGATACACAACTCTGAGGCACAGGTATACAAATTTCATTAATACTTCCCCTCTAATGTGAAATTAGCAATTTTGATTATTTGATTAAAATTATGTAGCAGCCACAAGCCACAGAAAATTTACCTTCATTGGTATGTTTCACTCGTCAGGCGCGAGCATGATCAGAAACTGAGTAGCCAACGGGCAGCCGAAAAAAAAGGTATATATATATATATATATATATATATATATATATATATATATATATATATATATAGAGAGAGAGAGAGAGAGAGAGAGAGAGAGAGAGAGAGACAGACAGAGAGAGTGAGTGAGTGAGTGAGAGAGAAAACTTACAAAATTAAGAAAGTCAGTATCGTGTTGGTCCACCTCAGGCCCTTCTGGAAGGAGTTATTCGGCTTGACATTAATTGACAGAGTTGTTGCATGTCCTCCTGTGGGATGTCGTGCCAAATACTGTCCAAGTGGCGAGTTATATCGTCAATATTCTGAGTCCGTTGAAAGGCCATGTGAATAATCCTCCGAACGTTCTCAGTTGGGGAGAGATCCTGCGATCATTTGGCCAAGGTAGGGTTTGGCAATCACGAAGACCAGCAGTAGAAACTTCCGCCGTGTGCGGGCGTGCATTATCTTGCTGAAATGTAAGCCCAGGATGGCTTGTCATGAAGGACAGCGAAACGGGGTGCAGAATATCGTCGACATACCGCTGTGCTGTAAGGGCGTCACGGATAACAACCAACGTTATGGAAAGAAGTGGCTCCCCAGGCCATCGCACCTGTTTGTCAGGCCGTGTGGCGGGTGATTGTCAGACTGGTATTCCACCGCTGTCTAGGGCGTCTCCATACACGTCTTCTCTGGTCAGCAGGGCTGATTTCGAGTCGGAACTCACCACTGCAGATAATTCGACTGTTGTCAGTGAGATTTCAGGCCTAAGACCGGACAGTGGTGAGTGTACAGTACAATATTACATGTGAAACAGTGGGAAGAATAAATTATTACATTTACAGATAAATGAAATGAAACGTCATGTGGCTAGGGCCTCCCGTCGGGTATACCGGCGATTTTCGAGTGTATGAGGCGCGAATTTAAAACTCTGAGAACCCACCTCTGGCAGCAACAGTGACTCTAGTCTGGCTAGTCCTCGACGCGAACTGAGAATGGACGACAGAAGCGTGTAACTCTGTCAATGCAGTCGTAGTGACTGGCGAGTGTTGGTGTGCCGGTATTTCGGTGAAGCGTGACTAAATGTTTCCAGTGGGTGACAGAACTGGAGAACGTGCTGAAACACTCAAACACTCCTTGTATCAAGGTAGATCGACACAGGTTGGGCAACATGCCGTTTTGCGCTATCTTGTAGAAAGATGTCACGGAGACCTCGATGATAGTGTAGAGCCACTGGACATTACATCTCAGAAATGTAACGCCTGCTGTTCAGACTGCCTGCTATGGGAAGCATAGGTGACCGTGTTGTGTAGCCAGTGGAAATATACGTCATTACGCCAGGTGCTCGACCATTGTTGCTGCTGTGGGCTTCAGTCCAGAGACTGGTTTGATGCAGCTCTCCTTGCTACTCTAACCTGCGCAAGCCTCTTCATCTCCGAATAACTACTGCAACTTACATCCTTCTGAATCTATTCAGTGTATTCATCTCTTGATTTTCCTCTACGATTTTTAGTCTCCTCCAGTACTAAATTAGTAATCCCTTTATGCCTCAGAACGTGTCCTATCAACCGATTTCTTCTTCTTGTCAAGTTGTGCCACAAATTTCTCTTCTCCCCAATTCTATTCAGTACACCCTCATTAGTTACGTGATCTACATACCTGATCTTGACCATTCTTCTGTAACGCCACATTTCGAAAGCTTCTATTCTTTTCTTGCCTTAACTGTTTATCATCCATGTTTCACTTTCATACATGGCTACACTCTATACAAATACTTTCAGAAAAAGACTCCCTGACCTTAAATCTATACTCGATGTTAACAAATTTCTCTTCTTCAGAAAGACTTTCCTTGCCATTGCCAGTCTACATTTTATATCCTCTCTACTCCGACCATCATAAGTTATTTTGCGCCTCAAATAACAAAACTCGCCTTCTACTACTTTAAGTGTCTCATTTCCTAATCTAATAACCTCAGCATCACCTGACTTTATTCGACTACATTCCATTATCCTCGTTCTGCGTTTGTTGATGTTCATCTTATATCCTTTTTTCAAGACACTGTCCATTCCGTTCAGTTGCTCTTCCAGGTCCTTTGCTGTCTTTGACAGAATTACAATGTTGTCGGCAAACCTCAACCTTTTTATTTCTTCTCCATGGATTTTAATTCCTACTTCAACATCGGGGATAGGCTACAACCCTGTCTCACTCCCTTCCCAACTACTGCCTCCCTTTCATGCCCCTCGACTCTTATGACTGCCATCTGGTTTCTGTGCAAATTATAAATAGCCTTTTGCTCCCTGTATTATACATCTGCCACCTTCAGTTTCTGAAAGAGCATTCCAGTCAACGTTGTCAAAAGCTTTCTCTAAGTCTACAACGTAGGGTTGTCTTTCCTTAACCTATCTTCTAATATATACCGTAGGATCAGTATTGCCTCGCGTGTTCCAATATTTCTACGAATCCAAACTGATTTTTCCCGAGGTCTGTTTCTACCAGTTTTTCCATTCGTCTGTAAAGAATTCCTGTTAGTATTTTGCAACCGTGACCTATTAAACTGATAGTTCCGTAATTTTCACACCTGTCAACACGTGTATTCTTTGGGATTGGTATTATTATATTCTTCTTGAAGTATGAGGGTATTTCGCCTGCCTGATACATGTTGCTCACCAGATGGAAGAGTCTTGTCATAATTGGCTCTCCCAAAGCTATCAGTGGTTCTAATGGAATGTTGTCTACTCCCAGCGCCTTGTTTCGGCTTAGATATTTCAGTGCTCTCTCAAATTCTTCACGCAGCATCGTATCTCCAATTTCATCTTCATCTATGTTCTCTATCAGTTGCATAATATTGCCCTCAAGTACGTCGCATAGACCCTCTACATACTCCTTCCACCTTTCTGCTTTCCCTTCGTTGGTTAGGACGGGCTTTCCATCTGACTCTTGATATTCATACAGATGGTTCCCTTTTCGCCAAAGTCCTCTTTAATTTTCCTCTAGGCAGTATCTACCTTCCCCGTAGCGGAACATGCTTCGGCATCCTTACATTTGTCCTCTAGCCATCCCTGCTTAGCCATTTTGTACTTCCTGTCGGTCTCATTTTCGCCTGTTTCGTTTACTGCATTTTTATATTTTCTCCTTTCATCAATTAAATCCAATATCTCTTCTGTTGCCCAAGGGTTTCTACTAGCCCTCTTCTTTTCGCCTACTTGATCCTCTACTGCCTTCACTATTGCATCTCTCAAAGCTACCCATTCTTCTTCTATTGTATTTCTTTCTCCTGTTCTTGTCAATCGTTCCCTAATATTCTCTCTGAAACTTTCTATAACGTTTGGTTCTTTCAGTTTATCCAGGTACCATGTTCTTAAATTCCCTCCTTTTTGCAGTTTCTTCAGTTTCAATCTACAGTTCATAAGCAATAAATTGAGGTCATAGTCCACATCTGCCCCTGGAAATGTCTTGTAATTTAAAACCTGGTTCTTAAATCTCTGTCTTGCCATTATATAATATATCTGAAACCTTCCAGTGTCTCCAAGCCTCTCCCATGTATACAACCTTTTTTCACGATTGTTAAATGAAGTGTTAGCTATGATTAAGTTATGCTCTGTGCGAAATTCTACCAGGCGACTTCCCCTTTCATTCCTTACACCCATTCCATATTCATCTCCTAGTTTCCCTTCTCTTCCTTTTCCTATAATCGCATTCTAGTCTCCCATTACTAAATTTTTCGTCTCCCTTAACTATCTGAATAATTTCTTTTATCGCATCATACATTTCTTGAATCTCTTCATCATTTGCGGAGCTAATTGGCATATAAACTTGTACTATGTGGTAGGCGTGGGCCTCATGTCTATCTTAGCTACAATAATGCATTCACTATGCTGTTGATAATAGCTTATCTGCATTCCTATTTTGATATTCATTATTAAACCCATTCCGGCGTTACCGTTATCTGAGTTTGTATTTATAGCCCTGTATTCACCTCACCAGATGTCTTGTTCCTCCTGCCACCGAACTTTACTAATTCCCGCTGTATCTAACTTCAAACTATCCATCTCCCGTTTTAAATTTTCTAACCTACCTGCCCGATTAAGGGATCTGACATTCCACAGAACTCCAGTTTTGTTTCTTCTGATGACGGCGTCCTCTTGAGTAGTCCCCTCCCGGAGATCCGAATAGTGTACTATTTTACCTCTGAAATATTTTATCCAAGAGGACGCCGTCATTACTTAACGATAGTGTAAAGCTGCATGCCCTCGGAAGTTGCAAGGCCAGATCAGTCAATCATACAGGCTGCTGCCCCTCTTCAGGAACCACATATTTGTCTGGCCTCTCAACAGATAACCCTCCGTTGTGGTTGCACCTACGGTATGGCTATCTGTATCGCTGAGGCACGCAAGCCTCCCCACCAATGGCAAGGACCATAGTTCTTGGGAGGGGGCTCGACTCTCATGACCATGGTAAACGCATTCTGGCACCATTCGTTCTCCTCAGAGCCCCGCCCACGGTGAAGTCCTTCGAGATTCTGTACGCAGGCCTGGGAGTCGTCTGAGAAGGCGACACGGTGTCACTTTTGTGTCCACTGTTTCCACTGGACCGACACTATCTTCGCTCCTCTCTACAGGCGCGCCATAAGAAGGCGCAGCAATGGACGCCATGGTGACAGTCGGTGGTGTTCCAGATGCTGTTACATTGTCCGCCCTGCTACTTGTCTTGCTGCAAACGATGTCATTTCCCGAGTCAAGGTGCGTGATGTCGTTATACGATAATTCAAAACAGAGTGAACGTGATCATGTCTGTCCTTTCGAGCGTCAGTTTAGTGGGGCCGTTGAGACTTCGCATTACGTCGATGATGGCCTTTCTGAACCGATCCATTCTTTGTCTTCATGAGAGGATTGGGATCCCGAAAGACATGGGCAAAACTATCGCGGAACGGTAAACTGCACGCTAGATAAGCCACGATCATGCTACTGCCACTTTTCGACACGCGGTGCTCGATGTTTCTGCTCCTTCTCCCTAGCCCAGTAGGTCTGTATTCTCCAGAATATAATTATGTGCTATCCGCTTGGTCAGCAACTGATTCACAAGGATTCTATAGAAACCTTTTCTTGTAATTCGTAGACTGACATAGAAATCCTGTGGAGGAAGACTTCCCAGGAGCATAGTCATACCGCTTTTGTGTCCATGCTAATAGGTTATGATGAGATAGAGGGTGTCGGAAAAGAGGGGGAGGGGGGTGCTATAAACCATACTGGTTTCATACAGTCATCATACAGTTCTCTGTTATTAATTATTCATGTATTGTCAAGTAATTAATACAAAGTCCATTCAAGTTAAAAATATCCTTCCTCTTGATGTCTGAGTTGAGATAACCGTTGGTATATGTTTGTGCAGTTATGAATCTTTCAGTGTGACTTATTGGTTGCGACTCCGGGTACACTTCCTCAAGCTTTTTCATACGAGAATGTAAGTTTCTGACACTAAAACACATTAACACTCAAGAACTTTGATTAGTAGCCACTACACTCTGTCTAGACGAAATATTAACCGACAACAACGAAGGGTTGGGCTCGTCAAAAATGCAGAAGATAAATGAATACTTTCAGTATCGGTCTTACCCCCTTGCCGACTTTGAGTAATTCAAGAGTAGAACACAGCAGATTAAACTGTGAAAGCGTTAGCTGTAGGCATTGAGCTAGTAGTCAATTACACTGTGCGGCCATGTCCCACATTCCACCAACCACTTGCTATACAGGAGAGATTCAGGGTGAGTGGAGCCACTATGGTGTAAAAGATGGAGGAATGGCGGAGTGATGAGGTGGCAGTGAGGTCTGTGGAGACCAGGAAAATTCGACTGCAATGTATTACATCTTTATTCGGTCTTGTGCTACTATGTTCAAAGCACTGTGTCGCCACAGACATGCTGACACTTTTTGCTTCAATCAGCAACAAGTGGTCCGATTAGCACTTTGCGGTAGTGAGCTAGAAATTGGCATGATGCGAACAGCTACTTGGATTCCCATAGAGGTCCACTGCTACTGGAAGACAAACATACCCCAGAGTGGGTGGATCACGGTGATGCCGCCGTGGCAGCGAACCTCTGCCCTTCGAGGCAGAAGTTTGGCTGCTCCAACAGTGCTTGGAGACAGCTTATCCTTTGTACTGATCAAGGTCCACTAGTGCCGACATAATCCCATGAGCTGATCTGGTGTAGATGGTTGCTCAGACTGACTTCAGCTGCTCGCTGGTCCATAATGTGATGGAGACTTGCGTAGCCCCAGTGTTGTGGAGGGTGCTGCCAGACTGCACATAATTATGCTAGAAAAAAAGGGTATTAATGAAACATTCGTTGTGCCGATACATTGCTTCCATGCACATACAGAACCTTCGTCAGCCAGTGGTGGGGAAACTCCTCTCAGTTTGGTTCGTTGAAGCATTGCCTTTCCGTGATTTCAGCAAGAATCGGTGTTCAGCCTGGCCGCCTTATGGTACGTAAACACGTTCGTTTATAAATCGCATACCAGCGCCTCTGCGCCTGCCTGCTCACCTCAGATACTGTTGCAATGGCACTGCTTTTCTCACAGTAGAACCCAAAATTAGCGACTGTCCATTCCTTCCGTCTTCGGGAAGACAAGCGGCCCAGGTCTGAACCTGTGACCAAACTGCAACAAAAGACTTCGCATACATATTTAAGGTATTTACCGTGACACTTTCCCTCTTAACATTAATCGTCTTGAACTACAAAGCCAGAGGCCCTACACTTATTCTACAATTCTTAGTCTATTGGCTCATCCAACCTTCCTTAGGTTACTATATAAAATATCTGTTCTCATTTAAGTTGCCCCATAAGTTGACCCTTCCAAAAATTTAACAGCTATTTACATCAATATCCATTCCTCATGCACTACTGGCATCTCGTATTATATGCAACAATGCTCATCCTAACATCCTAGTCCTCCGAATTGCAATCATAACATTACAGCACATTTCTCTCACAATTACATTTAGTTTCTTGCACCCATTGTACTATATCACGTACAAACCTTTAACCAATCCATTAGTATCTGACATACCAGATGGTCGCATTGATGAACGGTCCTCTGTCTAAGGCATATGAAGGATAGGAAAAATAGAGTTAAAATCTATATGCTGCTGTTTCTCCCAATATTGCTACACCAGTGAAAGCATTTTTTCTATTGTAATCTGTCCCTTTTGAATGCTTACTGGCTAGCTAAGATCTAATGTTTCATTTAGGTAAGTCAAATTCCTTACTGGAACTGTCTCTAGTGGCTTCTCTGCGCTGTATAACTGCGGATGAATAGTTTTCAATTTTATATCCCCTGTGACAGGGGATATACCTGCTTGTAGGTATCTGGGTATCATTTACGGAATTAATCCAGTGTGGACCCGTTTGCTGAAATTAGGGTCATGGCTCGAGGACCTTTTCTCCTATCTAAATACAGCTGAATATTGCATATGCCAATGCCTGTACGTACCACCTACGTCAGGTGTAACCCTATCCCTTTTACTGTTCGGTAAGTGACATCACCGAGTGACTGTCACCGTCCTCTGAGATTAGCAGTACCTTTTTTGGTTTAACTTGAATAAAATCACCCCTCCCCCCCTTCCCTCCCACCACACACACCACCATGAAATGTACCATTTCTAATGTCTACTGCATCTGCCTTTTCAATTCTTAATTCAACTGATGCATCTTATCTTAATCGCTTCTCATTAATTTCATCTCTTTCCCTTCTGTCTCTCGCCGTAATTCCACAAACACATCCTCCAATCATCGCACTTCGCTTCGCATTTCTCAGGCATTCAGGGTCAACTTCAGCGTCCAACGATGCCTTGTGGTTACCAAATCCTCCTATCTTGTGAAAAATAGTGCATTTTCTATTGGTAGATCCGCAGTGCCCACTCTCCAGTGTTGGTGAAGAGATAGATCACCATCAAGACAAGGATTCCTCTCATCTGTAGCTTGAGCTACGGCAATCTGAGAACAGGGAATTCCCATCACTCCCCCCCCCCCCCCCCCCGCCCTTTGAAACGTCTGCAGTCTTGTAGATATACAAAAGGAAACGTAACCCTAAAATACCTAACTGAAATAGAAATGAAGACAGAAGTTAAACGCCACAACTCATTCGCCCTATTCTCGCAACTGATCGATAACTTAATCGCCTATGCTTCCGCATTAAATCCTAAATAACACAGTATCCAACTTAACTTTTCAACTGTGTACCTATAACACAAAACATAAACTCTTCTCTCCTACTTCCTTGGTCTTAATCCATAAGGAATCTCATGCATAAATCATGCAAGGTTTTTGTGTTTGCACAAGGTTTTTGTGTTTGCACTAGGTTTTTACTCTTCCCCTTCTCCTTGTTACCAATACACCTAAAATCGACTGATGATGAGCTTGAGTCAGCACGTCTGGAGAACCATGAAAAGGCTTCCGGCTCCCAACACGAACAATCATTGTATGAGTCAGGAATTGAAGTTTGCCTTTAACAGGTGACATTGTTTCCATTATCTGATATCACCCTTAACATCCAGTTACAAGCTTTTGGTCTTACCTTCCAGGATGTAAGGGCTCAACGTTACCCATAGACCAACTTTGTACAGTGGTAATCTGCCCACACGATCTTGTAATTGCTCTTGGCATTCAAGGGTTCTGGTGTTTGCTCTGTGAATGCACTTCCATATTTCGCTTAATGTTTTAACAAAGTTCTTAACCGACTCCCTGTCCTTCCAAATCTTTGGTGTTATCTTGTCAAATGACAGTAGCATGTGTGGCCCCTGAACTACCTAATAAGCTGACAGCCCTGATCCAGAATGGATCTTTGAATAGTACATGACCACAACAAATGATAGATACATGTCACAAACATTATGGCATGAGTTCTTATAATGACTCAACATCTTGCTGATAGTGTCATGCACCCTTTCTGTTCTACCATTAACCTGATGCTTCAGTAGACTAGTTATTAACTTTATAACCTATAGAAAATTTCACAGCTTTTTTTTAACAAACCAGTCATTAAATTTGTCCCTTGATCTGTGACTATCCTTTCTGACACTCCAAATATGTACATCTAGCCATTGACCATACATGCTCTGCCATTGACGTCTGTTGGATAGAATTGCAACCATTTCCATGTATCGAGAAAAGATCAGTAATAATCAATTCAAATCAATTCCCTGTATTAGTTTGTTTAAATGGTCCAAAAATGTCTAATACGATTATGTTGAAAAGTTCTTTTGCTTCTGGTATTAATTTATGGCTTGTATCTATCCATTAGGAGCATTGTATACAACCTCTCACATATTGATCCACATCTTCTTTCCTTGACTTCCACCAGTAGCATTCTGCTATTCTCCTATTCTTTGTTTTACAACCCCTGTCCCAACAATACATGATGACATGCTTCTTTCAGAAGTTCTTTTTGTAGCTCTGCTGTTAGTACTACCCATAGCCACAACCTTGTTGTCCTACACAGCAATACATCACACACAGTGAACTGCAACTGCAACACTTAGAGTTTACATTTCCTGTCAATTAATTATGTTACTTGCCATTGTGCATGGCCATGACCCAGTGTGTTTATCACTGTTACACTTTTGTTGAAATCATCTGGATTTGTATATCTCTTACTAGGCTTGTGTACAACTTCATACTTGAACTCGTTTTCTCTTAATGCCCATTTGGTAAGCTTACTAAAAGGTTCTTTAAGTCCCAAAACTCACTTAAGTTCTGCTTGGTTAGTTACTATTTTAACTTTAACTTTAACTTTAAACTTCTTACCATACAAATAACATCGGATAAACATGGTCCCATACATCACACCAACTAAGAAAAGTCCCCAACTGTGGGATAAACTTGTTGAATCCATCCATATAGTGATGTAGGTTAAGGGTCCTGGTAATCATTCAACCTGGTGGGTCATCGTTTGCCAGTTAACAATAAAAAAAGAATTTAAGAATTTCGTGTGTTCCTCTAGTGGTTGAAAAAATTCTTTAAGTCCTAAAAACTACTTAAGAGCTGTTTCGTTAGTTACTACTTTAGCTGTAAACCTCTTTCTTTACAAGTAACATTGGATATACATGGTTCTATACTTCACACTGTCCACCACTTCCTGCTGAAATGCCATTTTTTTAACCATTTACATTCCAGCTTGGGTTTGCCATCTGATTTATCAGCCATTTTAGCGAACGACATGCGGGCTGTCAACCAGGTTTTACTTTTCATCCGCCAAAGCAAAATGGCAAAGGCCATTTAATTTTTAGTATTGGACCTCCATTTCTTTTTGGTGTTGTTTTAGCCCTTTTTCCACTTGCCTGGTTTAGTTGTCTCCTATTCTGTCCATTGGGACTGACATATAGCCATTTAACTCCTCTCTGTGTTCCTGTTCTATAGTTTTGACTTGGGTGCATATGACCCCAGTTGTTTTTTGCATCCTGAAGCAAAACAAAACGAACAAACAAGGAGAGGTCCACAGTGGTGGGATAGACTTCTTGAAAACACGCACGCAGTGATGTAGATTAAGATCCCAGGTTTCGCACACAGCAACCATTCACTGTGGTGGGCCATCCTCCGCGAGTAACAGATGGGAAAAAGAATTTTACAATTCCGCATTATCCTCTAGAGAGTTAAAAAAGGAGTGTTACGTTGACTGGTTGTGTAAAAGTCTTCAATGCTTGGTGATCTGCAGATTTGAGATATTTTTATTCAATTCATGGGTTTAAATGTAATTTTTAATTTCCATTCCTTTATCATATTATTTTAGTCATCATTATAACTTTTTATTTGATTTCATTTTTCTTCTTATCTTTTTCCCACCTGGAATATTTGTGCATGTGAATTTAATTATTTTTGTTAATCTGTCATAATATTTAAACATTTGGAAGTGCTGAACTATCGGTGAAAAACAAAAGACAAAATGATCGATTTAAACTGACTGTGCATTGGTGACAAAAATGCATTTTTCGTCACAAGATGTACATTTTTTGGTAGCCGTCATACAAGTTTAAAATATAAATTCTTATTGCACTATGAAACATATAGCGCAGATGAAGATTTAAACGATAGAAGGGATCATATGTGAAACGAATTTCAAGCAAAATGAGAAATAGAAATAATGAATGCGACATGGAAGAAAATATAAAATGATAAAATGGGAGAAATTAAATTGAAGTTAATATAAGAAGTAGTTAAAATGGTGGTTCAAATGGCTCTGAGCACTATGGGGCTTAACAGCTGTGGTCATCAGTCCCCTAGAACTTAGAACTACTTAAACCTAACTAACCTAAGGACATCACACAACACCCAGACATCACGAGGCAGAGGAAATCCCTAACCCCGCCGGGAATCGAACCCGGGAACCCGGGCGCGGGAAGCGAGAATGCTACCGCACGACCACGAGCTGCGAACAAGTAGTTAAAAGCTGAAGATTAGATGGGTAGATCACATAACTGATGAGGAGGTATTGAACAGAATTGGAAAGAAGAGAAATTTGTGGCACAACTTGACTAGAAGAAGGGATTGGTTGGTAGGGCATATTGTGAGGCATCAAAGGATCACCAATTAAGTATTGGAGGGCCGTGTGGAGGGTAAAAATCGTAGAGGGAGACCAAGAGATGAATACACTAATCAGATTCAGAAGGATGTAAGTTGCAGTAGGTACTGGGAGACGAAGAAGCTTGCACAGAATAGAGTAGCATGGAGAGCTGCATCAAACCAGTCTCTGGAGTAAAGACCACAACAACAACAACAGTTAAAATCACATAAACAAAGATTCCAAGTGGGAAAAAATGACGGGAAGAAAAATGAGAGTAAATGTTGAAGTAAATACAGTGATTAACACAATGCGATGAAGGAATGCAAATAAAAATGTTCCATTTAAATTAATTAATAGAATAAAAATAATGATTAAAGCCATTTTGATAAAGTTTTAAAAATGATAAAGTTCAAAGCAACTGAGAAGATGCTAACCCACAACCTTCTGCATGTGAAGACTGTTACTTCACCATTCTTTCCAGACTTTATTCAACAAAATAATGTTACACAAGTACATCACATTAAGATACACATACACAACTAGCCAAAATTTGCTTGTTTAAAGGTCTAGAGCATCATGGCAAATCCCGAAACCTTTTTTACCAAATACTCACAAACAAGGGCATACCAGGGTGAATGGTTGCAGGATGTGATATCTCGGACCTTTTTTTGCTGTTTGACTGAGAATAAATTCCATTCCTTTATTAGAAGAATCACATTACAACATAAACTCTTTCTTGTAGTCCATAGAAATTAGCATGGACTCGATGTTAACGCTCTCTTAAACTCCCTGAATTTGTAATGGAATGCCTTTGTTCATTCAAACTTCACACCCTTTTTAACAGTAACATAAGTTGTTGCACCACATCTGCAAATGCTTTTCTAAATTTTCTTTAGTAATTCGCTAAACTCAAGAAACATTGTAACTCCTGAAATTCCTGTACTGCTTTTACCAACCACTGACCTTTTTAACTCATTCACTGTTAATCACATGTCCTAACGATGCTACTTCTTCTAAAATAAAATGGCATTTTTCTGTGCAAATGTGAAATGTGTTGCTTTTAAGCTTTCAAAAACCTCTCGCATACGTCTAACACATCCCTGGTGAAACAAATTACATTATATAGATATACCATACACTGGCGAGGCTTTAGACCCCTCAGTACTCCATTTAGCAAACATTTAAATATTTCTGGATCATTCTTCAATGCAGATGGCAGCCTATGATATTGATAGTTGCCCAAGTAGATTGAGAATTTTGTTTGCGGATGGTCTTTCGGGGCTACCTCCATCTCAAGTTACCCGCTCCTTAGATGCATGTTAGAGAAGTTCTTGCACTACCCTAAGTTGTCAATAGTCTTAGTGATGTCTGGTATTGAATTTGCATCAGTTACCATTTTACTTTTAAGGTGCCTGTAGTCACAGCGCGTTGTATATCTCTTGGTACCATATGTGGCACAATCGCCACGATTGTTCCCCATGGACGAGTGCTCTCCTACGTCACTCCATCTGCTAGTTTTTTATCAATGAATTCTTTCAGCGCTGGTTGCAAACATCATGGTATGCAGTAAGGTTTACGATATCCTGGTGACTCATTTCCTGTTGGAATATGATGTGTTATACGGCCTTGATGAAAAACAAATTGTCGAAGTCAAATAAAAGTTTCTCTGTTTCTAATCTGTCTGTACTTTTAGGATGCTCTACTTTCTTATGGAATGGAAGAGTATTACCTCGGTACACTTTGACTGTGTGCATAGTGAAGCTTTCCTCTTTCTCTCTCTAACGACTGAGATATTTCAATAAAATTTTTGTTAATAAGTTACATGTGGTCTCGTGGTAGCGTCTTTGACTAGCAATCAAAACGTCTTGGGTCTCGGTCTCGAAACTCGCCACTGCTTAGAGTGTGAATAAGAGTCACCAGCAATGGAGGCCGAAGACTTTCGGTATAAGAAGTCACCCTCATCCTGTAAACGGCGTTGTCGATGTGGGTGAAGGAGCGGACAGAGGTTCAGAGCACACTCTTGCCCTTGGGTTGGAAAACTCCTCCTGAAACGTGGAAGAATTATCAATGATCATCGGCATGAAAATCCAGAAGGCTATCGACACCACTGCGTTAAAGATTGAGTGATTCTTGAATATTCTGTGAGGTTTCAGAATTGCAACGGATCATGTTGACTTCTTGCCACAATATTTTGGCTCGCAATCGTCCAGCCGTCTTCAGGTGAGTGACCGCCAGGAGGCTGCTGGTTCACCGTATCTGGTTTATATCAAAAATTGGAACGGAAGCGCATGAACGTTGGCGACCGTCACAGGAGCGTCCTTTATCGAAATCCACGCCCTCTGCAAATACTATTCCATCTGTGACACGCAGGCGCATGCCTGTGTGTGAAACTACGTTTCTGCTCTCCGCCTGAATGCGCACGCCCATCACTAAAAACAAACGTCAGATGTCGCCTGACATGTTGTTATGAATAAAATGTTTTCTCTCAGAAGAAATTAATGAGAGTCCCAAGCCTTGTCCAGTTTAAAGCCGCCGTCACGATTTATAAGATACATAATCTATCTCCACAGGACAAGTGGCCTCTAATTGAAAAAGTGTCAAGAGCCTCTCAATTGGCAAAGGATTCCGGATTAGCCCCCCATTCGGATCTCTGTGAGGGGAATGCCAAGGGACAGATGACTACGAGAAAAAGATTGAACAGCCAATGAAAGGGTTACATTCTAAGAGTCAGAGCGTGGAATTTAAAAAGTACGAAGGCTGTAGGGAAGCTAGAAAATCTGAACAGCGAAATGGTAAGGCTCAGTCTAGGTATAGAGGGGGATCAGTAAATTGAAATGTTAATAAGAGAAGGATTTATGGTCAGGCAATTTTAAGCTAATATCAGCAGCACCAGAAAATGAAGTAATGGGAGTAGGACTTGTATTATACGAAGGTAAGGCAGAGAATGATTTACAGTGAACGATTCAGTGATAGGGATGTTCTCATCAGAATCGATAGCAAAGCAACGCCAGAAACAATAGTTCAGTTATGCACACCGACGTCACAAGGAGAAGGTGAAGAGAGAGGGAATGAGTATTAGCATGTTGGACGGGTAATTCAGCACATAAAGCGAGATGAAAATATAATACGCAGTCATTGTGGACTGAAATGCAGTTGCAGGGAAAGGGGTACAAAAGAAGAAGAAGAAATGGTTAAAAGAGAATATGGGGTTGTTTGTACGACTGAGAGAGGAGGAAGACCAATTGAATTCTGTAATAAATTTCAGATGGTAAAAGCGAATACTCCGTTCCAGAATCACAAGACGAGGAGGTTAACTTGGAAAAAGCCGCAAGATACTGGAAGTTTCCAGTTGGCTTACAGGGAAAGATTCCGAAATCAGATATTGGATTGTAAGACGTACTCAGGAGCAGATACAGATTCGGATCACAATTTAGTAATGATGTATACACTGAACTTTAAGACACTCATTAGGAAGAACCATTTTGCAAAGTGGTATACTGAAATACTAAGGAATGAAAAGATGCGCTTCAAGTTCTCTGAGGCTATAGATACTGCGATATTGAGTAGCTCAGTAGGAAGTTCAGTGAAGATAAATGGACATCTCTGAAAAGGGCAATCATAGAAATGGGAGAGAAAAACATGGGTACAAGGAAAGTAACTGCGAAGAAACCATGGGTAACAGAAGAAATACGTCAGCTGATCGAAGAAAGAAGCTTCTGCGAAAATGTTAAGGGCAGTTCAAGAATACAGAAATACACGCTACTTAGGAATGAAACAAACAGTAAGTGCACGGAAGCTTAGGCGCAATGGCTGCATAAAAATGTGAAGAAACTGAAAAAGTATAATTGTCGGGAGGATTTACACAGCATACGGAAAAGTCAAAGCAAACTTTGGAGAAATTAAAAGCAAGAGAGGAAAATTAAGAGCGCAATCCCGTTGTCAAATGCAGACGAGAGAGCGGATTCGTGGAAAAAGGAAATTGAGGGCATCTATGAGGTGGAGGATTTGTCTGATCACGTGGCAGAAGAAGAAGCAGGAGTTGAGACGAAAGAGATACGAGGTTCAGTATTATAATCGGAATTGATAAGAGTTTTGCAAGACTTAAGCTGAAATAAGGCAGAAGCGGCACATAGCATTTCACTGGAATTTCTAAAATTATTCGTTGAAGCGGTAACCAAACGGCTGTTCAGGTTGGTGTGTAGAATCAATGAGACTGGCGATGTACCACCAGACTTTCGGAAAACATCATCAGCGGGCCGGGGTGGCCGAGCGGTTCTAGGCGCTACAGTCTGGAACCGCGCGACCGCTACGGTCTCAGGTCTCTGCTTCGGGAATGGATGTGTGTTATGTCCTTAGGTTAGTTAGGTTTAAGTAGTTCAAAGTGCTAGGGGACTGATGACCTTATAAGTTAAGTCCCAAGGTGCTCAGAGCCATTTCAGCCATTTGCAAACATCTTCCACATAACTCCGAAGATAGCAAGAGACGACAAGTGTGAGAATTATCGTAGCATCAGCTCAACAGGTCATGCATCTAAGTTGCAAACAAGTATAGTATACAGAAGAAAGGAAAAGAAAATAATGATCAGTTCAGCTGCAGGATAAGTAAATGTTACGGCTTAAAGTGAAGTGACGGAACGCCAGTCCGAAACGAGAAAGCAGAGAGGGTTGTGAAGAAGACGTCAGCCAACTGCACGCTGATCTACCTCTCTCCAGGACGACAACGTGACAGCAGCGCCATCTATGCGAAGAGAACACAAGCGCCGCGCCGACTGGCCACAGCCAGTTGTACAGAAGCGTCAAGACCAGCAACCTGGATAGAAGTACCCACTGTATTATCCCACTCATACTGGAATCATAATACTGAAGGACATTGATTATATTGCATGTCGCCCTTTGCTTGCGACACATCTATGTATTTCTCAAAGTTTATCTTATTGCAATAAAAACTCATTAATACGATTTGCTTGAACTGTTGTCTAGCGATCCAAGAAACAGGTTTCCTAGACACACCATCTTTGACAACTAGGCAAGAAACAGCAGCAAAGGCGCCAGAGTGACAGTTCTGAAGTTGCCACTGATAATGGAAGCAAGACTGAAGAAAAATCAAGGCACGCTCCTTGGATTTGTTTACCTGGAAATAGCTTACGAGAATCAAAGATTTTCGAAATTCTGAGAAAAATAGGTGTAAGCTATAAGGAGAGACTGGCAATATACAATATGTACAATAACCAAGAGAAATACAAAGGCTCAATCTAGATATAGTAGGGGTCAGTGAAGTGAAGCGGAAAGAAGACAAGGATTTCTGGTCAGATGAGTATACGGTAACGTCAACAGTAGCAGTAAATGGTATAACAGGAGTAGGATTCTTTATAAATATAAAGGTAGCGCAGCGAGTGTGTTACTGTGAACAGTTCAGTGACAGGGTTGTTCTGATCAGAATCGACACCAAAACAACACTGACAATGATAGTTCAGGCAAACATGCTGACGTCGCAAGCTGAAGATGAAGAGATAGAAATAGTGTATGAGGATATTGAAAGTGTAATACAGTATATAAGGGGGGATGAAAATCTAACAGTCATGGAGGACTGGAATGCAGTTGTAGGAGAAAGAACAGAAGAAAAGGTTACAGGAGAAAGGAATGAAAGAGGAGAAAGACTAATTGACTTCTGTAACAAGTTTCAGCTAGTAAAATCGAACACTCTGTTCAAGAATCACAAGAGGAGGAGATATACTTGGAAACGGCTGGGTGATATGGGAAGATTTCGGTTAGATTACATTGTAAGTAGGCTGTTTATGTTTTCTTATTGGCAACGTTACGTAGTGCTCTGTATGAAAATCACTGGCTGTGCTGTGTGCAGTCTGTGGCTAGTTTGCATTGTTGTCTGCCATTGTAGTGTTGGGCAGCTGGATGTGAACAGCGCGTAGCGTTGCGCAGTTGGAGGTGAGCTGCCAGCAGTGGTGGATGTGGGGAGAGAGATGGCAGAGTATTGAAATTTGTAAGACTGGATGTCAATTATGACTATTAAGGTAAATATATTGTTTGTTCTCTATCAAAATCTTTCATTTGATAACTACGCCTATTAGTAGTTAGTGCCTTCAATAGTTTGAATCTTTTATTTAGCTGGCAGTAGTGGCGCTCACTGTATTGCAGTAGTTCGAGTAACGAAGATTTTTGTGAGGTAAGTGATTTGTGAAACGTATAGGTTAATGTTAGTCAGGGCCATTCTTTTGTAGGGATTTTTGAAAGTCAGATTGCGTTGCACTAAAAATATTGTGTGTCAGTTTAAGCACAGTCATGTATAATTGTTCAAAGGGGACGTTTCATATGGTGACACTGCCAGGATACCTCACCGGAATCTTCCGATTTTTTCTTGTAGTTTGTGTAATTAGTGTAGCTTTTGTGTATTGCTAGCGCGTAATTATAGAGAGAATTTCCTTTGTAGTTGTAGTTTTTCATTGTTGTACAGTAAAACAGGTGTGGCACGCATGTAAATTTGCACCAAGTATTTCGCAGCTGCGCTTGCAATTAACTAGATATTATTTTCAGTGCTATGTTAATGTGTTTTCTTATTTTTGCTCTTCAAATTGTGTTTTTCTGTGTTGTCGTGTGAAATATTGTGACAATAATGGCGTGTGAAAAACGTAATACTAGGCTCCAAAGTAAACTGAGAAATGACAGTGAAGACGAAAGCAGTGTGTTAGCGCCACCGTGTAATGAATTAACTAATGTTCAACATAGCAATTTGGTAATTGTGCATAGGGAAATGGAGCAGGTGGCAAACAATGGCGTAGGCAGTGAAACAATTAGTGAACAGGGAAGCATTATCGATCGATCGGTCGGCAATAGCTCGCCTCAGGAATCCGAAATGACAGGACACAATTTTGCAAATACTGTAGATTCAGGTTTTGCGTCCTCATCGTTTTCTCAAATAAGTCAAGAAACATTTTCTGCTTGTCAAAATGTGAATGTTGCCGGTGCAAATGCACTGCCGAAAAGCGTAGAGGAGCAGATTCCAGACACCAATGCATTGTTATTACAGCTAAAGCAACAAATGGAACGAAATCAGAGACAAACACAGAAAAAGCTTCAAAAGTTAGACACAATGGAACAACACCAGAGACAAACACAGCAAAAGCTTCAAAAGTTAGACACAATGGAAAAACACCAGAGACAAACACAGCAACAGTTAGACGCAATGGAACAAAATCTTCACACCACGCTTGAACAAACACGTGAAGATTTAACTACTGAGCTACATAAAATCGAATCGAAATGTCAAAAAGTCTGTAACGACATAAAAACACAAATTTGTGAGCATTTTCAACCTATTTTTCGCGGCATGAAAATGCATTACAGAATCACGAAGCAGCCATAAAAGAACTGCAAACCATTGTTCATGAAAATCATGGGACCTTGTGGGCTGAAATTGACTCAGTTGCATCTACCGATTCGGTTACGCAACTTGCAAAAACTCAAGAAAACTTAAAAGACACAGTAGATTCGATTTCAACACAAATGGACACTCTGAAACTTGGTTCAGAAAAACACACTGAGGAAATGTGTTCACTATCGGAGAAAGTAGCCGATCTTTCGGATCAGTTCACTAACTTATCTACGAAGGTAGATGATAATCTGAATGACACAAAACCGGTAGTCTTTAATGACACAGAAGAGTGCGAACAAATTAGGAAATTCAAACAAAATCAGAATCAAATTATTACGCAACACCAAAGAGAAATCCGGGAAGTACAAGGTCAGCTGACTGAGGTAATACAAGAATTACGTATTTCAGAGGCCACTCGCGCTCCAATACGGGAAGAGGGACTTAGAAATACGGAACAACCACAAAATAATAACACAGGACACTTCGGAAATTATGAAAGAAATTGGCAAGGCACACCGAATTTTGAGATGGAACCGCCGAAACGAAGTAACAATGACCGACATGTGACTCGCCGACATGATGATTTTGACTATAAGCTGTTCATTACTACACGTAAATTTAAAACATTTAAGAATTCTGACAACGACATTCATCCACAAGCGTGGCTCCATCAATTCTCTCATTGTTTTCCTCCCAACTGGTCGTTAGAGCACAGATTAGAATTTATGTGTGGCTACTTAGAGAATGAACCAGCTGTAAGAATGCGATCGGTCATGCACGATTGTCACAGTGAAGGAGAATTTTACCATGCCTTCCTCTCAGCATATTGGTCTGAAGCTACACAAGACCAAGTAAAACATAGCATCATGCTGATGAAACACTTTGAACAATCTGAATTTTCCAGTCTTGTCAAATATTTTGAAGACTTGTTGCATAAGAATCAATATCTTTCAAACCCATACAGCCCTTCAGAACTCATCCGCATTTGCTTAATCAAATTACCTGAACATTTACGACATATTATTTTGGCAGGACGTTGCAAAGACGACATTGAAGCTTTTCAGGGACTCTTACAAGAATTAGAAATTGACACTGATAATCGCGGAACGCGAAAACAGGAACACAACAATTACAGGTCACATCCGTCACAATTCCCCGACGAAAGAAATAATAACTAGACACGACAAGGCTATTCTCACAACACAAATCGTGACCAAAACAGACACCATCCGTATGACAACCGTTGGCAGAATAATAGTTACAGAGAAAGATCGCTTTTCCATAGTAATGAATGTGACAGAGACAACCATAGAAACAGGCAATATGGGAACCAAAATAATTATTATCAAGGGAGACAGAATAACTTCAGACGCAACAGTCCACCATGCAGTTACTATTCCGGGAGAAATTCTCCACCACATGACCGACAAACAAGAAACTATGTAAACTACCGACAAAACGACAGATCTGAATTCCATCAGAACTGACGAGCTTCAAACAGGGCAGGGCCTTCTCGTCAAGGTGAATTTGTAGAAGTTAGGTCTCCTAATCCCAATAATGACATGCGCCAACAAAGGAACAGACAGTGACTCGCACCGCAGGCAGCCACGTGCGCCGGCTGGCTCAGAGAAAAATAACATAGACACTAACCTTGAGACAAATTTTAGCATTCCTCACCGACGTATACCGCATGACAATTCCGTTCAAGTTGAACATCTGCGTACTAGGAAGAGTAAAGGTTTACACCACATTTCACATGTAAAACCGTTTATTGAAAGATAATCTGCCTTTTAACTTTGTCTTTGCCATATAACTTTTCACTTTACATTACTAGTATGCTTTGTCAGACTTAGAATCTGTTAACATGCAACAATGTTGGAAGTTAAATATCCAGTCATGAACCAATAGAACTTATTTAAACAGAAATTACGAATGCACTGTTATTGTGAACAGACGACACAGTGTTATTGTGTGTGTACATTCTTGCTTGTTAGTTGCATGATTACGTAACGTCTATAAGGCTCAAATACTTAGAACATTTACCAGTACTGCTAATGAGATTTTAATGCAACATTTTGGTTTACTTGAAAATACGTTCTGGATTTAAAGTACTTTCTGTGAGATACCAGATGACACAGTGGGTAGTTTATGTGACAGCTACACGATTTGATCACGACGCTACTAATGAGTGACATTTTACAATGTTGCTTTTGTGGTGTTTCTGTTTTATATCTGCACAGTTTTCTGTTTTATTCTGGAAAGTAAAACATGTTTTAGTAGTAACTTTTGTGGTATAACTACAATGAGACATCCTTTACCATAGCACAACAATACGTTACAGTACAGTACTTTCTTCATCACAACAATAAGTGTAATAACTACGATATCTATACACAAAGCATTTCACTTTTGTTTATCATAAGGTAAGTACATTGACTTCTGCAGAACTTAGCTTTCGGAGGATGATAACTACGACACTTCCACAGAGATTATCTTACAACAAGACGCACAGTTTAGCGCTACAGTACACGTATTTGAGTGATTAATTTTATACTTAAAACATTTATTTTTAAAGATTTTTGAATTACAAAGAAAGTTTTCCGTGATACATTTCATTCCATTGCTGTAATCTGTAACACCTGAGGGTATGATTACATTAATCCTCAGGGGGGTACACGCTTACTTTGTGTACCATGTGTGTGGCAAGCACAAGGATCCCTAGCTAATATGGTATTTGCTTATACAACTTTACACATTGGTACCATATTTCTCTAACACATAATTACACAGCTATCTGATTATTTAACTGAGAGAGACAAACATTTATTTCACTACATCAATGACAGATGTTTACGTAATTACACCGTTGGATAACTTCACACTTATGAAATTGTATTTTGTCTGTACTTTGTGAACTGTTCATATTTTTTCAGAACCCTTGTGATACTATGAGAGCTTTGAATGATATGTGGTATGGGATCATGATTTTTAAAGTACGTTTGAGGTAGATGACACTATTTAAATGAGTTTTGAAACTATTGGAGGAAGCTACGACGATTTTGAGATTTGGCTGAGGTTTTATGATGTTATTATTACGATGATGATGTGTACTATGCTGTTGAGGTATGTTTATGAGCAATAAGCTGATGCTATATGAGTTATTTGAGTATGCTACGTATCTGTTATGTGGAAATATTGAAGAAGTATCGACGAATAAGGTAAGGAATAATGAGTAGTGTTTAGGGACTCTGATTTGTGAAAAAGGTTGTTGGAAACCAAGAATCGTACTTTAAGAGTTATGAAATGTATGTAAATGCGTGAATGTATTACAATGCCGACGAAAATTTTTTGGACTCTGTTATGTCAATAGGATTTTGTTTCTACAGATTTGTAACGCAAATTCTTGACCTGTGAAATATTTTTATATGAGACTGTCACTGCAGCGGAAACTGCTGTCGTAAATATTTCCGTAAGAAAGTTAAGTGACCACCTGCATGTAATGTGTCGTGGGCACCCAGCTGTGTCAGACGCCTGGAGAAAAAGCCATTAGTGTGTGCCTTTTCAGAGGCACAGGTAGAAAAAAAAGGGGAGGCCATTATCCTTGCTATTGACATTCCTTTGTAGAAAGCATCGCAAATACGACACGCTCAAACTTGAAAACATATGATTACACTGTGGAGCTCTTAATTTATGATATTTTCTAAATTGCCTAATGAAATGACGAGAAACATTTTTACATCTATTGTCTTTCTAGTTGAGAGATTGCTCAAGTTGTTTAATATCTAGTTTCTAGCTGCACTGAAGCATTGGTTAAAATAAAATTTTATAGATGTACTAATATAATATTTTATGCCTACAGATCCAGTAAATCATAACTTTATGATGTACTTAAAAAAAAAACCGAAGGACCACAAAAAGACATTTCCCTTCACAGGAATTGCATACACAGTTTTCTTTTCAAGTGCTTGGTAATTTCTTTTGTAGAATAAGTTGTGGTGCACCACGT
Organism: Schistocerca nitens; assembly: GCF_023898315.1. Lineage (NCBI taxonomy): Eukaryota > Metazoa > Arthropoda > Insecta > Orthoptera > Acrididae > Schistocerca > Schistocerca nitens. The sequence continues at coordinate 852,814,962 of NC_064614.1, forward strand.
TAATGACATAGATATTAAGATGTGAATAGACATTTCCCTCACCTGCATTGTTGTCTTTAGTGTACTATTTTTTCTGCTTGAGCTTTGTCATGTTTAGGTATAAGTTATTTCATTTTCTGCTGCTGGTTGCCAGGCATAGTGTTACTGAATTTGTCTTTGTATTACTCTGTTAAGCCAGTTTTACTACTGATTTATTTTTCTTGTTGCTGCACATAGGTTCATATTAGTGATAATGTTGCATTTGCTCTTCAAATTTAGATTTACTGCTGCTAGCTTTGCCAGTTTGTATTTTTTGTCATTGCTGTTTGTGTTAATTGTTTTGTGCTGATGCATTGCCTCGTTCCTTAGTTTAGCAACTGAGCTCAGTAGATTTAAGTTAGCTTAAGATGGGGTAGGCTATATAAGAGAATGAGTTGCAATGTATTGGAAGAAATGCATTGAGAAGTTATACAAAAAAGTACAGAAAGCAGGTATAGATAGGACTTTTTGGGACTAATGATGAACGAAGGGAGATCTCCAAGAAAAGAAAGGTTTTGTTTGCAAAATACTGCATTACCAAATGTTACACTGACAACAAACCCTGTCCTTTCACCCTGTGTTATTCTGCTATGTGTTTGTGTACTCTTGTATATTTGTGTTTTTCCTGTCTTTATGTGTTTAGCTGATATGAGTTATGTTGTGGAATTTTTCTAATAATATGTTATTTTCTTTGTAAAGATGTTTAGACATTATTTATTCTGTTTTGTTTTAATGCTCATGTGTGAAGTTGATGTTTCAAAAGTTATTCTGATCTTTTATGTATGAACTTATGTCATAATTCCTGTAACACTGATGTATATGTTATTTCGATTCTTTTGTAAAGCCTGTACTACAAATGTTATCTGTATTGTTATGTTCTTTAATGATGTATTTTGTACCTTTGTAATTGTATTCTTATGTTATAAAATTGTAATTGACACCAGTTCATCGAATTAAGTAACTTGTAAGTTCCATTTCACTGCACACGTTTCTGTTGGTCATAGTATATGGACAATATGTGAGAAGTAGGTACCGTTAGTGTTTGCACGTGTGTTAAAAATTCAGCAAGGGACTGGATAACAGCATTGCTGGTTCTAAGGACAATTCCAAAAACTTTGTGAGTGCACAAGTGGTGGTTATGGACTTGCTATATTGTCTGCAAGACTCTTCGATGGTGATTGTGCACCTGCACAGTCGCAGCAGATGGCTGCTGGCCATCTGTACAGGGACTACAGTGGGTCTGCATCTTTGATGATCCACCAATACCATTATTTCTACAAGAACTGCAGTGGGTGTGCGCCTCTGGTGGCCCACCAATACCATACACTCTACCAGGACTACAGTGGATCTGCTCTGTGATGACCTACCTACCAATATTCTTCAATTCGACTCACTCTGCTCTGGGTTTGCTCTGTTGTGGCCCATTAGCTGTCTCCATGTCAAGAGTCCGTACTGTCTTTCCGTCTGAAGTACAATACTACTACTTCAAGACTGCATGGAAATCCAATACTTCCGTGTGCAATTTCTTTTACTGCTAAGTCTTTGAGAAAAACACTGCTATTTTACTGTGATGAACGATCAGGACTGTCTTTATAAACTGTGAAAAAATTTTAGCTTTTGACCAACATTGTATCAATAAGTGTGTGCATTTGATATCTTTGTTATTTTAATTATGAAAAATTTTATCAAATCATTATTGGCCACTGCCCAAAACAATTTGTAAATTTTTTTTGTGGGGAGCATGGGGGCTATGTAAGTAGGCTGTTTATGTTTTCTTATTGGCAACGTTACGTAGCGCTCTGTATGAAAATCACTGGCTGTGCTGTGTGCAGTCTGTGGCTAGTTTGCATTGTTGTCTGCCATTGTAGTGTTGGGCAGCTGGATGTGAACAGCGCGTAGCGTTGCGCAGTTGGAGGTGAGCCGCCAGCAGTGGTGGATGTGGGGAGAGAGATGGCGGAGTTTTGAAATTTGTTAAGACTGGATGTCAATTATGACTATTAGGGTAAATACATTGTTTGTTCTCTATCAAAATCTTTCATTTGATAACTACGCCTATTAGTAGTTAGTGCCTTCAGTAGTTTGAACCTTTTATTTAGCTGGCAGTAGTGGCGCTCGCTGTATTGCAGTAGTTCGAGTAACGAAGATTTTTGTGAGGTAAGTGATTTGTGAAACGTATAGGTTAATGTTAGTCAGGGCCATTCTTTTGTAGGGATTTTTGAAATTCAGATTGCGTTGCGCTAAAAATATTGTGTGTCAGTTTAAGCACAGTCATGTATAATTGTTCAAAGGGGACGTTTCAACATCATGGTGAGACAGAGATTCTGAAATTAGATACTGGATTGTAAGACGTACCCAGGAGCAGATATAGACTCAGATCACAATACAGTAGTGATGAAGAGCAGGCTGAAGTTTGAGACATTAGTCAGTAAGACTCAATACGCAAAGAAGTGGGATACGGAAGCACTAAGGACTGACGAGATACGCTTGAAGTTCTCTAAGGCTATAGATACAGCAATAAGGAGTAGCTCAGTAGGCAGTACAGTTGAAGAGGAATGGACTTCTCTAAAAAAAACCATCACAGAGTTTGTGAAGGAAAACGTAGGTACAAAGAAGGTAACTGCGATGAAACCATGGGTAACAGAAGAAATTCTTCATTTGATTGATTAAAGGAGGAAGTAAAAAAATGTCCCGGGAATCTCAGGAATACAGAAATACAAGTCGCTGAGGAATAAAATAAATAGGAAGTGCAGGGAAGCTAAGACGAAATGGCTGCAGGAAAAATGTGAAGACATCGAAAAAGAAATGATTGTCGGAAGGACAGACTCGGCACACAGGAAAGTCAAAACAACCTTTGGTGACATTAAAAACAAGGGTGGTAACATTAAGAGTGCAACGGGAATGCCACTGTTAAATGCAGAGGAGAGAGCTGATAGGTGGAAAGAATACATTGAAAGCCTCTATGAGGGGCAAGATTTGTCTGATGTGATAGAAGATGAAGCACGAGCCGGTATAGAGGAGATAGGGGATCCAGTATTAGAATCAGGATTCAAAAGAGCTTTGGAGGACTTAGGATCAAATAAGGCAGAGCGGCTAGATAACACTCCATCAGAATTTCTAAAATCATTGGGGAAAGTGGCAACAAATCAACTATTCATGTTGGTGTGTAGAATGTATGAGTCTGGCGGCATACCATCCGACTTTCGGAAAAGCATCATCCACACAATTACGACGACGGCAAGAGCTGACAAGTGCAAGAATGATCGAACTTAACAGCTCATGCGTCGAAGTTGCTTACAAGAATAATATACAGAAGAACGGAAAAGAACATTGAGCATGCACTAGATGATGATCGGTTTGGCTTCAAGGAGAAGTAAAGGCACGAGAGAGGCGATTCTGACGTTGCGGTTAATAATGAAAGCAAGACTAAAGAAAAATCAAGACACGTTCATAGGATTTGTCGACCTGGAAAAAGCACTCGACAATGTAAAATGGTACTAGATGTTCGAAATTCTGAAAAAAGTAAGGGCAAGCTATAGGGAGAGATGGGTCATATACAGTATGACAACAGTCAAGAGGAATAATAAGAGTGGACGACCAAGGACGAAGTGCTCGTATTAAAAAGGGTGTAAGACAAGGCTATAGCATTTCGCCCCTACTGTTCAATCTGTACATCGAGGAAGCAATGACGGAAATAAAAGAAAGGTTCAGGAGTGGAATTAAAATTCAAGGTGAAAGGATATCAATCATACGATCCGTTGATGGCATTGCTTTCCTGAGTGAATGAGAAGAAGAATCAATTGATCTGCTGAACGGAATGAACAGTTAATGAGTACACAGTATGGACTGAGAGTAAATTGGAGAAAGACGAAGGTAATGAAAAGTAGTAGAAATGAGAACAGCGAGAAACCTAACATCAGGATTGATGGTCACGCAATAGATGAAGTTAAGTAATTCTGCTACCTAGGCAGTAAAATAACCAATGACGGATGGAGTAAGGAGGACATCAAAAGCAGACTAGCTATGGCAAAAAAGGCATTCCTGGCCAAGAGAAGTCTACTAATATCAAATATCGGTCTTAATTTGAGGATGAAATTTCTGAGAATGTACGTCTGGAGTACAGCATTGTATGGTAGTGATACATGGACTGTGGGAAAACCGGAACAGAAGAGAATCGAAGCATTTGAGATGTGGTGCTACAGACGAATGTGGAAAATAAGGTGGACTGATAAGGAATGAGGAGGTTCTACCCAGAATCGGAGGAAAGGAATATGTGGAAAACACTGATAAGGAGAAGGGACAGAATGATAGGACATCTATTAAGACGTGAGGGAATGACTTCCATAGTACTATATGGAGTTGTAGATGGCAGAAACTGTAGAGTAAGACGGAGATTGAAATACATCCAGCAAATAATTGAGGACTTCGGTTGCAAGTGCTACTCTGAGATGAAGGAGTTAGCACAGGAGAGGAATTTGCGGCGGTCCGCATCAAACCAGACGACAGATGAAAAAAAAAAAAAAAAAAATAACCAAGAGGGAACAGTAAGAACGGAAGACAAAGAACGAGGTGCTCTGATTAAAAAGGATGTAGGACAGGGTTGTAGGCAATGTCTACATTGGATATGAGGGTGTTTCTGGCCAAGTGAAGTCTACTAGTATCAAACATAGGCCTTAATCTGAGAAAGAAATTTATGAGAATGTATGTTTGGAGCACAGGATTGTATGACAGTGAAAGATGGAGTGTGGGAAAACCGGAACAGCAGAGAATCGAACCATTTGAGATGAGGCGCTCCAGTACAATATTGACTATTAGGTGGTTGATAAGGGCAGGAATGAGGTGGTTCTCTGTAAAATCATCAAGGAAAGGATATATGGAAGACACTGACAAGAAGAAGGGACGGGATCGGATGATAGGTCGTCCGTCAAGACGTCAGCGAACAACGTCCATGGTGTTGGAGAAAGTTGTAGAGGTAAAAACTGCAGAGGAAGACAGAGACTGGAATACATCGAGCAAATTATCGATAACGTAAGTTCCAAGTGGTACTATGAGTTAGAAAGGTTGTCTCTGGGCTGTAAATTTCCTGAGCTGTTAGAAAATTATTTAAAGCAAAATACATAAAGATTTCGTGGTTCATTCAGCTGCAGCCACTGTGCAATAATTAAAGATTGTCCTCAAGTTTCAAGTACTTTCGGCTGTTGAAGCTACGATGGCATTTTATTGTATGTTGGTTTTAACTGTGTTCGTGCTTGTACACTCCTGGAAATGGAAAAAAGAACACATTGACACCGGTGTGTCAGACCCACCATACTTGCTCCGGACACTGCGAGAGGGCTGTACAAGCAATGATCACACGCACGGCACAGCGGACACACCAGGAACCGCGGTGTTGGCCGTCGAATGGCGCTAGCTGCGCAGCATTTGTGCACCGCCGCCGTCAGTGTCAGCCAGTTTGCCGTGGCATACGGAGCTCCATCGCAGTCTTTAACACTGGTAGCATGCCGCGACAGCGTGGACGTCAACCGTATGTGCAGTTGACGGACTTTGAGCGAGGGCGTATAGTGGGCATGCGGGAGGCCGGGTGGACGTACCGCCGAATTGCTCAACACGTGGGGCGTGAGGTCTCCACAGTACATCGATGTTGTCGCCAGTGGTCGGCGGAAGGTGCACGTGCCCGTCGACCTGGGACCGGACCGCAGCGACGCACGGATGCACGCCAAGACCGTAGGATCCTACGCAGTGCCGTAGGGGACCGCACCGCCACTTCCCAGCAAATTAGGGACACTGTTGCTCCTGGGGTATCGGCGAGGACCATTCGCAACCGTCTCCATGAAGCTGGGCTACGGTCCCGCACACCGTTAGGCCGTCTTCCGCTCACGCCCCAACATCGTGCAGCCCGCCTCCAGTGGTGTCGCGACAGGCGTGAATGGAGGGACGAATGGAGACGTGTCGTCTTCAGCGATGAGAGTCGCTTCTGCCTTGGTGCCAATGATGGTCGTATGCGTGTTTGGCGCCGTGCAGGTGAGCGCCACAATCAGGACTGCATACGACCGAGGCACACAGGGCCAACACCCGGCATCATGGTGTGGGGAGCGATCTCCTACACTGGCCGTACACCACTGGTGATCGTCGAGGGGACACTGAATAGTGCACGGTACATCCAAACCGTCATCGAACCCATCGTTCTACCATTCCTAGACCGGCAAGGGAACTTGCTGTTCCAACAGGACAATGCACGTCCGCATGTATCCCGTGCCACCCAACGTGCTCTAGAAGGTGTAAGTCAACTACCCTGGCCAGCAAGATCTCCGGATCTGTCCCCCATTTAGCATGTTTGGGACTGGATGAAGCGTCGTCTCATGCGGTCTGCACGTCCAGCACGAACGCTGGTCCAACTGAGGCGCCAGGTGGAAATAGCATGGCAAGCCGTTCCACAGGACTACATCCAGCATCTCTACGATCGTCTCCATGGGAGAATAGCAGCCTGCATTGCGGCGAAAGGTGGATATACACTGTACTAGTGCCGACATTGTGCATGCTCTGTTGCCTGTGTCTATGTGCCTGTGGTTCTGTCAGTGTGATCATGTGATGTATCTGACCCCAGGAATGTGTCAATAAAGTTTCCCCTTCCTGGGACAATGAATTCACGGTGTTCTTATTTCAATTTCCAGGAGTGTATATATTTGACGTGGCATAGGTAGTTTATTTATTGTACTGTGAAAGCCCTGAAGCTACAACCGGTTACATGGAGGTCATGGCGTACGCTCTAATTACCAATGGTGGTTCATTTGGGCCACATAGCAACTGGAATCTTGACTTTTGTACAGTAGATCTTCCATGGAATATATTCTGGAAATTACACAGCATTATGAACTATGACGAGTGTAGTTGGCTGAAGAATTTATTTAAGTACAATAAGATTTTTATCTGCGAGTTTCATAAGGTCTCTTGATTGGAGTTGTTTTTAATTAAATTCATTCTGATCAAAATTGTTATTTCCTATCGTCCACTGTGAACATCTTTTATCGTAAAAGAAAAGGCTAAAACTGTTTCCACATTCTGGGTTTTTTGAATATTTAAATAAATCTATTTAAAATTATAAGATTTTCATTGGAGTCCACTACTTTACCACTCCACAATCTAGCTCCCTACCATTTCACAAAGAAAGGTGTGATCAAACTGGCGGTGACTGGATCGAGTAATGGACTCGTTTGCTCGGCTAACTTTAACTGCTGATCCACGGCTAAAAGCTTGCTATACAAGTCCACATTGTCTGCTGTAAGGTGCACTACTTTACGAGTATCAACCAGTGCTTAAACTGCCTCACGATGAGTGACACGCTGCGTCTGAGATGCTGTCACTGCGAAACCTTAGTCTCCAGTACACACTAAGTAACACAGAACACAGTTACAACAGCTCGTATACCACAATACAACATTTAATCTCTGTAGATCCATTGCAGATACGGGACAGCTGCTGGTCAAATCTCTACCAAGGAAACTCGGCAAACAGCCGTATGTTTTGAGAAATTATTTTATTTAGACAACCATTGATTTCGTTTTTGGAGTATTTAATTCGAAGACTTGACAACTGAGCACACTTGCTCATGTTTACGAAGTAAACACGGAACCAGATATTGATGGCTCAGTTATGTCAGTATCGATATATCTGATTGTCTATTCGTATAGTGCACGGGGGCTGAAGACAGAATTATTGAGATGGCGTATCTGGCTGTCTAAATAAAATAACTTCTCGAAACATACGGCTGTTTGGCTACTTTCCTTGGTAAATACAACGTATATATCTTAGTCTTATTGTAAACCATCTTGTTTGTGTGTACTGACTAGCCATACGAGGTGTGGCTAGAAAAAAAACCGGACTAGTACTGGTGAAACAATAAAACGAATGCAATAAGGCTGAAAGTCGCGTGGCCTGTCACGTGACTCTCGCTCCGCCTACTGCTCGAGTTTCATCTGCCTCCTGCACTCAGTCTGCCCGTGGCGTCTGTTTTAAGTAGTTGACGTTTTGTCTGTGCGTCGGAAAATGTTGAGTGTACAGAAAGAACAGCGTGTTAACATCAAATTTTGTTTCAAACTAGGGAAATCTGCAAGTGAAACGTTTGTAATGTTACAAGTGTACGGCGATGATTGTTTATCGCGAACACAAGTGTTTGAGTGGTTTAAACGATTTAAAGATGGCCGCGAAGACACCAGTGATGACACTCGCACTGGCAGACCATTGTCAGCAAAAACTGATGCAAACATTGAAAAAATCGGTAAACTTGTTCGACAAGATCGCCGTTTAACAATCAGAGCAGTGTCTGAGTTAACAGGAGTTGACAAGGAAAGTGTTAGGCAGATTCTTCATGAAAGTTTCAACATGAACAAAGTGTGTTCAAAAATGGTTCCAAAGTGTCTCACAATTGAACAGAAGGAACGCCGAAGAATGATTGGTTCTGAGATCCTGGAAAACATTGAAAGTGATCCCACCCCGGCCATCTTCAAATCGTTTAAACCACTCAAACACTTGTGTTCGCGATAAACAATCATCGCCGTACACTTGTTGTAACATTACACACGTTTCACTTGCAGATTTTCCTAGTTTGAAACAAAATTTGATGTTAACACGCTGTTCTTTCTGTACACTCAACATTTTCCGACGCACAGACAAAACGTCAACTACTTAAAACAGACGCCACGGGCAGACTGAGTGCAGGAGGCAGATGAAACTCGAGCAGTAGGCGGAGCGAGAGTCACGTGACAGGCCACGCGACTTTCAGCCTTATTGCATTCGTCTTATTGTTTCACCAGTACTAGTCCGGTTTTTTTCTAGCCACACCTCGTATGTCCATACCAATGAGAAGTAACGCAAATTTCCGGTACTGATTCCGTACACGGTGCAGAATGCCCTACCATATCATATAGACCGCATCTCATCGGTCGTAAATAATGCTTTTTCGTATAACATTAGGCGGTTCCACTGACGGTATAAACGTAATCATCAAATTTCTGTGAATCTCCCATTTAGAGCCCCCACTTAGACTCTATGTCTTCTACACACAAACAGAAAAAACAACCACTAAAACCAAGCATGTTCGCTCGCGCCATTCAGTGACGAAACTGAGAGCTGTGGTTCCAAAACCGTGCGCTGTAGATGTCGACTGTTCCGGTAACAACTGTCAGACTTCGTCCATTAATACCAAAAACTTCTGACACCAATCTATGGCGAGTGGGGCTTCTAATATGTAGAGGTGGTGATGCTTTTGCCCAGTGGTAGCAAGATAAACTTGGATGTAAAGTGAAAGATTTTTATTTAGTCTTGGACTACAGCCAAGCCACGTGTCGTTCCTGGCATATCCTCACATTACTGAAAAGTCAAGAGCAGTGTAAGGCCAGACCGAAAAATTTCCGTGTTCCAAATGGAATTCGATCATACGACCGCTCGGTTTCCAGTCATGCACTTTACCAGTATTTTCTCCTCCGCTTACTTCGATATGTTTCTTCATGGTTTTTCGTTTGTGGTTCTCTGCAGACCACGCATGACATATTTCTAAATCTAATGACGAGCATTCCAGCCAGACTTTAATTACATGGTGCGGCTAGGCCCCTGACAGAACATGCTTTTTTTAATCGTTAATGTCCTCAGCATTTGATTTGCGTGGACGTCATATGACACTTGTTCAAGATGATCGTTGAATACTTCACTTAGTGGCTTAGTAAACACATTTGCCACCCAGGGCATGAAACTTTATTTGCACCCCCACCCCAATTGGCGCCCGGGGCACAACACTTTATTGTTTCCCCCCCCCCCCTCCCCCGGCATTGAGAATACAATGTATAGAATTTTCTGTCATAATAATGAGTCAGTGTGTGACCAGAGTTCCCTACAGTGACCCGAAGGGCAGAATCAGCAACCTTCTTTGCTGTGGTTTCATTAACGGAGAAGAAAAGGGGAGGTAGATTTCTTAAGCGCTGGTCGGCATTCTACCTAGGAGAAGGTACTCTGATTTAAAACCAGGTCACCCCAGCTTGATGGTTGTGTGATGAGCTGGTTACCCATCGATATAAGAAAAACTAAAACTCATAAATATGTAATGAATGAAGCAGATAGTTGTCAAAATCGACGACAAAGCCATGATAAACAAAAACTAGTTGGTGTTAAAGATATTGTGAGGGTATGAGATTTTCCAGATATTTTGTATAAAAGCTTTAGAGATAAATAATTTTGTTTAGTTGAAGTCAAAGCTCATAATGTATTTGCACATTAATGAACAAGCTTTATTATTAGAAATGTATGGATTTTCGCTACCTAGAATAATCTTTTAGAATATAAAGTTTTAATTATTGTGCAAGAAGATTTATAAAGGACAAGTCCTGTTAGTGTATTTTATTATTTGCGTTAGGTATTTCACCTGGTATCAATGCTGTTCCGAGAGATTTGAAAATGTACTTGGAAAAGCGGCAAAGAGTCTTCCACGCCAGCCACGCTGACAAGGAATATCAATGATCTGAAATTTATATCAATAATGTATATATGTATGTATTGAAAAAGAAGCACCTGTTATTTATTACCCTGGAGGTCTCCTGTAACAAGATACTTATCATATAACATGTATTTAAATGCGCAATAGAAGCGTTAGAGGATCGCCGATGACAAATCCTGGTTTTTAGTAAGAATTAAGTTATTCTACAGATAAGATGAATATTTACAAGTCGGGGGCTTACAGACCACTCTGGGCTAAGGATCACAGTGCGATATAAATGAACCCTCTCAAATATTACGTGCATGTACCTTGAATATAAGAGGGGATTTTAATACAAAGGAATTAGACGTTACATAAAACCTGAAACAAAGAAAAATTGTTACTGTTGTAATAACAGATACAAGGAAGAAACTGGGAGAAACAAAAGATTTGAATGATTACACATTAATTTACAATGGAGCTGAACAAACGAAACAGTCACTGAGTGGAGTGTGCATTCTTATTCATGAAAAATAGATTTAGAATTGATAGAGGGCACATGTGTCATAGGAGTATATGTACCAAAAGAAGGAACATTTCGAGATTCTAAAACATTCGATGAAGAGCTGCAAAAACAAGTAAATAAGTATAATAAAACTGATCGTTTGTTAATATTAGGGGACTGAAATGCAAGAACGGGAAAGGTACCAATAGTAGATACAGTAGGCACATTTGATAAGTCAAAGATTTTGCTACATTTAATCACCTAAAAATTACAGATACCTTTATCAGAAAAAAGACATAAATAAATACACATGGAATACAAGTGATTTATCCACAGTAACTGAATATGTAATAGCTAACTAAAACATTGTTAAGAGGTATGAGCTGCCTGCGATATGCAAGGTATAAGAGAATCGCTGACCAGAGAGCAGTGTTGACTGAGTAGGAACTGTGTAGCTGTAGCAAAAGTTGTTGCTTGTCGCTAGTCTGAGGTTGTCTGCGGTTGTCGCTAGTCTGCTCTGGTCTGGTGTATCGTGTCGGCTGGGCCGGTCGCGGTGCAGCGATGCCGGAGCCTGAGTATTATTGTGTAAGGTAAAAAGCAGCCTTGCGCATATCTAGTAATGTATCTGAACTGTCATCCAAATGTTTTAAAAAAATTTCCTAATAATAACTTTCGTAATATAAAGTAATTTTTAAAAAAAAAGCATTCATTTCAAACAATCAGTTGCTTCCTTTCACAAATCACAAATGTATAGGCCAGCATTGCATGGAGCTGTGCCGGAAAAATGTTAAGTAAGAGCAGATATATTCGCCGTTTTTATTGAGGTAAGAATTTTTGCTTTTTATTCAGAATGATCTTACAGGGCCACGACACAGCACTGCTGTCGTCCAAATTTTACCAGGTTACTGAATTTATTTTTTATTACGAGGTTTAGGGATTTTTCTGTTTCGAGCTTATATTAAATGAGAAAAGAATTTTGTGGGTACATTAAATGTGAATGCATTTCTGCACGGAGATTATAAATGGGAACCCGTTTTGTTGTGATGTTACACAAAAATTAGAATCATTAACCAAATAATATTTATTTAATTTTATATTTTGTGGGGAGGTTACACTAGATTAGAATCACATACATTATTCATATTTAAAATTCATTTTATTATTTCGTATGGGGAGGTTACACTTGGCGACAACCGTGCAGGATCGTATTTCTTTGTGAATCTCTGAGAAGTAGTCATATATCTGCTCTTATTTACTTAAATGTAGTTTGCATCTTGCACAACGCATTTACTAATTTGTCACTCTTTCTTTCACAGACCATCGGCAATTTATTGCTCTTTGTTGTAATTGTGTTTGTTCCATTTTTATTTTTTGCTTTGTCGTTGTTTCATTTTTGTGCTTAATTTTGATTTGTGAAAAATGCCGCAAAAACTGTTAACAGTACATCGCGATGTGCAATGAGTGAGATAGCCGACTCGAATAATTTGACCGATAATACTTGCGACACTCAGTGTAATAATGATAATCCTCCATTTTCAGACAATCAGTGCGTACCGATCACTAGTAATGATTTTAATTCTAATGATGAGCAAACAAATTCAATTGTGTCTTCTGTTAATTTAACGACAATTGATGACGCCTCACATTCCATTACAATGAACGCTGCCCAGTTTGAAACACCCGGTTTGCAAAATTTACGTAACGAACAGATAAATGTTTCTAACGAAAATGAACAGTGTAGTCAGAATACCTCAGATTTATTTGATTCCGGTGTAGTGACCAACAGTGCACGTCCGATTGGCAAACCTTTTCAAGAATCACAGAATAACCAAATGGTTACACAAAACGTGACACATGCAGATACACCATCACACAGTACAGAGAACAGAGCCGCTAATTTTGGCTTGGATCAAATTATGGCAGTATTGCTACAGTTTAAGAAAGAACAAGACGACAATTTCAAACGACTTAAGGAATCGTACCAACAACTTAATGAAAATTTCAAACAGCGGAATGAAAAATTCGACAACCATTTCAAACAACTTAAAGAAAAACTAGACGTCAATTGCAAACAACTTAATGAAAGTTTCAAACAGTCGAATGAAAAACACGACAACCTTAATGAACAGAACAAACAACTTAGTGAGCAGATTACAGCCGTTACCGTGCAACGTCATGATACTAAAGAACAATTACGAGAGGATACTAAGACTTATGCTAGGAACAGTAGTGAAGAAATTAGATCTGTTGCACAAGAATTAAGTAGTACACGTGTAGCCACAACGAAATCATATAGAGATGAAATTAGTGCAGTCGCTGAACAATGTTCTGAAAACGCAACACAGTCACGCGACGATTTTAAATTAATGTCAGCAGAACTTTCACACACGCTGGATGCGGAAGTCGATAAGAAATTTGAACAACATAACAGCCAAATTGACGAATGTTTTAAAGTGACAGAAATGAAAATTGTTTCAGCCCCTAACACGTCACAGCATACGCCACGTTCCAAACATTTGTCACAAGCACACAGCCAGTATAACTTAAGTAGTTTATAGAGACCACGCGACTTAGAATCCGAAGAGACACAAACAAACAGATTCTCATACAATCCTGAACCTGTTCAGACGTACAGAGACGATAATTTTGATTTCAAGCAATTTTATCCGTAAAAAAAATCTAAGGTATTTAAAAATAACAGAGCACAGGTACACGCTTTGGACTGGACACGACAATTTTCTTTTGTATTTTCAACAGCATTGCCTGTAATGCAGAAACTAGAATTGGGTTTGATACAACAAAATGCTTTTGAATTTTCACTTCCATTGCCTGTAACGCAGAAGCTAAAATTTATTTGCAGCGCGTAATAGACCTCAGGGGATTCATTACGCTTCGATTAATATGTGCCGTAGCATGCACAGGGCCCCGAGCCGTAGTAGTGCTATTTCATCTTTAGTTTTCTGCACTGCTGCCTTCTCTTCTTCTATCCTTTATATCTGTCAAAACAACTCTTCAATTATCGATCTATCTATAATTATGAAAGAGTAAAGAAAACCTGATGTGACAAGTTTTATCTGAAAGTGACATTTATCATTATACGCTCCCGAAATAACAAGAACTACCAGCGTAATTTTAATAACAGACAAAATCTTAATTATCAGTATCGTCAAAATTATCAACAACAGGAACCACATTTTGGTAACAATAGACGCTTTTCACCGCAACAGCATCAAAACCAGCCGGTTAGCATACCTAACCAACAATGCAGTCTGCAAGGTCAACCAAGCTTTAATGTTTCGCCGCCTACACGTATAGCGTTAGCTCCAACAAATAGTAACGCACAGCAACAAAGAAATAACTACGTACAGAAAACACACCATTTCAACTCATATCGCAATGCACCGTATAGAAATGACTATTATGACAGACGTAAAAGTAATGAGCACAATTTTCAGTGTACGTTTAATAACAGTCGGTCTTACCAACAACAAAATCATCCGCAACAACAAATTATCATGAATGGACCAGACAGTAGATATCATCCCGAACGTAATACGTCAGGAAGAAATAACAGAACAGTACAAATAGTGGAAATGTCACAGCATCCTCTCGCAAATGATAGCACGTCAGATAGAATTTAACTAGATACAGTGCAGAATGAATCTTCCAGCAACGTAAGCAATACTTCAGATACACAGAATCTTGTTCACGAAAATGTTATTACTTTTGACGACATGCGACACACACTTTTGCATGACAGACATTATCACAACGTATGTAGACGACATTCTTATTGCAGAAGCTAACTGGTCTGAACACAATCTGATTCTTGAACAACTGGTGCAAACTTTTCGTGCACAAGGACTCACAGTTAATCTCAGTAAATCGCACTTTGGCAAAACTTATATAAAATTTCTTGGACATGTAATTTCAGCAGAAGGCATTGCGCCTGACCCGGAAAAACTTCAAGCTTTACGTGACATTACTGTTCCTACGACGAAGAAACAACTACGCAGCTTTTTGGGTTTAATTAATTTTTTTCGTAAATTTATTCATTTCTCTGCTTTAGACACCCCTAGATTATGTCAATTGACAGGTAAAAACACTATTTGGTCCTGGGATAGCCAAGCACATCCTGAATTTGTGAACCTGAAGGAAGCTTTGTTGA
This sequence comes from Schistocerca nitens, assembly GCF_023898315.1. NCBI lineage: Eukaryota > Metazoa > Arthropoda > Insecta > Orthoptera > Acrididae > Schistocerca > Schistocerca nitens. The sequence continues at coordinate 852,830,112 of NC_064614.1, forward strand.
ATGCACCACTTTTATCACATCCAGATCTTACTAGAAATTTTTCCATTGCCACCGACAGTTCTAACACCGCGTTAGGCGTACACATTTTTCAGGAAATTGAAGAAGATGGCACTACAGTAATTAAAAACATCGCCTTTGCGAGTCGCATTCTGTCACCTGTTGAACGCAATTATTCTGTTACAGAACTTGAAACATTATGTGTTGTATGGGCATTTACAGGATTTCGGCATTTTCTTTATGGAAGACATACGACCGTTTACACAGATCATAGAGCTATACAGTTTTTACTTTCCGCTAAATTTACACACGACAGATTAAGCAGATGGAAACTTTATTTGCAGGAATTTAATCTTACAATTGTTCACATTCCCGGCACACAAAATATTGTAGCAGACGCACTATCCCGTTCTCTCAGCAGCAATCAAGAAGACATCGCAACCAACTTCTGCAAAGCAAATTTGAGCGTCATGTACATTCAACAAGTTGCATTTGAAAATTTCATTTCGTCGTCATTACGAGACAAAGCACAAGAGCAGAGTAAAGACAACGTATGGAAAGAAATTAAACACCTTTGGCAAGATAGGAATAATGTTACCATTAGAAACCATTACACTGTACGGAATAATATTCTGTTTCGCCGCTCTCACCCTGACAGCAACAATTGGTTATTATGTATTCCTGACGAGCTTGTTAACAAATTAATTTGGTATACTCATTTAAGTTACGCACATTACGGAGCCAGAAAATGTTTTCTTATACTGAGACAGAACTGTTATTTTACCAACATGGAGAAACGTATTCGACGAGTTTTAGCGTCATGTAAAATCTGCCAGAAAGCTAAGTCAGATACGACTTCACATATTCCTCCATTACATCCCATTGTACCTGTTAAATTGAGACACATGGCCGCTGTTGTTATTTTTGGTCCGATTCCCAGAACTAATAGAGGTTTTTGCTACATCTTTGTCGCTGTTGAACTCACTTCAAAATTTCTTACCTTTACTCCGTTATGCAAAGCTACTGCTAAAACTGTTTCGAAAGCATTTGTAAAACATTTTCTATTCCATGTAGGGCATATATTGAAAGTAATTTCCGACAATGGACCACAATTTCGATCTGCTATATGGATACGTATGTTACGAACAAGAAACATTTCTCCGATCTATATTGAAGTATCATGCTTCTTCGAACCCTTGTGAACGACTAATGAAAGAAATTGGTAAACTATGTAGAATATACTGCCATAAAAGACATATTGATTGGGACACACACATACCCTCATTCCAAGATGTAATTAATTCCATACCAAATGAATCTACTATGCTATCTCCGACTGTTATACTGAAAAATGTTGAACCACCTAACAAAATTAAAGAATTAATAACCTTTCCTACATCTCGTCGACTACGGCACCATGAAATAATTGTCATTGCGCTGAATAACATCAAACGTGCCGCAGAGCGCCGGAGAAGACAGCAAAAACAGGTTTGTACATGCCGTGACTTTCACATTGGACAGAAGATATTAGTACGCACACATTATTTATCTAACAGAGGAAAGAGTAGATGTAGTAAATTTGAGCTTCTATACGCAGGTCCATATCGAATTCGCAGCATTCCTCACTCCAATGTAGTACACGTCGAAACTCTGAGAACCAGAAAAAGTAAAGGCAATCACCATGCCTCCAATATTAAACCCTTTATTGAATGAACATACTTTATGATTTATCACACTGTAATGCTATTTTCTGATTTTTATATGACCAATGATGCAATTATATTTATGTGACTACTTACTGATGATTATCATATTTTTTCTTGGCAAGTGCCTGGCAAGGTAAGGTTAGCAAGTCGCTTTTATTGTCGTTACACATCAGACGGTGCACATTTTTCCAGATAAACTTACATATTTTATGACCAATTATGCAATTCTATCTAGTGACATATTAATTTTATCAAATTCTTTCTCCATTAAAGTCTTCAACTCTCACCTCTATCAACTACACAACATACAAGCTGAACCAAGAAAGGCTTTTCTTGTCGTTATATATCAGACCGTGCACATTTTGCGTTCTTCATGTATATATGATTGTTTTCCTGTTTTGTTTGTATGCACTATGAAATGTTTAAGATGTAACAAACACCAGTTGACTTTGACATTTTGCCTTATGATATCTCAACATCGTGACTATTTTACATTTTTTTTTGCTTTTACATTATGATATTCCGTGTACATTTTGCACCTGAACACTGTCTATGTTTTTTACATAATATGTTTTCTGTCATGCTATGCTGTATGCTTAATTATATCACTAGAAACCAGTTTTTATTTAATGGGTATATGATTTAAATGCAAGACATTAATCATTGTTCATCATTTTCAGAAAGCAATAACGTGTAAAAGAAATAAATTAAACAAACCACTGTGGATTACTATGAAATGGGAATTTCACCTTCGGAATGAACGAAAGAAGATTCATTATCTCGTCACGAAGAGTAAATGGATCAGAATTAACAAACATTAACAAGAATATACTTACACATCGTATGATAGCAGTCTTAACTAATTTTTTCTTTCAGAATACGAGGCGATTGATGCAGGCTGTCAGACAGAACTACACATCTTAGTTTTAGTGATGAAATATGCTAGAAATAAGAAACTCTATACTATGAATAGTTGTATAAAGTAAATGGTAATTTGAATAATGAATAATGAAGTGCCTTTTTTCAGATGATAATGAATGATGATGAATAGTGATGAAGAATATGGTACTATGAATAATGAAGTTTTTTTTGCAGGTGATGATAGTAATGAAGTTATGCTAATATGAATAATGAAGTTTTTCCTTGCAGATGAGAATAATGATGTTTATATATTTACTGTTAGTTAAGAAATGCTATGTAGTTATTTAAGTATTTGTTGCATTTCGTTTTGACAGTATGTCTTATGTCGCATGGTATAATGACTGAATGTTTTGGAAAGGACAGCTAGAGTACATACATGTTGAGTACACGTTTCATTACCTGTTAATTCGAAGTTCACTACTTTTCAGCATAATATGCGTTTCTTCTTTCAGCTTAATAATCCATTTTGTATTTTGTCCAGGAGAAGCTATTCATGAAATTAACGTGCTATAAGCAGTTGGTCATTAAACCTGTTCTAGTACTTGCATTTTTTTACCCGTTTGTGTGTGTCATTCATGAATGTGATCACATATACTCTACTTGTTTCATAGCCTTGCTACAGCTCACTCATGACGAATGACGTTACCTATCCTCATTTGCAGCAATAAGTGAAAAGCAAATATTGTTATCCCCCAGCAATTAATTATCGATCCCAACGCAATGCATTGCTAGCACAAAAAAAATGTATTACCAGTCCCAAATAATGCTACCAGTTTAAGAGAGTTCTGAGTAATACAAATGATGTTTTCTAATCACAGACCTTGAGTAATAGTTACAGTGTGTTACATTATAAATGTGTCATATGTCACTTGTATGATGAGTTCTGAGTAATAGTGAATGATATTTTGTAATAATGCATACATGCTATGCCAATAATTTCTGTAAATAATATTTTTGTTATACTCTATAAAAGCTATGCTAATAATTAACTCTCATTTTTGAATGATGACTTCTGATGATTTGTAACTGGACAATGAGTGCTAATAATTATTTTTAAATATGTCGTATGTCACTTGAATGATGACAAATGTTTTGTAATATTCAATACTTGCTATATGTTTAGTAACTGGCCAATGAATGCCACTGATTCTTATATTTGTATTATGTCACTTACATGCTATATATATGAATACTAGTAGCTTGATGCTACACTCATTAGCTCCCGTTTTGAATGATGACTTCTGATGATTTGTAACTGGCCAATGAGTGCCAATAATTATTTTAAATATGTTGTATGTCACTTGAATGATGAAAAATGTTTTGTAATATTCAATACTTGCTATATGTTTAGTAACTGCCAATGAATGTCACTGTTTCTTATATTTGTATTATGTCACTTACATGCTATATATAGGAATACTAGTAGCTTGATGCCACGCTCATTAGCTCCTGTTTTGAAGGATGACTTCTGATGGTTTGTAACTGGCCAATGAGTGCCAATGATTACTATAACTAGCTGAATTATGTAAATAGTATGCCATTAATTAACTCTTGTTTTGAATGATCACTTTTGAATAATGCATAAAAATGGTTTGTAACTGGCCAATGAGTGCCAATGTTCACTATAATCAGATGACTTATGAACATTATTCTGTAATACTTCTTACATAGTACAGAAATGTTCAGTAAGTAGGTGATGAGTGCGACCAATTACTCAAATCAGTTGATAGACTAGTGTAATTCCCAATGATGACTGGCATAAGACTTAATGTCCTTCACCTTCTGACCTAATTACCAGAAATTACTGCAATATCCGTTTGTCCTGTCTATCCTCATGATCATGGAGCACTATATTTGGTTTTTGCACTAATTCTACGTTGGTGTACCTTACAAGAACGTGGTGTTGACACGACATGCTGTCCATCACCTTGAACGATGGAGATGTTATTATGGTCCCACTGTTTGGTGTACCTAATTTACTACCAAGATGATAACATTGAATATTAATACGACATTTCAGTGTCTTGGCTACACTGATAAATACTTCAGGAAGAGAACTTCAGATTGTCTCACTTGGTGCTGTGCTTCTGTAAAAAGATATGGACTTTCAGTGCAGCTACGTGCAACCTACTGTGCTGCAATGCTTCCCTTTCCTATCCTAGTTCTTGTAAAATGGTATAAAAAAATATATACAGTGCGTATGCACTTTATGTCATTTGTTAATATGTTTTGTACTCATTGCGTATACATTTTGTCATTGCTTGATATGTCCTGTACTACAGTGCGTGTGCACTTTATGTCATTTGTTAATATGATTTGTACTTATTGCGTATACATTTTGTCATTGCTTGATATGTTCTGTACTACAGTGCATATGCACTTTATGTCATTTGTTAATATGTTCTGTAGTCATTGCGTATTTTTGTCATTGCTTGATATGTTCTGTACTCAGTGCATGTGCACTATATTTCATTCCATTTACTGCACTTATATATATATATATATATATATATATATATATATATATATATATATATATATATTCTGTGACTGTAAACTTAGTTAATTAAGAAAAATTGGTTGCTCATGGCAAGTCAAATTGACTCACCATTGCTGCCAAATTTTTGCCCCCCCCCCCCCCAGTGGAGGGTTATGTAAGAGGTATGCACTGCCTGCGATATGCAAGGTATAAAAGAATCGCTGACCAGAGAGCAGTGTTGACTGCGTAGGAACTGTGTAGCTGTAGCAAAAGTTGTTGCTTGTCGCTAGTCTGAGGTTGTCTGCGGTTGTCGCTAGTCTGCTCTGGTCTGGTGTATCGTGTCGGCTGGGCCGGTCGTGGTGCAGCGAAGCCGGAGCCTGAGTATTATTGTATAAGGTAAAAAGCAGCCTTGCGCATATCTAGTAATGTATCTGAACTGTCATCCAAATGTTTTAAAAAAATTTCCTAATAATAACTTTCGTAATATAAAGTAATTTTTTTAAAAAAGCATTCATTTCAAACAATCAGTTGCTTCCTTTCACAAATCACAAATGTATAGGCCAGCATTGCACGGAGCTGTGCCGGAAAAATGTTAAGTAAGAGCAGATATATTCGCCGTTTTTATTGAGGTAAGAATTTTTGCTTTTTATTCAGAATGATCTTACAGGGCCACGACACAGCACTGCTGTCGTCCAAATTTTACCAGGTTACTGAATTTATTTTTTATTACAAGGTTTAGGGATTTTTCTGTTTCGAGCTTATATTAAATGAGAAAAGAATTTTGTGGGTACATTAAATGTGAATGCATTTCTGCACGGAGATTATAAATGGGAACCAGTTTTGTTGTGAGGTTACACAAAAATTAGAATCATTAACCAAATAATATTTATTTAATTTTAAATTTTGTGGGGAGGTTACACTATATTAGAATCACATTCTTTATTCATAAATAAAATTTATTAAATAATTTCGTGTGGGGAGGCTACAACATAAACTCTCAAATTCGAGACATCATGTGTTTAGGGGTAATGATATATGTTCTGATTGCTTTCTAGTTACTTCAAAGATTGAAATACAGGCAAGATGGAGTAAACAGACAAAAGTAAATAAAGCGTGAGGCTAAGAAAGTGCTTCTCCTACTTGAAAAAAGTGCAAGAAACGTATAAAAACAAAGACTAACACAGGAACTGCTAATAATTTAAACTAAAGTCAATACTGAAATATTAAAAACAGCAGTGTTGAAAATAGCTAATGAGCTACTAGGGAAAACTAAAGTATCAGACTGGAAAAGGGATATGAAAATAGAGAATACGTAGACAGCTAACAGTGGTAAAGGAAAACATAATTCTTATAATGCCTATTTACAAACACAACAAATGAAGCCTGGGAAATATATAAACAGAAAAAAAATTGAACAAAGAATTTAATAAAAAGAAACATACTGAATCCTGGGAAAGATTTATTGCTAATGTTGAATGTCACATTCCCAGAAGCCAGAATATAGCGTATAAACATGTGAATGAAATTGAGAAAGATATTGCAAACATTAATGTACATCAGAAAATCAATGCATACGCCATTATAACAATTTATGGTATATAAAGATAGTGAACAAACCTAATATATAAAAATTGATAGTAACTCTGTAGATCAAAAAGATATATAAAAATTAAAAGTAGCCTTAACTGTAGCAAAAATAGAAAAGCTACTGAACTAGATGGCATTAATTCTGAATTAATCAAATATGGAAGAACCATTTTAGAATTTTGCTTCCTCAATTTTTAAATATATTTTGGAGGAACTATTCTGTGTCTGAAAAATGGAAAACAGCTACAGTAATTTTAGAATCTAAAAAGAGGCAAAAGGAAATGCACAGTAAATTATAAGAGGAATAAGTTTACTAAGCAAAGGATACAAAATTTATGGGACAATTCTTAATCAAAGGCTATCATTGATGCAACAATCTCAGAAAAACAGTCTGGTATCAGAAAGGGACATTGATGTAATGATAGTATATTTATGATAAGACAAGTTATTGATAACCCTTGACAATTTGGTTTGGAAATGCATTTAGCATTTAATGATTTTAAGAAAGTCTGTGATAAGGCAAAACGACTCATTTTGTGGAAAGTACTGGAAGTAAAAGGTTTTCCTAAACATTTTATTATTACTATTAAGAGTCTATATGTAAATATGAAAATAGTTATAACTTCATGTTCGGAAATGTGAAATGAAATTTTAATAAATCAAGGTGTTAGACAAGGGTATAGTCTATAACCCACTTTACGTAATTTATATATTGATGACCTAGTTAGGAACTGGAAAGATGAAATACACTTAGGAACTGCAATACATTAAATACTGAGTTATATGGTGATGAATACATAATTACACAGGAAATAGAAGATAATTTACAAAGAGCAGAGTATAGATTGAGCCAAAACGCAATACACCACAATTTAACTATATCTGCAAATAAATCAAAGATAAGAAGTCAGTCACATCGAAAATAAAAACAAAAGAATAGATTTTAGAGCAAGTATCCCACTTCAGTTACCTAGAGTGTGATACTAGTTTTAATTATAACAAAGACATTGAGAAAAGTTTAATAAATGTCACACTATCTGGGAAAACAAGTAGAAGTTTAGAGGGAAAGCAGGAAAAGAAACACAAATGAAATTATCGAAATTTGTGGCTGTACCTACTCAGGGATATTGTTGCAAATCATGAACATTAACAAAAAACGATAAGTCACTTATACAAGCAGCTGAGATGAAGCTCATGAGATATGCGAAAGGCTGTAATAAAATGGATAAAATATGGAATAAAACAATAAGATCATATTCAAATTTCTTTTCAGTTAATGACATGATAGTAGAGAATAGAAAGAAATGGAAGGATCATGTTGACAGAATGACAGAAAACAGTTTAGCAAAACAGATAATGAATTATTGACCGAATGGAAAGAGAGAACTACGTACATGTTGTAAGAGATGGATAGATGGATGATAGAGACTGGAACCGGTGATCACAACCTAATCCTTGGAAGTAGATGATGATGATAATGATGAATAACACATTTTCCGAAAAATCTTGTGTATCTTGGACACCATCTGGCGTTCCTCTCCAAGTAGCGCTCGGGGAATGATATACCCCATGGGCCCCTCCATCGCTACGACCGAGCGAGGCGGCGCAGTAATTAGCAAACTGCACTCGCATTCGGAAATCGAGCTTGTGCTTCGTCTCTTATGACATCATTGTCGACGGGAAGTTAAACTCTAATCTTCCCCTCCTCCATCGCTACGCCATTGACTGCACTCCGTTTTTATGTTATAGCACGCTGAGCTACCGTGCCGGCATTCACTTGACGACCAAGTGCAACAGGTTATCAGCGACAGATACACATGCTACCGCAGACGGACGAGCCACACAACCCTAACGCTAGTTCTTTACTGAATACAGAGAATACTTGAACTATCCATGTCCATCCTATGATGACGATAATTTTGTCAATAAGACGCATTACAACCAGGTATTTAGTACCGTATTACGTGTGACTATTACGGTTGTGATGTAAGCTAGGTGTTTGTTAAGAGCTATCTACTGAAGGAAGAGAATAAAGACGAAACTTTAAAACAACCATTTAGACAGACGTGGTGAGTCGAGCGCTAATTAAAAATAATATGGAAAAAGGAAAGGAAACACAGATTAGGTAAAAGAATTGAACATACCATTCTGAGAAAGTAAAACATGCTCCCCAGACGTTTGTGCTGACTTTTGAATGATATGAAAAACTCCTTTTCGTTGTTATATAAAATGGTAGGCAGGCAAAAGGAGAACTGCTGTTCGATCAATATGGCGCTCCACAGGCACCGCACACTATCGAATCTTCTTAATGCTGAATGTGGTCTTGAGTTAGAACGTAGCGCCCTTCCCTTAATTGTGTTCAAGTCACATGTTTTCGTCTTTGTGACTAGAGGGACCTCCACCATAGCAGAACTGTTGGATTAAACGGTCGTAGCTTGTGTGCGGACATAGGACTCCGCGACCGTTGAGATCTACAATTAAATATTTCCACATATGTGACCGCGACGTCGTGTAATTTTGGAGACAAACAAAAGGCAGGACGACGAGATGATAAACATGGAATACTTTTAACGGAGCTGTCGTAGTAATTTTTTACCCCTAGCAACTCTTCTGAACGACTTTCCTCATGTTTCAGGTATTCGAAAGTCTCCGCTCCATTGCAAAGATCAATAGCCGTTACGGATCCTGACACAGCATCTTTGCGGGGTGGAAGCATGAGTTAACATTTCCTAAGTCGTAGTTGCCCTTTTTCTGTATGCTTGGTATAAAGATTAGAGAATGTAATATTTTTTTCATTTACCCAGTTTATAAAACCTCTGTGTCGCTACGCAAGAGTTTCCGTAAAGACTGCAATGTTCACAAAATTGACAGGAATAGCTTATGCACTAATAACATTGGTTTTCAGTAATTATTGAGTGTATGCAACCTTCGGACGTATGCTTGAATCAATGGAGTTGAGTAGATAATCTGTTACTCTTTCTCTACAGGCGAATGGCGAATGTGATGCTAAATGAAAATAACAAACTGAAAAGAGCTGGCGAAATAAAAACACACCAAGAAGGAATTATCTGAATGGGCAACCCAGCTAAAATGCATCCATCACAATAGAAACATTAAACTACAATAGCAGCAATCTAGATTTTATTACATGGTATAAGTATTTCTGAGATTACAGAGACCTTCCAGCGCTCTGAGCGAACACGCTAAGTTACCGTGCCGGCAGACAGTTTAATTGAGAGTCGCCGCCCGATATTGGCGGATAAATACGCTATTCCTATAAGCTGTGTTGTTAAGAAGAACTGTGCGTCTGAACATTGCATTGTTCTTCTTGACAACACGGGCACTGAAATATCGTATAAAACGCTCATTTTCTGTTTTGTGCAGTGGTGAGTTATGATCTTAGGGCTGCAGTTTCGGAGAATATTTGCCGAGCAGCATTCATCACCGTGTTGAACTTTGAGGTGGGACATTTTAAATGATTTTCCTTTGGAATGCTTGAACCATTAGTATCTCTACGCAGCGCTACCGCATCAGTAGTCCAGTAGTCTAGTTAAGGATTTTGTTTGTTATGTACAGTTTGCGTATTCGAATTTTGCGTTTCGACATAACATTGTACTCATTCATAATGAATGACTTTCAAGGAAATAGGTCTTAGCAAAATATTTACGATGCAATAGCCCGGTAACATTGAGGATACATCTCAGAAATACTTATACCATGTAATAAAATCTAGATTGCTGCTATTGTAGTTTAATGTTTCTATTGTGATGGATGCATTTTAGCTGGGTTGCCATCTTCAGACCATCTGTAAATGTTACATAATATTTTTTATTTTAGTATAATTTTGGTTAATCGTATTTTCAGATATACAGATGTGGTACCTAAGTCCATATACCGTCAGTAGTTGCTGTCACTCTGTATTGTACTACAGCTATGTGTAGATTTAGGATGATCAGGTTAAAGTTGTTTTGTGGTTTGATGCTGCTGTTAATCTTCCTTTCTTGTAACTTTTATAATGTGATGTTTTATTTTTAGATATGACATATTGAGAGTTGGCCAAAGATGCTATACGGTTACACTTGCCGTGATATGTTGATGTCATCATTCTGAGCTGTGTGTATGGTCTTCGTAATCAAAATGTGTGTTGATAGTTGTTTGTGTGTATCTATTATCTTTGGTTAGGAATTCAATAAAATTTTATATTCAAATGATTGAAATGGCTCTGAGCACTATGGGACTTAGCTTCTGAGGTCATCAGTCCCCTAGAACTTAGAAGTACTTAAACCTATCTGACCTAAGAACATCACACACATCCATGCCCGAGGCAGGATTCGAACCTGCGGCCGTAGCGGTCTCGCGGTTACAGACTGTAGCACCTAGAACCACTCGGTTACTTCGGCCGGCAAAATTTTATATTAAACGTTTGTTTTAAATTTGTTTTTTCATTTAAAATGTTATCAGCTTGTTGTATTGAGCGTATGTAGATTTCTGTCTGTTCAAAAACGTTCATTGATATCCATTTAAGTAATATGTGCAATAATTTTCATTGCTAACTCCATTCTTTTTGCGTTGCAGTTATCGTCCTTTACGCATTTGAAGGATGTAGAAACTATTTTGTTGTGTTATATATCTCAATGTATGGCAGCCTGGCTTAGTGGTAGATTTTGTATTCTGTTGATCATAGCTTAGGAGTATGCGTGCTTGTGAGACTTTGGGGGGCGGGCATTAGCATGTATGATGTTCTCAGGTGTTGCGTACTTTCATTTCGAAAACGTGTCAAATATTGTTCTTAGCGATTGTGAGGCCAGGGAACTGATTTGTTCGTTTCTGTTTCCATGGTGAAGTGCATTTTCGAATGTAGTTTATTTAGTGCTTGATGGATATGTCGCATGTCAAGTTCACCTCCCCCTGAAACGGAAAGTTATCTTAGTTAGGGAATTTGTGCGTGAAAAAAAATTTCTTCCATTGTTTTCGCGAAAATATCTGCTAATCTGCATGCAGTACTGCAATTTATGACTATTCTGTCTGTTTGGGAGTATGTGTTATTGTTGAATTCAAATTAATTTTGCGTTGTAACTAAATTGAGTATATCTATTATTTCTTGTATGCTGGTGATGAAACATTTTTCTGTATTGTGAGAGGGTATTCTGTATGGGGTCACACCTGAGTAGTAATCTGAAACTAATTCCACATTTTTAGGGCGCCAAGAAAAACAGTTTTTCAGGTCTGTGCCATTTCGGAAAGCCTCCTGTGTCGTTTTAAGTGACTGGCGTCTAAAGAAAATAGTTCAAAGTAAGCCGGGTATGGGTATGGCACACCTGATCAGCGCCACCCATCCCCTAGTATGGTAAAATCTAGAGATGCGAACTACTGCTGCGGGTGATGGAGGAGCTTTTCGTGTAGACACCACTCAAAGACAGGTGGCGCACGCACAAAAACGCATCCTCGACTTAAGCGGTAGGTGGGTCCAACTCTTTGTTGACCTCTTAGCTGGCTGTCACCAGACGACCTGCGCACCTCCAGCAGTCTCATTTCTGTCTGTTGGTTACAAAACGTGGCACCACAGCCTTCACACACCATAGTTGCAGAGAAAGTTCGTGATAATCAGGCAGGTGTAACTACATGCAATGCCTTTGATTTTATGTTGGAAGAGGAAAACTATGAAGCAAAAACTTCATTAAAAACTGTGCTTGAGAGGGCTGCTGGTACCACTAGATATTCCAGTAGCACAATAAAGAGGATGAGGAAGGAGAGGTGGATATAGTTGTAAGTACTTTCAAGGTCCGGTACTTCCAACAGACACGGAAGGAGGAGAAAAAGTTTTATTTTTAGATAATATTGCTAAATGTGTTAGCAGGGGACTGATGCATAATTTCCAAGCGACTCCTATTCTTTATTTTACATCATCATCATCTCAATAAGCGACACTGTCTCCTACGCTACACTTATCACTCCTTTTTGTTTAATGAGATTTTTTTCTAGCAGCAAATGTTCGGACTTGTTTTTCTTTGGTTGAACCTTAATTTCTGCGACTATTTTTTTTCAATACAATACAGGGGAACTCTTGACTTTGAACATCTATACTTTGTCGAATTATTCCTTGTACTGATATGACCTGTTAATATGAGACTGGTTTGACCTGTTAATAGCATTGTTTGAGACTCCCCAGCTGTAGCTTATAATTTTTGTGGGATACGCGTTTGTGCATAGGCTTCAGGTGTCGATCTGCATCTCCCCTTCTGCATGAATCGTTCAGGCCGGAGCCTATACCACTACAGGCGTGCCCTTGCCTACCACACTGCGCAGATACGCGCCAACTTCTTTTGTGCGCACTCCACCAGAGAAGTGGGATCTTCGCTTATCCGTTTGTGCGTTGAGGACGGAGTAGGCCTCTATTGAAAGCAGTTTAACATTATGGTATATTCTTTATTTCCAACCAAATAATAAAGACTTCGTGACTTGCTCAATCTAGTTCAATATCGTTGTAACGTCATTAATGGTAATAGACCACGTTAGAATGGATAATAATATATGTTTGGTTACAAAAGGAAGGAGTGAAAATTAAACGAATTTTGTATTCAAAAAGCACTCGAATACTTTTAGCGGAGAAGCTCTTGACAGGTATTCTGTAAAAAATAAGAACGTAGCTCTTCTAATTTTAATGCAGCCGCTGCTTCATACAGTGACGTAACGAATTTGCTAACATCAGCAATGTATATGAAACAATACAATCGGCAACTTTTACGAAATCGTTTGTCTTAACTGTCAAAAAAGCTTTAGGAAATGCCAGTGCAACTACCCAGACGCATAAATCAGAAACAAATGAAAACATTTGCTCACGCATGTGACCGTTGAGCCGCGTAATGAGTGAGAAAACGAAGCAGCCACGCACATTCGTCGTGCTATGAATTCGCCTCAAACTCAGATCTTACGTCTCAGTGCCAATGATATGTCACAAATACCAAAAATTTTACCACACTACCTGTGGAAGCAAAGAGTGTGATGAATGTTGATACATGTTTGAGGTGCCCACGGAGCTCGAAGCAATTTATTGGTCCATTAGTATATGACTCCTGCAAAGGCAACCGGTCTGGAGCCTCGATTGACAGTGACCATGGACGAAGAAATAAAGGAAACAAAGCACATGTCTTATGCAGAAGCCAGCAACGCATGTGAAGCAATACAACCAGAAACTTTTACGACTTCGTTTGTCTTAAGTTTCAAAAGAGATGTTGCAATAGTCAGCGAGCTACCCACAAAGGAACAGTCACCTGCCCGTGCTCGGAGTCGTTTGAGACTATAACAATACGCGCTCCCAGACCCACCAAAAAAAACAGAAAACATGAAATGCACAACTAAGTGATCATCAACGGGAATGATTCTGAGACAGCCACCGAACTGTAAAAACATGAAAGAACCTTCTTTTCCTGTGACTGATAGAATTATATTCAGAGATAAAAGCAAACAAAAAGGGGTCCTAAGCAACCAGTCACTATTTTGTGTGTTGGGCCTAACAAAACTCAAAATGTTCTTAGATAACCAGCTAGCCCTAAATTAAGCCCACATTCGCATCCCTCCTCGGTGGGAAAAGAAGGAAGCAGAGAAAGGGGCCTTTCATTGGCACAGTGGCTCCCTTGGTTTCAAATGGCTCTGAGCACTATGTGAGTTAACATCTGAGGTCATCAGTCCCATAGACTTAGAACTAATTAAACCTAACTAACCTAAGGACATCACACACATCCATTCCCGAGGCAGGATTCGAACCTGCGACCGTAGCGGTCGCGCGGTGTCAGACTGAAGCGCCTAGAAGCGATCGGCCACTCCAGCCGGCAGTGATTCCCTTACGACAATGTAGTGTCAGTGGGTTCAGGAACCATACGAAGAAACTGAGGGTGTTAGCACTGCCCAAAGCAATATAACTTAGTTTTTAGGAGACTCATCTGAAAGACAATGGTCCATGTATGTTAAGGAATAGTAATCAGGAGGGAAAAAACCTCAGAGATGGGGTAAGATAGGCCTAAAGATGTTGTTGTCATGTTTATGGATGATGAATACCACACCTCGCCTCTCCCATAACACTAAATTTCTACATTTATATCTACATGGCTACTCCGTGAATCACGCTTAAGTGCCAGACAGAGGGTTCATCGAACCACCACCACAATAATTCTCTGTTATTCTACTCACGAACGGCGCGTGGAAAAATCGAATACCTATGTCCTTCCGTGCGAGCTCTGATATCACTTATTTTATTATGATAATCGTCTCTCCCTATGAAGGTCGTCGTCAATAAAATATTTTCGCGTTCCAAGGAGAAAACTGGTGATATATTCCGTGAGATTCCACCATAATGAGAAACGTCTTTGTTTTAATGATGTCCACCACAAAACATTGCATAACAATATTTAATTCTGACAGTGTATTAATTCTGTAAATAATAGCAGTTCCAGTTTAATATATTCATCTATTTTGACAGTCTCCTGACAAATTATCAGTGTAGGAAGTATTATTTTCAAATGTTTTATGTTATACTTTCTGACATGTTCCACACCCACGAGAATCATCTCATTTTTGGGTCTACGGAACGAAAACTGAATTTAATCTAATATCCTGTATCATTTCCGTGACCCTTTCCCCCCTATTTCTCCATAATACAAAAAGTGCTGCCCTTCTTTGAACTTTCTCGATGTACTCTGATAATCCTGCCTGATAAGGAATCCATATTGCGCAGCAGTACTCCTAAACAGCACTGACAAGCATAGTGTAGGCAGTCTCTTTAGTAGATCTGTTGCATCTTCTACGTGCTCTGCCAATTAAACGCAGTATTTGGTTCGCCTTCCCCTAACGTTTTCCATGTGTTTTTTTTTTCCAATTTAAGTTGTTTGTAATTGTAATTCCTATATCTGGTTGGATTTAAACTTTAGATTTGATTGATTTATCGTGTAACCGAAGTTTAACGCCTTCCTTTTAGCACTCATATGGATGACCTCACACTTTTCATTATTTAGGGTCAACTGCAAATTTTCACACCATACAGACGTCTTATATAAATCGTTTTGCAATTGACTTTGATCTTCTGATGACTTCGCGAGACGATAAACGACAGCAGCATCTGTAAGAAACGTGGGACGCTTGCTCAGATTGTCTCCTAAATCGTTTATACAGATAAGGAACAGCAGAGGGCCTATACCACCAGCTTGGAGAACGCCAGAAATCACTTTCCGTCAATTACTACGAAGTGTGACCTCCCTGACTAGAAATCACAAAACCAGTTGCACAGCTGAGACGATATTCCATAAGCACGCAATTTAACTACGAGCCGCTTGTCAGGTACAGTGTCAAAAGCCATATGGAAATCTACAAGTACAGAACCAATTTGAAATCCCTTGTCGATAGCACTCAATACTTCGTGTGAGTAAAGAGCTAGTTGTATTTCACAAGAACGATGTTTGCTAAATCCGTGTTGACTGTGTTCTTTTCGACGTAATTCATGATGTTCGAACACAATATATGTTACAAAATCCTGCGGCATATCGACGCTAATGATATTGGTCTGTAATTTAGATGATTACTACTGTTGTCTTCCTAGAATATTGGTGTAACCTGTGCAACTTCCCAGTCTTTGGATACGGATCTTTCGTCGAACGAGCCGTCGTATGTGATTGTTAAGTAAGGAGCTATTGCATCAGCGTACCCTGAAAGGAAAGAAATTGGTATACAATCTGGACCGAAAGAATGGCTTTTATTAAGTGATTTACGTTGCTTCACTACTGCGAGGGTATCTACTTTTAAGCTGTTCATATTGGCAGCTGTTCTAGATTCGAATGCTGGAATATATACTTCTTCTTCTTTTGTGAAGGAATTTCGGAACGCTGCGTTTAGTAACTCTGCGTTAGCAGCCCTGTCGTCGATGTATTTCCATTGCTATCGCACAGAGAAGGCATTGATTGTGTCTTGTCGTTAGCATACTTTACCTACGTCCAGAATCTCTTTCTGTCAGGTTTCGAGACAAAGTTTCGTTGTGGTAACTGTTATCAGTATTTCGCACTAAAGTCCGCGCTGAAGTTCGAGCTTCTCTAAATTACTGCAGTAGTGCACGTGGCATGCAGATTTATCATTTTTGTACCGGAGTAATGAAAATCTGAACAATGAGGCTCTCAAGAAAAATATCGCTCCACTTTGCTGTCATTTCTCCTAGATCAAGAACTGTGCGAACAATGTACTGGAAGGATCCATCAACAGGTGCTCCCAGTTTATAGTCGTTATGAAATTAAATCAGAGAGAGAGTTTGTCTTCTGAACGGGGGGAATGCCGCACTGCGGATTCATTCATCTTCATTGATATCTCGATTTGCTCTACAGACCTTCCTGTTACTGTTCAGTGGTCGACCATTCGCACACGAGTCAACATTTACCAGTCGGCCTACATTAGCAGAGACAGCATTGCAAGAAATGTAGCCAGGAATATTAATGGTCACCATAGCAAAGTGCGGCCGAAGTATTTTATTTGAATATGGAAACGACATCTAGAAACAGATGGATCACATTAAGACTGCGACCCAGCAAGCCTATTTGAAGGTATTCAGACCTACGAATAATACCTGGACCCTGGTGGTGTGACGAGAGCAGTCAGATGTAGGTGTTCAGTTCTGTAGGGATTAAAATGTGGAGAACCTCTCAGCCTTTCGGGCAACGAGCTCTGAAGTCAAACATATTGTTTAGGGAGTGTAAGAGGAGATCGCGGATAACGTCCGCATTAATGTGGGAGAGAGTGAACATGATTTTGTGGAACGGTGAGAAGTGTGCAGTTACCAGTGTAATGACAATGCTACTCTCCAGACTCATCAAAGAGGCATAGCGCAGGCAATGGCGGAACTTTACACTGCAATCGCCACCATCAAAAATGTTCAGATGTGTGTGAAATCTTATGGGACTTAACTGCTAAGGTCATCAGTCCCTAAGCTTACACACTACTTAACCTAAATTATCCTAAGGACAAACACACACACCCATGCCCGAGGGAGGACTCGAACCTCCGCCGGGACCAGCCGCACAGTCACCGCCATCGCAGACCATCAGCCGCGATGCATCTTCCAGTAGCAACGCATCCAAGGGGTCAGTTAGAAGTTTGCTTCGAACAATTGTGGACTATACAACGACCTCTTCTCCAAATGGGAGTCTGGCGACGATAAAATTGTGGCGCTGTGTGATGATATCCCAAAAGGAGATCTATGGAAGTCCTTCTCCTTCTCTTACTCACTCGCATCTGGGTGGAAGGTGACTTTTCTCACACATAGATGTGACACATAGATGTGTCTCTCATTCTACAGAGGAGGAAAAAAATATTCCGCTTGTATTATATCTAAGCAAATGAATCTATAATTTTCCACTGATTACAACCTATTTCATAGCCACACGTCTTCATCATCGGCATATGGTGTGGTAATTGTTTCTTATAGCCGTTTCGAAACACGAGATTTCTGGACTGTAAAAATCACGTCGTTTTGAGGCGAATAACTCGTCAAGCCATATTCGGAACGCGTTTTCATCCTTGAAGGTTGTTCGTTAGAGAGCGGAAAGTTGAAAATCTGAGAGCACAAGACTATAGGGCTATTTGTCAGTGTAGGAGAATGCGGGCGGGGATTATCGCGGTGTAGCATCACTTCATGCAGTCTTCTTGGTCGTTGCTCTTGAAATGTGTCTGCGAGACGAGTCAGTTGTTGACAGTAAACGTCGGCAGTGATGGTGACACTTAGGGGAGCAATTCGTAGTACACCATAGCATCTCTGTCCCACTAGATTCATAACGTTATCTTTCGCTGATGAGCCCTGGTCTTTGTACGGGGAGTTGCTGCTTTGTTTAGGCTCAGATCTTCTTATGTTAGCTAAAGACACCATTTATCGTCAACAATAACAATACATGGTGGGAATGGTCGGCGTTGTTGACGAGTCAGTTGATGACTAGCGAGCAGTGAGGCACATACGCCCACCCGCTGATTTTTAGGATGTTGGCTTAGAGCATGCGATACCCATACAACAACGAACTACAAATACAAGTGACAATCCATAAATAAACCCATAGCAACTGAACTGCAATACCAACATGCAAAAAAAAAAAAGGACATATGCACCAACCTAATACTTTTCAGTAAAGGAAACAGCTAATAGGTATCTTTTTAATACTTGGAAGAGTACATAATATCCTCACACCAGGCCATGAACGGGTAACCTGGGAATATTTACTCAACATCGTATTGTCCTTCTTGTAGCAACTTTCGTCAGTTATTGATCGTTTCACACCAGTTCGGATAAGATAATCACGTACTTTAAGGGAAAGTCGCGCGTAACCACCCTTGCTGTGGTCCTTATAAAATGCGTATGTTTTCCAGGTCGAATCATTTCCTTGCGTCATTGACATGACGCTACCCTACGATATGCAAAGGCGCACGCACGTATATACGCGTGTGTAGATGGTGCACTAACTTGCTTACGTTTTGGACTAGCAGGTTGCCAGAAACCTAGCGTGTCTCACCGAGGCTCTTTGGTTGGAGCTACAAACCAGATGCTTCCCCCCGAGAATTCGTGTTTCTTCAGCTGAATTGTATTGTGGCATGATTCGGTTACTCTGGTTTTCTGTCTCGATTCTGGTCAATCACGCGGTTGTGTGTTGCTGTGTTAACTTCGTGTTGCTGCAAACTTTGGTGAGATCGCTACATGCGCTTGGCTTAAGCAACGCACTGCAAATGTAATTTGCTGCATTCATGAAGGACAAACTTATTTTTTCTATCTCTCGATTATGTACAGTAAATCTTGCTTATCTTTGGCATTCTGACTGAAAAAGGAACTTAATTCTTGGTGGATGGGTTTGGGTCGTGAATTCACGTGGACCGGGATATCCAAGCTTCCTACTGTCATTCATGACTATAATAGATATTAAACCTCCCTCTCATTCAATAACAAATCAGTCCAACTGTTTGACTCCATTACTTTATGTATTAGGTAAAGTGATCTATTTTTTGCACTTAGATTGCATTTCTATGTTGATCAGCGAATTTCGTTGTATATCAGCTTACTCTACAGAAGTAGTGGTTTTCCTAATAGAGCAAGTTATTAACAAACCTGGTAACCATGAGTATTTTTGTGAAACTTCCTTTGTTTTTCCCTTAATCAGATGCTTACGTAAGATCACGGTCTGCAATTAGGCGCCGCGCGGGATTAGCCATAGCGGTCTAAGGCGCTGCAGGACTGTGCGGCTGGTCCTGGCGGAGGTTCGAGTCCTCCCTCGGGCATGACTGTGTATGTTTGTCCTTAGCATAATTTAGGTTAAGTAGTGTGTAAGGTAAGTCCCATAAGATTTCACACATATTTGAAACTTTTTTTTTTTTTTTTTTTCAATTAGGTGACACTACGATCTCTTGTCTTCTTGAACTGTGACGTCACTCATAGATATTTTGCACATACAACAACTCTGTAAGTGGTCACTTTCTGCGTTATTAAGTAAGTAATCATATAGAATGCTGACGGCAACAATAGCCGCGGAGCCTGCATTCGCTAGAAACCAGCGGCCACCAAGCGCTAATGTAAAAGCTCATTTTGTATTCAGGGATTATTGTGTGAGTACCTAAGTAAAGCTCAGAGTTATCACTGATTACAGAAACAGTTCAAACACGTGCATTGCATGGACGATTTTCCATATGAAGTTCTCCACTAGACTAAGGATTTGTAATGTGTGGCTCTCACTAGCTCATTTACTTTTCTTATAGAACCCAGCAATCATTATCTCGTTCAGTGATTTCCTTGTTATACTCATAAAAAATAGCTAAATCAGTATTTATATGGGCGTGCTAGAAAGAAGGCTGTAAACAATATGCAAATATCTCTGGATATGGTTGAAGTTTTTAATTACTGACAGGACGACAGCAATTGGCTTTAACATAGGAGCTAGGAGATCACTTCAGTGGTCATTGCATTTCGCAATATTTTGCCCTTCCTCCAACTTCACAATAGTGAACTTCATTCTCAGTTTGTGATGGAAAGATGGAGAAAAAATTACGAGTTAAGACACAAATGAATTGCAGGCATTGGCTGCGAGTGGGCAGTGATGTAAATTAATGGGAAATTTGAAAATTTATCTCTGACTAGGATTCGAACGCGGGTTTCCTGCTTCTTAGGCAGTTGCTCTGACCACTATCAAAACACTTGCACTGGTTACCCCAGCACGCCTCCCGTCACACCAAACTCTCAGCTTAACCACACACTACGCCGGCCGGTGTGGCTGAGCGGTTGTAGGCGCTTCAGTCTGGAACCGCGTGACCGCTACGGTCGCAGGTTCGAATCCTGCCAAGGGAATGGATGTGTGTGCTGTCCTTAGGTTAGTTAGGTTTAAGTGTTTCTAAGTTCTAGGGGACTGATGACCTCAGATGTTAAGTCCCATAGTGCTCAGAGCCATTTGAGCCACACACTACGAACGTAGTGCCCTTTGCTCATTATTCTCATTATTCGCGACGTATCGCCGATTTCCGTAGGAGTTGGAGCCTGGTGTACATCCGCACGGAAGAGATCATTGGCCGTCTTCATCTCAGACACATACATGTGGTGTCTGTTCTTACAGACATGACCGAAAGAATAGACATCACATATATATAAGCTACGATACTCTGAAGAAAAGGCGAGATTTTTGTCCCTTTCTGTCCACTATTAACCGTCGTGACTAGAACAGAGTAGTCAACTGAAAACCAAGTTTCTGACAGACTCAGCTTCTTAAAAGGCAAATGAACGTATGGTTAGTGTCAGAAGAATTCTCCAGAAGTGGGAGTTGAGCTAAACTTTAGACCGTAGATGATATAGACAGCGCCTGACGTCTTTCTATTGAAACAAACGGCTCTGATGTCTTACTAGTGGTGGTATACTTTGCAGGTGACTCCTGGAATACTTTTGAATAAATGTTTATCTTAATTTTAACACTCTCAACAAAAGTTTCCCTTTTTTTAAGTTTGTTACCATATGCTGTATTAGCAATCTTTTATTACAACTGATTTCGACAATGTACCATATTACCAATACCGAGAAAATGGTACATTAGCGAATATGGTTGTAATAATAATTATTAACACAGCATTGTGTCGGAAATCAGTAGGTGTGATGTACTCATACAGACAAACAGATGCTTCTAATTTCAGAAAAATTGGGTATTTATTAAAGACAAAGAGCTTCACAATCGGAGAAAGTCAATAACACGTTTTTCAGTTCAAAATGGTTCAAAAGGCTCTGACAAGGGGACCTCCCCATCGCACCCCCCTGAGATTTAGTTATAAGTTGGCACAGAGAATAGGCCTTGAAAAACTGAACACAGATCAATCGAAAAAACAGGAAGAAGTTGTGTGGAACTATGAAAAAAATAAGCAAAATGTACAAACTGAGAAGGCCATGAGCAAGATAGGCAACATCAAGGATGATGTGAGCTCAGGAGCGCCGTGGTCTCGTGGATAGCGTGAGCAGCTGCGGAACGAGAGTTCCTTGGTTCAAGTGTTCCCTCGACTGAAAAGTTTAATTTCTTTATTTTCGCAAAGTTATGATCTGTCCGTTCGTTCATTGACGTCTCTGTTCACTGTAATAAGTTTAGTGTCTGTGTTTTGCGACCGCACCGCAAAACCGTGCGATTAGTAGACGAAAGGACGTGCCTCTCCAATGGGAACCGAAAACATTTGATGGCAATGTCATAGGTCAACCGATTCCTCCACAGTAAAACACGTCTGATATATTCTATACGACACTGGCGACGGCATGTGCGTCACATGACAGGAATATGTTGTCGACCCACCTAACTTGTACACTTAGCGAATGTGTAAAAAGATTCTTCTACCTTGCCCGATTTAGGTTTTCTTGTGGATGTGATAATCACTCTCAAAAAAGTGACGAAAACATAAGAGTTCGTCACATAAACTGCAACAAATGAATGCAACAGTTTCACAGTTGCACAATTGTCTCTGTGCTCTGTCAAAACATATGTTTTTAACGTTTTCAAATTTTTCCGTGTGTAGACCGTAAAATCCTGCATATGTCCAAGCAAATCTGAATATGTCCCGGAATTTTGGAGAGCGAAGTTAATTATGTGTGAGTGCCTGAGCTTTGATAATTGTCTGAAAATAAAAAATTAAACTTTTCACACGAGGGAAGACTTGAACCAAGGACCTTTCGTTCCGCAACTGCTCACGCTAACCACAGGACCACGGCACTCCTGAGGGCACATTATCTTTGATGTTGCATATGTTAGGCATGGACTACTCAGTCTGTATATTTTACTTATTTTTTTCATAGTTCCACACAACTTCTTCCTGTTTTCTCGATTTATCTGTGTTCAGTTTTTCAAGGCCTATCCACTGTGCCAACTTATAACTAAATCTGAGGGGGGGGGGGGGGGGGGGTGCGATTGTGAGGTTCCCTGGTGAGCACTATGGGACTTAACATCTGTGGTCATCAGTCCCCTAGAACTTAAAACTACTTAAACCTAACTAACCTAAGGACATCACACACATCCATGCCCGAGGCAGGATTCAAACCTGCGACCGTAGCAGTCGCGCGGTTCCGGACTGAGCGCCTAGAACCGCTAGACCACCGCGGCCGGCCGTTTTTCAGTATCAGACATGGAACAAGAAGGGCACTTGGGGGCAGGATGTAATTTATCACAATAGTCAGATTCTGTAGTTAATGATTTAGCTTTTGCATGCACAACTGTTGAGTAAACTGAGCCAACCTCTGCTTCTTCCTGTACAGATGATAAAAGTGGGAACAATGATTTTTTGCAAAGTGTTCTAAAGGCATCATCATAGCACAATGAAGAACAGTTAGGGGATATTTCCAGCAATCTGGAAAAGAATAATAAGAAAATTAGAGAGGAACTTTTGACTTGCCTAAAAGCGAAAACGAAGCAGGTTAAGCAAGATGTACGTGAGGAGTTCAGCACCGTTGAAAAATCTAATGCCAAGAGTCGAACACATTGAAACGGTCAAAATTTCACAGTTAAAACAGCAGGATAGTCAGTCTGAAACCAGGGTATGAAGTATTGAAGAGTAGAGTGCATCGGTTAAGGCTAAAGAGACGGAGTTTGCTATCCGATAACTAGACGAACTTTCTGCAACCGTGACCTAACTGACTAGCAATATGGACAAGAATTCTGATGTTGCACAGCGTGTTCTGTTTGTCGATTTGGAAGAATATCTTTCTCTTCAAAGTTCTAAACAGAGAAAAACGACCATTAACCAACAGTACCAATCTGATGTAAGGAAACGTGATGACCGATTATCACGTATTGAACAGAAAAGTAACCACGGGCAAGATGATACAGATGTTCATGCTGATCGATTTAATACTTCTGACGAAATTTTTGATTCTTGGCATGTAGGTGAACCGATATGCGAACGCAGTGCGTTACGCAGACAAGATAGCGCGGATGCCTCACACTGCGCGAAAAATTATATGCCCTCCCACTAGATTGATTCATTTGATTACAGACGTTCGCTCAGTGTTCAAAAGTTTGAAATTATTCGAAATTGTACCAATGACATGCACCTCAGAGAGTGACTACATCAATTCCAATATTGTCTTCCATCTTCATTCCCAGTTGGCCGTAAGTTTGAATAATGTGTGGCTATTTAGAATCTGAACCAGCCAACGAACTACGATTTGCGGACAGCATTGGTTTTCTGTTAGATTAGATTAGATTAGTACTTGTGCCATAGATCATGAATACGACACTTCGTAATGATGTGGAACGTGTCATGTTAATAAAAGGTGTCTGTACAAGATATTACATTACACAAAATATTACATGACACTTAATATTTTTATTTTTTATTTATTTATTTATTTTTTTAACTTTTGAAGAAAACTGTTGCACAGTCGCATCGAATGCTTGTTGAACCTTTCGGCGAACATGTTCTTGGGAAAACACAGCGATTCGAGTGGTTCCAAAAATTCAAAAGTGGCGATTTTGACGTGAGAAACGATGAGCGCGGGAAACCACCGAAAAAATTCGAGGACAATGAGTTGAGGCGCTATTGCATAAAAACCTGGTGAAACAGTCAACACTGATCGCTGCCCATAGCAAATGACTGATTTCAATCTAGCATTACGTGAAAAACGACCGGAATATGGAAAAAAGCAACACAAAGTCGCATATCTCCATGACAACGCCCACCACATACAGCAAAACGTGTCAGGGAAACGATCGAGGAGCTCAATTGGGAAATACTAGGGTATGCGGCTTATTTTCCAGACTTAGCTCTGTACGAGTATCATCTATTTGAATTACGGGGACACGTTCTCGCTGAGCAACGCTTCAATTCGTATCAAAATTTACGAAATTGGCTCGCTGACTGGTTCGCTTCAAAAGAAGAACTGTTTTTTTTTTTTTTGCATGGCATTCACCATAGCCTTCTGGAGAGGCGGGAGAAATGTATAAATAGCAATGGTGATTATTTTGAATGAAATATTGTATATAAGTTTCAAAATACAGACGTGTAATTATTGCAACCAAATTCTGGTTTCATTCTTCTATAACTGGTAAATGGTGCAGTAAGTTTTGAGGCTAGTTGTACTTCACTACCTCGTTTCCTGACTCGTGCAGATAGCCATTTGCTGTCAACATTTCTTAATCGGTGAATAATGTTTCGGAAGTTAACAGTACTGATGCCACATCGATACATTTGAGAACGATTTTGTGAGGCTAACAATCCACAGCTATTGACTACTGGTAATACAGAGATATTAATTTAGCATTATAGGTACACAGTGTAGTAGTGGAAACGTGAGGCAAAATACATTTACCATGAACAGTTTCTTTCAGGAACTGTATTTATGAGGAATTATTCAGTAGACAATAGATCTGCTTTGTGACTGACATCTGATATTTGAATTTCCAGGAATTTCCAGCATTTTAATGGAAATATAATAAACATTTTACTCTTTTATCACCAGGAATTACAACTGGTAGTCCCAATGATAGCAGTGAGCTTTGACAGAAGCTACGAGTAATATGATGTTACAGCTAAGCTGTTTCTCTAGCATTATAAGATACTGACCGACACGCGACTAAGAATGTGTACACAATAACCAACTACGTTTGGTGATCACCATAGTTATTGCTAATGTTGTAGTACATGGCATATGTGTAAGTTAGCATTCTAGCCAGACTGGTACATGAATGTAACTAGGAAACTGGATCCAAATCCATTCATTTATGTTATGTACTTTAAAAATGAAGATAAATACTTAACATTGACAACTGACACTAAAACGATGATCTGCTGTACTGTATACTTGCTTAATAAGGTCTTATATACGATTCATATGCTAAAGAATAAAGACAAACACTTAACATTAACAAATGACACTAAAACGATGATCAACTGTATACTTGCTTAATCAGGTGTTATATACGATGCATATGCTACCCTGGTTATAAGATAACCATTTCTATTGTATATATTAGTTAAAGGCCGGCCGGAGTGGCCGTGCGGTTCTAGGCGCTACAGTCTGGAACCGAACGACCGCTACGGTCGCAGGTTCGAATCCTGCCTCGGGCATGGATGTGTGTGATGTCCTTAGGTTAGTTAGGTTTAATTAGTTCTAAGTTCTAGGCGACTGATGACCTCAGAAGTTAAGTTGCATAGTGCTCAGAGCCATTTGAACCATTTTTATTAGTTAAGGATTTTGAATAAGGCACATATGCATGGAATTATATGTTTTTCAGGACAGTTCATTATGATAGTAAGATGTATGTAACTAGTTATCTAATTTGTTTTTAAATTTGTTTAATGTATTTTGGACTTTCATGGAAGATGATCTTGGCTAACACGGAAGCACAGAGCTAAATGGAAGAAATGATATGGGATCGCTTTATAGAGTTCACTGTGGCACTAAGCTCTGTGCCATACCATGTCTCAAACACTGCTCATTATGTTAGTGTTACAGTAATGACTGTAGCTTTTCAAACTCTGGCTTGTCAGTGGAGGTTGTGATGTGAAACTTTCGACCTTTCTGAGTCAACCTCATTAACGTAATTGTCTTGGAGCTCTATGGATTGTCATAAGAGAAATTAAAGCCAAAGTACTATGCTCCCAGAGTTTGCCCCAGAAATGTGTTCATACTACCATATTGCTGTAACTGTGATACGTGTGTGTGAGACAAAACAGTGCTGCGTGTGATATTTTTGTTTGATATTTTTCCTCCCATTGCATGACGTTGTTCTTATAAGTTTTCGCAATAATTTGCACAGACAATTGTAATTACATTGTAAACTTTGTACCATAGTGCTATGGTGTGTGTATCATTCTTACTGTATTTGGACTGAGAAGAATGCTTATTTGTCCTTATAGGTTTTCACAATAATTTGAACAGACAACTGTAAATGCTTTGAAATGGTTTGTACTATACTGTAAAACTGTGTGTACTTATATTGTTGTATTTGATCAGACAAGATTGTAGACTCACACAGCAAGCAGTTTGTTATTCAATGTTTTCTCTGTCATAAAAAAATGTAAAATGATTTACAGCTGAAAACGTGACACATTTGTCCATGCGTATGTAATGCTAGTGGTACTTAAATTTATGTACCATATTTCTATTACTTTGTGATTTTTCATAGATATGTTGTATTTATGATCACCCACCCCAGGCATTTGTTGGGTTGGGTTGATTTTGGGAAGGAGACCAAACAGCGAGGTCATCGGTCTCATCGGATTAGAGAAGGAAGTCGGCCGTGCCCTTTCAAACGAACCATCCTGGCATTTGCCTGAAGCGATTTAGGGAAATCACGGAAAATCTAAATCAGGATGACCGGACGCGGGATTGAATCGTTGTCCTCACAAATGCGAGTCCAGTGTGCTAACCACTGCGCCACCTCGCTCGGTCAGGCATTTCAAAACCACACTTTTCGTATCATGCTTTTGTGTTTGATTCTTTTACCAGAATATTTTGAGTGCCTTCTGCTATTGTATCAGCAGAAACCTCTCTGTAAAATTCTTGTTTAATAGGGGACAGGTGATGAAAGGTGGCTGTCCTATTTGCTGTGATAATTCTAATTATCTACTCGGCCATAAATATGAGTTATTTTGTAAATTTGATAAATGTTCTCAAGTCTTGTATTGTTGCTTTAACATTGTCCTTATAAACATACACTTTGGAACTATTTTCGAGACCAGAGTTGTTGATTATAGAGGTTAGCTTTACTTTGTCAAAGGGTGTAGAATGTACCGGCAGCAACTGTGTGGTAGTGTCCTTGGTTTGAAATGGCCAGGAGCTAGCCTGCCCTAAATTAGAGGCAGTATTATTTGGAGCAGTTTTTGTAGTTTGATGTTTCAAGACAGATGTTGTTGTTGTTGTGGTCTTCAGTCCAGAGACTGGTTTGATACAGCTCTCCATGCTACTCTATCCTGCGCAAGCTTCTTCATCCCCCAGTACCTACTGCAACCTACATACTTCTGAATCTGTTAGTGTATTCATCTCTTGGCGTCCCTCTACTATTTTTACCCTCCACGCTGCCCTCCAGTACTAAATTGGTGATCCCTTGATGCCTCAGAATACGTCCTACCAAGCGACCCCTTCTTCTAGTCAAGTTGTGCCACAAATTTTTCTTCTTCCCAATTGTATTCAATACCTCCTCATTAGTTATGTGATCTACCGATCTAATCTTCAGCATTCTTCTGTAGCACCACATTTCGAAAGCTTTAAGTCTCTTCTTATCTAAACTATTTATCGTCCACGTTTCACTTCCATACGTGGCTACACTCCATACAAATACTTTCAGAAACGACTTCCTGACACTTAAATCTGTACTGGATGTTAACAAATTTCTCTTCTTCAGAAACGCTTTCCTTGCCATTGCCAGTCTACATTTTATATCCTCCCTGCTTCGACCATCATCAGTTATTTTGCTCTCCAAATAGCAAAACTCATTTACTACTTTAAGCGTCTTATTTCCTAATCTAATTCCCTCAGCATCACCCGATTTGGCTCTGAGCACTATGGGACTCAACTGCTGAGGTCATAAGTCCCCTAGAACTTAAAACTACTTAAACCTAACTAACCTAAGGACAACACACACATCCATGCCTCAGGCAGGATTCGAACCTGCGGCCGTAGCGGTCGCGCGGTTCCAGACTGTAGCGCCAGAACCGCTCGGCCACCAGCGGCCGACTCACCCGATTTAATTCGACTACATTCCATTATCCTCGTTTTACTTTTTTTGATTTTCATCTTATATCGTCCTTTCAATACACTGTCTATTACGTTCAGCTGCTCTTCCAGGTCCTTTGCTGTCTCTGACAGAGTTACAATTTCATCGGCGAACCTCAAAGTAGGATTATAATACACACATCAACAAAAGCTTTGCGTCAACTCGGTTCCGAGGGTTCCGAAAACAGAAAACTGGAATAGAGATCAACGTGAACATCATTTCCGCCCTTTCCATTGCTCTTGAGAACCACAAATTGCATGTTGTACCACCATAAAGCGAGACTTTCAGATGTGGTGGTCGAGACTGCTGAACACACCGGTACCTCTAATACCCAGTAGCACGTCCTCTTGCATTGATGCATGCCT
This sequence comes from Schistocerca nitens, assembly GCF_023898315.1. NCBI lineage: Eukaryota > Metazoa > Arthropoda > Insecta > Orthoptera > Acrididae > Schistocerca > Schistocerca nitens. The sequence goes on from NC_064614.1 coordinate 852,859,399, forward strand.
GTATTCGTCTGGCATACTATCTAGAAGTTCATCAAAGCACTGTTGGTCCAGACTGTCCCGCTCCTCAACGGCGATTCGGCGTAGATCCCTCAGAGTGGTTGGTGGGTCACGAGGTCCATAAACATACCTTTTCAATCTGTCCCAGGCATGTTCGATGTGCACGATGGGTGCGCGAATTGTCGTCCATGAAGATGAATGCCTCGCCAACATGCTGCCGATATGGTTGCACTATCGGTCGGAGGATGGCATTCACGTATCGGACAGCCGTTACGGCGGTTTCCATGACCACCAGCGGCGTACGTCGGCCCCACATAATGCCACCCCAAAGCAGGAGGGAACCTCCACCTTGCTGAGCTCGCTGGACAGTGTGTCTAAAGCGTCCATCCTGACCGGTTGCCTCCAAACACTTCTCCAACGATTGTCTAGTTGAAGGCATATGCGGCACTCATCGGTGAAGAGAACGTGATGCCAATCCTGAGCGGTCCATTCGGCATGTTGTTGGGCCCATCTGTACCGCTCTGCATGGTGTCGCGGTTGCAAAGATGGACCTCACCATGGACGTCGGGAGTGAAGTTGCGCATCTTGCAGCCTATTGCGCACAGTTTGAGTCGTAACACGACGTCCTGTGGCTGCACGAAAAGCGTTATTAAACATGGTGGCGTTCCTGTCAGGGTTCCTCCAAGCCATAATCCGTAGGTAGCGGTCAACCACTGAAGTAGTAGCCCTTGGGCGGCCTGAGCGAGTCATGTCACCGACTGTTCCTGTCTGCCTGTATCTCCTCTGTGTACGAACAACATCCCTCCGTTTACTCCGAGACGCCTGGACACTTCCGTTGTTGAGAGCCCTTGCTGGCACAAAGTAACAATGTGGACGCGATCGAGCTGTGATGTTGACCGTCTAGGTATGACTGAACTACAGACAAGGCCAGTCATGTACCCCCTTCCTGGTGGAATGGCTGGAATTGATCGGCCGTCGGACCCTCCGTCTAATAGGCGCTGCTCATTCGTGGTTGTTTACATCTTTCGGCGGGTTTAGTGAGATCTCTGAACAGTCGAAGGAGTGTGTCTGTGATACAATATCCACAGTCAACGTCTATCTTGAGGAGTTCTGGGAACTGGGGTGATGCAACACTTTTTTTGATGTGTGTATAAGATGAATGAGAAAAAGTAACATTTAAAGGTAACGTGCTTTGCTATATTTGTTAAAGTAGTATACTGATTGTTACAACAGGGCTAATGGTTTAGATTATCTGTAACGCTTTTATAGTCAGGTTATAAGGTTCTGTCTTTCAGTACAGTATTAGATGCCAAAGGATCATTTTGCGAGTCAGTTCATGTGTGATAAGTGTGGAAAGTTGTATTGTTGCTACGACTTAATGAAGCCCAATCAAAACTTAAAGTGTCGATTTAGTTATTTCACTGTCGGTGAGATAAGTACCCGATTTTTCATTTGCATTCGTGGTTTTCTTTGTCTACACACTCGCTGGTTCTGACAGTCAGATCATTGTTTTAATACAAAACAAGGTTTCAGAGCAGACGAGCGGTCCATTGCGCGCAGGTAAGCCATAAATTTCATATTTAGTCAGGAACAGTGATTGTCAGAGTGTATTTACGAAAATAATTTCAGCAAATGTTCAGAAGTTTAATGCGCATGAAATATTTTATGGAAGTGCTTCATTCAAACAGGTTTAACAGCTAAATTTTGATGCCTTTTATTCAGTGATAATTTGTTGTGTGATTATAATAATAGTTATTGTTCAGCAATTGTTCTCTAAACTAACAAAGATTCATAAATTTCAGGGCCAACATTCAACACACTGTCATTTTGTCACAAAATCAGGTAGTGTACGTACATTTTACCGAACAGATTTCTTTCTTGGAGTCGTATTGTTTGATCGACCGGTTTTTCTGGATTTCCAATCGTTTAACGTGAGCTTAACATTTTTCCATCTCAAATAACTTTAGATATTTTCGGTCAACATTTCTCAGTTAATCAGCTTTGGTATTACACAGCCTGACGTCACAATTATAGGAGTGAGTACTAAAACATTTTAAACGGTACTTTCAGCCTTATAACTATAGTCTATGGCACTTGTAAAGTTTTCATTAAACAAGTCCACCAAAAAAAAATACATCTTTAAGCTGCAGAGTGTATATGATGTAAACCCTAAATGTTCTCTGGCGCCAAACCAGTGCCATAGACTATAGTTATGCTGCACTTTGAGATATCTCCCTTTGCTGGTCGTTGATATTGTGGCAGTGGTTCATCCTCAGACAATAATCAGCGTCAGACTGAGTTTTTTCCAGAACAAATTTTTTTATTTTTTTTTTATTTGTCAGATACATTCAATTCATGTTATTTTAAGAATTTGCCCATGGAAACTATCAAAAGAAGAAAAATCAAACTGTTCGAACCCATGGTTTCCTTCTGAAAGGGATAACGTAATGTGGTACATAGTTTCATTTTTAATCATTCTGCGTACTTTGTATGAAAAATAAAATAATACTACAGATCTATAATTGGAAAAGCACGCTCTTGTTAGCACAGTGGTTCGTCACCTAAACAAATTTCAGAAACATAAATATCAATGTTCTCGAATACATTTTTCGATTAATGTACGTGAATGAGCAGCGATAGTTAAGTAAGATCGTAATTATTTAAAGCTCCTACAAGTAAAATGTGTCGAATACATACGCAATGCATAGGGGAAGAGGAACAAACGATTTTATCCATAACGTAAACAGCGTATAACGAAAAGATATTGCCAAAGTTAGAGGAAACGTTCCTCACACACAGAGACATTCATGGCCATTGGTCCAGAAACACTTAATTTCCATTTTTATATCTCTTCACAATCACATTAATCATCGGGAACACAAGTAGTGTGATTCATAATAAACAAACATAGTGCAAAGAAATGTGCTGAATAATTCAACCAGTGCTGGAGGAGAAAAAAATTTTAGTGTCAAGGAATAAATCATGAAGGTTCAGATTTCGCTCCACTCCTGTTCCTTACTATGGACTGTCGCGAATTCTCAGGAAATTGTGCAGTCATCTCATCAACAAATACGAATATTTTCTGCCAGCGCTTGGGCCGACATTATTGCTGACTGCTTTTTAGAGCCTCATGTTCTTCCACTTAGGCTCAATGAAGAAGCTTGCGATGATCTCTTAGAGAATACTCTACTCGTTCTGTTAGAACACGTGTCGTTACGATTGCGGCAAAATATGTCCTTCATGCTCGCTGGAGCTCCTCCTCATTTCGGTGTTAATGTTCGTTGGCTTCTAAATAACAGTTTACGTTGCAGATCGTTACGTAGATGTGGACTAATTCCTCAGCCTGCACGCTCTTCGTACCTAAAACCATTAAACTTTTTATTGGCGTTCTGGAGGAGGGGAGGGGGTCTTCGTGAACGTAGTTTGGAAGGCTGTTAAACAGTACGCAACATTCCAGGGGTACATCATCGCATCAGGGATTCACCGCGACGACGGTTTGATGCATCTATCCTTGGTAAAGGAGGGTATTTTGAACATTTCATTCAGAAAAGTGTCTCACACTGCTCTGATATGTTGTTTTCTGTATATTTCCCATGGTTAAAATGTTGAGGGGTTGTGGAAACTGAGCTCTGACATGGAAATGAAGTGTCTCAGGGAACACGTCCATATAACATATTTACTTCCTCTACGTGTGAGGAATGTTTCCTGAAAGTCTGACTATACCTTTTTGTTACATTCTGTATAAAAATAAATATTTCATCCAGACAAAACGAGTGTAACAGTCACGGTCATAAATTAGTCACTTCCTTACATGGGTACACTGTCGCTTTGGAGCCTTATACGTCATAGAACTGAAATGACGCAGTCATGCAACTTCCACAACTGACGTTAGTCAGTGCAACGGCTGGCGTGTATCTGCCAGACGATATGGATTCAGCGCAGTAAGCTGGAGACAAGACAGCGTGGCAGGGAGGAACCATCCTGTTTGGTCTGCCCATGACCACATCACGAATGAACCAGACTGTCCATCATATCTATAAAAAATTGTCTTCCATCCGTAGCCATGTAACACTGCGTAAGAATATTAGTTGCAAACAATTCATAGCCGACATGGAATATGTACCCGAGGTCACGATTTGTCAACGACATTTTGTTTCAAACCATAGAACGTTGCGAAGTCAGCTACGTGCAATGGACGTTTGGAGCTCGGTACCACTTAAAAGGCCATTGTTCACGGTGGCACAGACGTCTATACATCATCAGTGGGTCGTAATCCAGCATATCTATAATGGTACAAGATTTAATCATCAGTGAGTGGTTTCAGCTGCATACGGAATGCCTGAATAAACTTGTCGGCTCTCATCCTCGCCAACATCAAGGCTATAAACTGTGTTACAGGGCGTTAACATGATGCGTCCTACTAGTGATTTATTCTTTGACAAGTGTGCTTAGTCACACCAGTAACTTGTAAAGAAGAAGAGCGACTAGCTAATGTCCGCTGTATTTCGGCTGTAAATATGACATTGCATTTTAATTTTTTGGACAAGCGTGGACTATCCGCAGATCTATGATCTCCTCGTAATGCCAGCAACATTCATATATTTCAGAGCTTGCAGTACACCTCTTTCCCACATATACCACGCAGATAACAGTTGAAAAGAAAATACGGAATTGTCGTCGTGTGTAGTTCGGCGTTACAGGCCTAGCATATTGCACATATAGTATTATCTGCGAGTGGGGGATACACCTGCGTTTATGACAGAACACTCTCAGGCTCTCAGCGTTCCGTGAATGGTGAATTCAGAATCACGCTATATCTGTTAATATTACGATTATTATTATTATTATTTCTTTCCTTTCTCAGACGTTATGTCTGGTTAAAAATGGAAAGTGACGCGGACCTTGATCAAGCGTGACTTCCTTTTAACTGTACGGTATATGTTACATTGCATTTAGGAACTTTCGGGTAATTGAACATATATCAATAATTACAGATATCTGTAGTTGTATATATATGCTTGGATGTAGCTGTATTGCGTTGATGTACTGGTGGATATTGTGTGGTATGACTCCTGTAGTTGATAGTGTAATTGGTATAATGTCAACTTTATCCTGATTCCACATGTCCTTGACTTCCTCAGCCAGTTGGATGTATTTTTCAATTTTTTCTCCTGTTTTCTTCTGTATATTTGTTGTATTCGGTACGGATATTTCGATTAGTTGTGTTAATTTCTTCTTTTTATTGGTGAGTATGATGTCAGGTTTGTTATGTGTTGTTGTTTTATCTGTTATAATGGTTCTGTTCCAGTATAATTTGTATTCATCATTCTCCAGTACATTTTGTGTTGCATACTTGTATGTGGGAACGTGTTGTTTTATTAGTTTATGTTGTATGGCAAGTTGTTGATGTACTATTTTTGCTACATTGTCATGTGAAGACATGTCTTCTGTATTTGCTAGTATTGTACATCTACTTGTGATGTGATATACTGTTTCTATTTGTTGTTTGCAAAGTCTGCATTTATCTGTGGTGGTATTGGGATCTTTAATAATATGCTTGCTGTAATATCTGGTGTTTATTGTTTGATCCTGTATTGCAATCATGAATCCTTCCGTCTCACTGTATATATTGCCTTTTTTTAGCCATGTGTTGGATGCGTCTTGGTCGATGTGTGGCTGTGTTAGATGATATGGGTGCTTGCCATGTAGTGTTTCCTTTTTCCAATTTACTTTCTTCGTATCTGTTGATGTTATGTGATCTAGAGGGTTGTAGAAGTGGTTATGAAATTGCAGTGGTGTAGCCGATCTATTTATATGAGTGATTGCTTTGTGTATTTTGCTAGTTTCTGCTCGTTCTATAAAAAGTTTTCTTAAAATGTCTACCTGTCCATAATGTAGGTTTTTTATGTCGATAAATCCCCTTTCTCCTTCCTTTCTGCTTAATGTGAATCTTTCTGTTGCTGAATGTATGTGATGTATTCTATATTTGTGGCATTGTGATCGTGTAAGTGTATTGAGTGCTTCTAGGTCTGCGTTACTCCATTTCACTACTCTAAATGAGTAGGTCAATATTGGTATAGCATAAGTATTTATAGCTTTTGTCTTTTTTCAGTATTTTTGTTATTCTTTGTCTCTATTTTTCTTTTAGTTCTTCTTTAATATTTGTATTATCTATTCCTATTTTTTGTCTGTATCCTAGATATTTATAGGCATCGGTTTTTGCATTTCTTCTATGCATTCACTGTGGTTATCCAATATGTAATCTTCTTATTTTGTGTGTTTTCCCTTGACTATGCTATTTTTGTTACATTTGTCTGTTCCAAAAGCCATATTTATATCATTGCTGAATACTTCTGTTATCTTTAGTAATTGGTTGAGTTGTTGATTTGTTGCTGCCAGTAGTTTTAGATCATCCATGTATAGCAAATATGTGATTTTGTGTTGATATGTTCCAGTAATATTATATCCATAATTTGTATTATTTAGCATGTTGGATAGTGGGTTCAGAGCTAGGCAGAACCAGAAAGGAGTTAAAGAGTCTCCTTGGTATATTCCACGCTTAATCTGTATTGGCTGTGATGTGATATTATTTATTATTATTATTATTTATTATTATTATTATTATTATGTGCTGCTCATGTATTACGCATTATGCAGCAAGACCTGTACGTCTGTGAAAACCACTGTGTGTCTTGTGGGAATTAAGTTGACCACAGGAGGCTACGGGATCAGTCAAACAGTGTGCTGAGACTGATTAGATTTAATTATAAATCTGGGTCGACTCATAATGGTGTACCTTGTGAGACACACCATTACTGCCCATTACTCACCTATATTCCGTTTACTTGTTAATCTTTCCTCCGGAATGGCTCTTCAAACTACCTGTGGCGCTCAAAACAACTCGAGATAACCAGAAAGCGTGGACGATATTTAGAGTACAGAATGTTCTCTTCACCAAAGATGATTTATGAAGGTTTCTATTACGCGACCGTATACACTGCTTAAGCAAGTGAATAATCGTGACTGCTCTGTAGCTTACTGCGGCTTACACTCAATATGTTCTCATCACACGATAGAGAATAAATATACTGTCGACAGTACGGGGGTGGAAGTTGTCTTGATGACACTGGGGGTATATGAATCGTATTTGAGTATCGAAATTTCTCATAAGATCGGACTCTCTCAGAGAGCACTGCAAATTCATTATCCAGTTCAATTCTTCCCAGACAACTGTCGTACTTCCAACATTTACGCTGGGGAACTGGCTATGCGGGAAACCGCGTAAGATAGTGGCAGGTGTAGCAGCCACAGAGTCCTGGACACAACCTGCTGTTGCACAATGTGCAAGTCTTTCTACCTGCAGTGACATCGCTGTTGAAGCACAGGGCCATGAATCACTGAGACGAGCATTGCTAGAACTGAGCGACAACATGATGCGGTCGGTGAAGGGTCGTAACTCATTCCATCCACAAGACACGGAGCCAGTCCTTCTCATTTTCCCCGGACTGGCCGCCGTCCACTGACGGATGGGTTCCCATTCAGGCGAGATGACCCACCAGTGTGCGGTATGTATGGCGTACGCCTATCTATGCGGCATACAGGGTGGGCCATAAGTGAGTTGTCACTTTGTTTCGTCTGGCGAAGTGATAGTCAGTTGTGAACTTGACTACTGAGTAGTAACCATAAGTCAGTTGATATTATCAGTGAGGTTAGATTGCTGGTTGTTACCTGTAAAATAGTGAACAGAAAGTTAACTGTAGCACAGGGTGTATTTTGTTTGCAAATATGGTGGAAACAAGACCATAATTACAGTGATATTTGTGCTTTGTTTGAGGAAGATTTTCCACATATTCAACATTCATCTTGACAAGATTTGCCACATTAAGTTTGCAATTTGAAGGGACTGATTGGTAGCAGAGTTTACTCTTTCAAGTACAATGAAATCTCTTACTACAAAAGAGACCCTTAACTTTGTCGCACAACGTTTTGTGAAATGACCGACCACTCTCAAAGAAAAGAGTCAAAGGTGTATGGAATAGAAAGAACAAGCCTACAAATGATTCAATGAAAGCTAAAATTGAGACACTGTAGGTCTATTTTACCTCAAGGCCTAAATGAAGATGATCCTGACAGAAGTATGAAATTCTGAGAGTTTTACGCAATCCGTCAAGAAGCAGATCCCAAGTTTTACAAAAACATTCTTTGAAGCGACGAAGACACTTTTAAGGTGAATGGCAGACTGAAAAAACATAGTCATATCTACTAGGATTCTACGGATCCCCATGTGCAGATGGAGGCTGCGTTAAACTCTCCTGGCGTGAGTGTATGTGTAGGGATTTTCAGAGGTGAGCTAATCGGGCCTGTTTTTGTTTAACGGTACTACCAGTTACCTAAATTACCTAGATATGTTTCAAGAAGTGTTGTTAGAATTAGAAACAGTCCAGGTTTTGAACATCAACAGCCGGTTAAGGAAAAAGCAATATGGCAACAATATAGAACATCCCGATTTATGGAGTTATTGAGCCTGACTCACCAAACGAAAACTTTGTTGAATGCTTTGGCAAAAGGGGTACAACTGAGTGGCCTTCACTATACCAAGATATCACACTCTTGAATTTTTGGTACTGGGTATTCTACGAAATAACGTTTGTTCCGTAATGATTTGTGATTTTGATCATTTAAAGGAACGATTGCAATCAGGATTTGAAAACTCAGAGTCCCAGAATATTTGTGACATGATTATTAAATCGGTGCCGAAAAGATGCAATGTTTGTTCATAACAGCATGGAACCAACTTTGAGCGTTTTCGGAAGTTTACTGAACTCAATATATTTCTGTGTTGACAATGAATGTGCATTTTGTTTTGTTGCATCAAACGTATTTTTGACAACTGATTTATTAGCCACACTTTATTTTAAGAGTGCGCGTAGATTGTACGTGAGAGGGCAGTACCTAAATTAGTTTTTTGGTTATGAGAGCGTAAATTTTACAATCCTGCCGAATCGTAACAACCGACATAAAGTGTAATACTTTTCTAAATGTTTACAATTTTATGTCGAACATTTCCAGTTATTACACTTTCGATAGTATAATTTTGTTTGACTCGGTTTTAGTTCCGTGTTTGTTAGCTATATATGGCTGTTCGATTTCTTTATACTTCAGGACATCTAATCTTAATAATAAAAGCTGCCAGAAAAAATAAAGTTGTATGGTACTGTCAATGGGGTTTATCAGAAACTCGAAAAGGAATAAATTATTGTCCAAGAAATAACTTCATTTTCACAGTGTACAAACTACACTACTGGCCATTAAAATTGCTACATCAAGAAGAAATGCAGATGATAGACGGGTATTCATTGGACAAATATATTATACGAGAACTGACATGTGATTACATTTTCACGCAATTTGGGTGCATAGATCCTGAGAAATCAGTAGCCAGAACAACCACTTCTGGCCGTAATAACGGCCTTGATACGCCTGGACATTCGAGTCAAACAGAGCTTGGATGGCGTGTACAGGTACAGCTGCCCATGCAGCTTCAACACGATACCACAGTTCATCAAGAGTAGTGACTGGCGTATTGTGACGAGTCAGTTGCTCGGCCACCATCGAGCAGAAGTTTTCAATTGGTGAGAGATCTGGAGCATGTGCCAGCCAGGGCAGCAGTCGAACATTTTCTGTATCCAGAAAGGCCCGTACAGGACCTGCAACATGTGGTCGTGCATTATCCTGCTGAAATGTAGGGTTTCGCAGGGATCGAATGAAGGTTAGAGCCACGGGTCCTAACACATCTGAAATGTAGCGTCCACTGTTCAAACTGCCGTCAATGGAAACAAGAGGTGACCGAGATGTATAACCAATGGCACCGCATACCATCACGCATGGGGATACGCCAGTATGGCGATGACGAATACACGCTTCCAATGTGCGTTCACCGCGATGACCCCAAACACAGATTCGACCATAATTACGCTGTAAACAGAACCTGGATTCATGCGAAAAAATGACGTTTCACCAATTGTGCACCCAGGTTCGTTGTTGAGTACACCATCGCAGGCGCTCCTGTCTGTGATGCAGCGTCAAGGGTAACCACAGCTATCGTCCCCTAGCTGATAGTCCATGCTGCTGCAAACGTCGTCGAACTGTTCGTGAAGATGGGTGTTGTCTTACAAACGTCCCCATCTGTTGACTCAGGGATCGAGACGTGGCTGCACGATCCGTTACAGCCATGCGGATAAGATGCCTGTCATCCCGACTGCTAGTGATACGAGGCCGTTGGGATCCAGCACGGCGTTCCGTATTACCCTCCTGAACCCACCGATCCCATATTCTGCTAACAGTCGCTGGATCTCGACCACGAGCAGCAGTGTCGCGATACGATAAACCGCAATCGTGATAGGCTACAATCCGACCTTTATCAAAGTCGGAAACTTGATGGTACGCATTTCTCTTCCGTACACGAGGCATCACGACAACGTTGCACCAGGTAACCCCGGTCAACTGCTGTTTATGTATGAGAAATCGGTTGGAAACTTTTCTCATGTCAACACGTTATAGGTGTCGCCACCGGCGCCAACCTTGTGTGAATGCTCTGAAAAGCTAATCAGTTACATATCGCAACATCTTCTTCCAGTCGGTTAAATTTCGCGTCTGTAGCACGTCATCTTAGTGGTGTAGCAATTTTAATGGCCAGTAGTGTAGTATAGTATAACAGAAATATAAAAGGGCTGATGTGGGCAATGACTATATACGGGAGTCGTATAATAATTTCGTGTTCCACGTGCGAGAACCAAGACAAATCTTAAATCTTGCATACTAATATTAGTTGCAGCAGAGTCTGTGCTGTCTGCAGCCTTGCTCTCGTTCTTTGAGAGTGGAGCTACGTACGTATTTAAACGTGTAATGGAGTGTGATGTGAACATATAGAAAAATTGCGTTCAAAATGTTCGGATATTTTGTACAACAAGCGCGTGTTTGTGTTTTAAAATGTGGGACAGATATGACACACACATACTGAATACTGCTTACTCTTTCAGTGGCTTCTCCTGTAAATTGACTGCTTATTCTTATCTAGTATACAAATGACAGTTTTCATAAACTTCATGATGACTAAAAGTCGATATCGGCTCCACATAATGTTTTAAAATTTTACCATGGTGGACAAGTAACCGGTCCTCAGTTCCCATCCTTAATGACACATGTGATTTATATGCACTATAGCCTACTAAAGTACATGAAGATACTTTCAGTTGCTGCTGAAGATGGGTACGATCACCGATACGTTTCCTACACAACAAATTTAAGAATACACTGTCCAGCCACATTAATGTGACTACCTGTCACAAGCTTGATTAACCAACTTTTTCAGCGCGACACGGGCAGGAAGAGAGTCAATGAATTTCTAGAAGGTACCGACGGGAACACGGAGCCACGTAGACTCCAGTGTTGTGGCCAGCAGCGCTAGGTTTCTCGTTTGAGGATACATGGCGCGAACTACCCGATTGAGGTGATCCCACAGATTCACGACTGGGTTTAAATCCGCGGGCTTTGGCCGCCAGAGGAGTACGATAAACTCATCATGGATCACGCACGCACACTGCTACCTGTGTGACACGTTGTATTGTTTTGCTGATGGATGTCGTCGTGCCGAGGAAAAACAAACTGTTGTAGGGGTGGACATGGTCCTTAAGGACAGATGATCCATTGTACTTTCCAGAATGACGAGATACTTCAGGGAATGACATGAAAATATAGCGCAGGATGTAACGCTCCCCCTGGTTGCAGGGTGTTTGCTTTCAGTCGTTTTACGCCTGGCGTCTGCTGCGGAGGCTCATACGCAGCATTGTTCGCTGAACGGTCGTTGAAGAGACACTGTTGATAGCCCCTTGGTAGGTTCATCAGGGCAGTCAGTTGCTCAACAGTTGCTGTGCACTGTTTCTCACGTTCCCAGACAAGCTTTATGTACCCTCCTGCTAGTGCTGCCACCTGCCAGATGTGAGTGGTTATTGCTAGTTGACGTCGAACATAGGCGGTGTTCACATTATGTGAGCGCACCGAGTAAATCCTACGGAGCCGATGTCGACTTTTAGCCACCACGAAGTAACTGCGGTTCGTGCACGCTGCAGAGGACCCTTTGTATAAAATAAATAAATGACGATGAAATGCATGTTCTTTGATTTCTCACTTGGTAAAAATTCTTGAAACTTCGTTAATTAGACTTTTGCGGAATAGTTGGCGTTAAGCGTCTGCCATATAGGCTCTTAATACTTCCGTGACACTGTCCACCGCCTCAAAAACCTGTGTTCATCGGTGCTGTCTTTCTTTGGCTCTGAACAATATGGGACTTAACTTCTGAGTCCCCTAGAACTTAGAACTACTTAAACCTAACTAACCTAAGGACATCACACACATCCATGCCCGAGGCAAGATTCGAACCTGCGACCATAGCGGTGGCACGTTTCCAGAGTGTAGCTCCTAGAACCGCTCGGCCACCCCGGCCGGCTGTCTTTCTTTGTGTAATTCCAGTATCCCCTGTTAGTATGCTGGTATGTGTTCCACGAACATCAGCAGGATTCTAGGATGCGCCGCAGAAGTCTTCTGAAAGAAGTCTCTTTTGTAGAGTGATTACTGTTTAGCAATATCGTCCCAATGAATAAATCACTGAAATTTACCACTTGTTTTACCTAGAACTTAGTCCATGTGATCATTACATTTCCTATCCCGACATATGATATTTTTATTTCGTGGTCAGCAGTTTGGAGTCAGACAAGGCTACAGCGAACAGATGAGAAGGCAACTGTCGATGATAAAAAATCGTTATAGTACAATAATTAGTTGTAATCATAGATTAGTAAGTAAAACTTTATCCTGGTTCTAACCACATAGACTGTTCTGTATTTCGACGCTATGAAGGGTATTTTGGTCTTGATGTGGAATGAATCAAATGAAGAATACATGTCTTGGCGAAAAAGAGATTAAGAAAATTTAATGGATTTGTGGTACATGTGCCTTGCAAAGAAAAGATACCTATAATACATATCGAACTGTTTGTCGTTTAACAATTTGAAGATTGCTTCAAATGGTTCTGATCACTATGGGACTTAACATCTGAGGTCATCAGTCCCGCAGAACTTAGAACTACTTAAACCTAACCTAAGGACATCACACACATCTATGCCCGAGGCAGGATTCGAACCTGCGACCGTAGGTGTCGCGCGGTTCCAGACTAAAGCGCCTGGAACCACTGGGCCACACCGGCCGGCAAAATTTGAAGAGATTGGCATCATCCGAAACAATTTTAAAATGAGGCGTAGTCGAATTTAGAAGCGTTACCTACGGTTTCAGTCGTTACAGTACAAGAAGTATTTGTATGTTAAATATTTTCTGTTTTGTTCTGCGGAAGCTAGCATTGCATGTTCGTATGTGCTCGCTTTGATTACGCCTATAGGCGTAAAAAGCAAACACTTGACTTTCCAGTAAAGAAACACAGTTCCAATGACCAATGTACAAGAGAGCTTTATTTACGAAACGAAATCCCATAGCAAACCTAATGACTGACTGGAGGACAAAGAAGGTCAGTAAAAGGCAGATGATCGGCGCTGAAGAGCCATTACGAGTGGAATCTGCGATGAGACGGCGTCAGAACGCGCTTGCTACGCCGGGTGGTCGCAGCAACTGCGGCTGGGTTTTGCCAAGGCTGCCAAACAGGTTTCCTCTCCCACCAGCCATTCTCGGTCTGTTAGCGCGTAATTGCAGCTCCGTGCGAAGCCGGGGGAACGTGTGCTTCCGGCACTCGCCGGAGCTAGACTTAGGCTAAAAACAGTATTTGTGTTCTTACGGCGCACATTTCTTATCTACGTCGGCAATCTTGTGTGAACACTCTGACAAACTGAGTTTCTCCTCGAACAATTTCACGAAACTTTAGAAGTATTTCAAGGGCGCCAGTCGGAATAATGGTAAGAGTAGAGCGCAAAATGTTGAGCTTAATAACTCAAACATAGTTGGTTGACAGAAAATTTGAGTGATTGGAGAGCAATAGTGAAGGCAGTTCCACATGTTTCAATTGTGAGTCTACTCCTATTGAGATACTTGTGAATGACCTTCTACTTAACATTCATCAATCTTATTATGTAATTTTTACGGACGACAATAGTGTTATAATAAATCTCTAAAATGTTAATGATGTTTTTCAAAGAAATATAAAGCGGTTTTCTGTAAATGTATTATCCCTAAAACTTGAGAAAAACACATTATATTCACTTCTGTGCAATACATAGTCATACCACCTATTGACGTAGCACATGAACAGGAGTCAATAAACAAGGTAGAATACTCCAGAGCGACTGATGACCTCAGAAGTTAAGTCGCATAGTGCTCGGAGCCAATACTCCAGATTTTTGGATGTACACATTTCTGAAAACTTGAACTGGAAGAAGCATATTACTCAGCTGCTAAAACAAAATTAGCTACTCCTGCTCTGTGTATAATTATTAGTTTCTGAAACAAACGAATCGGTCTCTTAGCATATTAGGATATTTCTACTGAATCTACTCAATAATTTATTATGGAATAAGTTTCTTGACTCATCATTTAGTAAGAAAGTTAGATTGAAAAAGAAAAAGAGAGCAATAAGAATAATATGTGACGTTCACCAGCAGTCATCTTGTGGGCACTGCTTGAAGGACTTAGACTTCTAACTGCACCTTCACAATTTATGTGTACATTCGTTAACGAAAGCCATCACAAATAATCCATCAAAATTTGAGAAGAATAGTGATCTTCATACCTACAACATTGAAAGAAAACACTATTAAGGCTCAAATAACTTACGGTATTTGAACATTCGATTCGCCGGGAAAAGTTAAGGTCTCACTATTAAGGCTGTAAGTGTGTGTCCGCGCGGAGTGACCGCATGGTTTAGGGTGCCATGTCACGGATTGCGCGGCCTCTCCCGCCGGAGATTCGTGTCCTCCTCGAGCATGGGTGTGTGTGTTGTTCTTCACGTAAGTTAGTTTAAGTTAATGTAAGTAGTAAGTCTAGGGACCGATGACCTCAGCAGTTTGGTCCCTTAGGACTTCACTCATTTTGTACGTGTAGGCTTCCGCGGCCATTGTCACTGTCAATAAGATTTTTCTGGGTGTGTGTCTACACTGTGAGTGTGTAAAATTCTCCGACGTTTCGAGAACTACTGCAAATGGCTTCCTCTGGGTGCTTTTGCTAGCTCTGGCAAAAAAAAAAAAAAAAAAAAAAAAAAAAAATACTGAGAAATCTTACACAAAGTGCTATGTTTACAAGATTTGTTCAAAGTGAGATCCTCGTGCTTTCATGTAGGCGTGACATTTTTCCAAATAGATCTGCTGTGGCCAATCGAATGACCTCGGCGTTGTGGGGACGCTGCCACAGAGTTCTTCCCAGGAAATGATTTAAATATCCACAACTGTAATGTGGCCTAAACTACTTAAATGACTTCACAAAAAAATATTTAATTGGGGGCAGATGTATGAGCTATCCACGAAACTAAACCTATAATGATACACTCCCATCTTTTTAATCTGGTTTGCCTGCCCCACTAAGTAACTATGTACATATGAAGCGTGCGTATTAAGCCAGTTTATTTCATCATAAGTTAATGATTCATATGCTCTCGTACTCTACTGGCAGATCTACACCACAGTGCGTTCAGTTTTTTCACCCTCGAGTCAATCGTTTGCTGATCAGTGTTCCTTATATGAAATTATTACAATTGCATTTTACCCTCACCACTGACAGTCTGTATTACCATCAAGGAAATACTCCATGTATTGCTGTAGCATCATGTGTTTCTTACTGCACCAGTTCTTTGTAGAACATCTGTCACAATTCGGTAGGCATATACACCGAAGAGCCAAAGAAACTAATACACCTGCCTAATATCGTGTAGGGTCCCCGAGAGCACGCAGAAGTGCCGCAACACGACGTGGAATGGACACTACTAATGTCTGAAGTAGTGTTGGAGAGAACTGACACCATGAATCCTTCAGTGCTGTCCATAAATTCGTAAGAGTACGAGGGGAAGGAGGACAGCACGTTGCAAGGCATCGCAGATATGCTCAATAATGTTAATGTCTGGAGAGTTTAATGGCCAGCGGTAGTGTTTAAACTCAGAAGAGTGTTCCTGGAGTCATTTTATAGCAATTCTGGACGTATGGGGTTTCGCATTGTCCTGCTGGGATTGCCCAAGTCCGTCGGAATGTACAGTGGGCATGAATGGAGGCAAGTGATCGGACAGGATGCTTACGTACGTGTCACCTGTCAGAGTCGTATGTAGATGTATCAGGCGTCCCATATCTCTCCAACTACACACCGCTCGATACTACTTGAAACGAGACTCGTCCTACCAGGCAACGTGTTTCCAGCCATCAACAGTCCAACGTCGGTGTCGACGGGCTGAGGCGAGGCGTACACGAATGGGCCTTCTCTCCTAAAGCCCATATCGGTGATTTTCCGTTGAACGGTTCGCACGCTGACACTTCTTAATGGCCCAGCATTGAAATATGCAGCAATTTTCGGAAGGGTTGCACTTCTGTCACGTTGAACGATTTTCTTCAATTGTCGTTGGTCCCGCTCTTGCAGGATGTTTTTTCCGACCGCTGCAATGTCGGAGATTTGATGTTTTACTGGTTTCCTGATATTCACGGTACACTCGTGAAATAGTCGTACGGGAAAGTCCCCACTTCATCGCTACCTCGGAGATGCTGTGCCCCATCGCTTGTGCGCCGTCTATAACACCACGTTCAAACTCACTTAAATCTTGAAAACATGCTATTGTAGTAGCAGTAACCGACCTAAAAACTGCGCCAGACGCTAGCTGTCTTACATAGGCAAACAGGCATTTAACAGTTGACTATGCCACCATGGCTGCAGTGCATTAGGGCTTTGTTTTTATGAGTCAGATCTGATGATGGTCATTAAAGACCGAAACCGGTAATCTGTTAAACAGAAAAGATTGTGACCATAGACGTAAATTAAAGGAAACTTATTACACAGGCGTTGCCGACCGCGTCGCTGTATTCTGCCTGTTTACATATACCTGTATTCGAATACGCATGCCTATACCAGTTTCTTTGGCGCTTCACTGTAGTTCCCGATATTGGAAGGGTCTGCGAGATGGCACTTCGCCAGAATATTGGAATATGGAAGGAGAGTTTATGCCTGCCGAAACATCTCGGGCTCACTGCGAATTGACACGGAAAGAAACCGGCATTGACCGCCGCATAATCTTCATTTTCATACCCTATACACTGCTTTGTATGCCAACACCTCAACCCCTCATCACTCAACTCCTCCCATTTAGTCCCTTACAATTTATGCTCTTTTTACTTTGGTCATGCAATGTTTTTGCATGGTGGTGCTCCTCTACTGTAATATGTTTACTGAAAACAACCTTTATATACACTATTAGCTTGTAAGGTGATAGACCAGGAAACAATACTGCGAAGTAGTTAGTGGCAACGCATGGTTAACAATTGCTGTTTTGAGAGGTACAGAGAAACCTCTTGAAGGATTGGAAGCCTACAATGAGAGAGATATTATTTCTTATCGCACTTTTGCAATTGGAGTTATACCTAACCGTAATTATGAACTGATGATCATCTCGATACAATGGGTGCATAAAGAATAAATATTTTGCAGGTACCTGCTAAAATGTTCAGTCTTGTTTCCACTTGGTTACGAGTTTACAAATGCTTAATGGTCAGGAATTTGACTTGCAGTTCATTATTTTACGTAAATTTACCTTCGTAGAAAATTCGAGAAAAATCGGTATGTTATCAGTTCCTGAATCTGCTTTTCTAAACTGTTAACCTCAGAAATACTAGATGAATCACGTTCAGTGTAAAATCTAGATTCAGTACAAATGTAAGGAAACATTAATTCTGTAATTAAAATGGAATTAAGAATTACTCTGCTCTGATTGTTTGCAGAACATGTGTCATTGATGTTCAAACTGAAAACGTACTCTAACCGGCAACGTTAATTAAGTAATGCAACACAGTTTTTTCTCGGTCAATTTCGGTTGAAAAATTTCGAAATTCGCTGTGGGACATTGTGGATAAACCCTCTTCAGCCACTATATTTTCATGAAGTTGCCACAAGAGCGGCGCTATACGTGGGCTTCCAAATGGCATCTGTGATCTAGTTGCGCTCGAAGCAAAGAGCTTTCATTGAGTTTCTGTTGTTGGAAAACCAGAGCATCGCAGACATTCGTACTGGCTTGCAGAATGTCTTCAGAGACCTGCCAGTAAACAAAAGCACGTGAGTCGTTGGGCGAGACGTCTATCCTCATCGTAACAAGGTTGCACAAACCAGGCCGATATCCTACATGCTGGCCGGCCGCACGCAGCTGTGACTCCTACAGCGTTGGAACGTGCGCACATTCTCAGTCGTCACCACAAAAGCGCAAACAATTTCTCCTTCTCCATGAAAGTACGAGGTCTTACGAAAGTCTGCGCACCCAACAGGAGCTCACAAAACTTCAATGGACCGTCCTTCCTCAACCACCTTACAGCCCGGATCTCCCACCCTCCGACTTCCATCTGTTTGGGTCAGTGAAGGATACACTCAGCGGGAAGCAGTAAGTGGATGATAGGGAGGATACTGATGCAGCAAGATGTTGGCTCTGACGTCGATTAACAGAGTGCTACCATGTGGGTACAGAGGCCCTCCAAGTAAGTTGGGATCACACCGTCGCATTGAACAGAGATTAAGTTGAAAAATAGGCTTTAGTAGTCAAAAGAGCGTGGGATAATATAATGTATTGGAAACCATGAATAAAACGAATTTCTTTTCAGAAAAAAATGTTTTGCATTAGTGACTGAACGCCCCTTATAATTACGTCAAATATTTTCCTCTGTTTTGTAAAGTGATATATTGTGTCCAACTTGTTATAAAATCTTAACTTTTAATTATAAGTTCAATTATGTTGTCGTTCTAATAATGCCTTGGAACGTTTAAATGACTGTTTTCATATATAAGTTTGGGTGGCAACGCCTGCCAGTGGAGTTTTTTGAATTTGTGTGTTTAGCTTGAGATAGTTCCAGATATCAGAATCATGGGAAGTTATGCTATTATTTTAGAATGTCAAAATGGACAGAGTTCTTATGACCTGGTGCTAATCCAATTAATAAAAAGAAGTTAAAAAGTATACAATTTTTGCGTTATTAAATATGAAGTTTGTATCCTGGAAATAATTGACACAAATCCCAAAGCTAAGTACAGCTTTATAATCAAATTCATTCCGTGTTACCATCCGATGCTATTAACTCTCGGTGATGTTCATCAGCTTGATCCAGTTCGATCACCTGGAAATAACAAATTAAATTTTTTACAGATTTCAAATAACAAATAAGAAATTTCGACTAAACGGATGGTCGTGTTACAAGCTATTGTTTGAACTATTGTAATGTGCTGCTAGCTTCAGTCTATGCGGACCATCTTCTGGAACTGGGCAAAAAGTCGTTTTAGCGTCTTGCACTCCGATGTATTAATTATAGTTGCATTGAAATTGACTTAAATAGCAAACACCAGTATTTATGTCAAATGTCGCTAACACACTTGATAACTGGGCAAGTCAGATCTCACGCTGAAAAAGCGGCTAGTAAACTTCTTGCAAGACATGACTGAGTTATTCTTATTTCGCTCTTGGCGCAGGTATTGTGAAAATTTCATAAATGAATTGGTGGAAACATATTCCACTTGTCTTTGGGCTACTGCGCTGTAGATTTCCAGGGAGCTCACTGACCACCGTCAACGCGCAAAGGTCGGTGGCCAGTTATCAAAACTATGTTAGTTACATATAACATATTTACTTTTGTTTGACTATTTAAGTCAGTATGAAGGTAACTATATCTAATACATCATAAATCAAAACGATGAAACAACTTTTGGTCCACTACCGGAAGATGGTCTACATAGACCGAAGTTAGAAGCATTTTCGTGGTTGCTAAGTGTTTGAGTCAGGTTACAAATGCAAAAGTTCGGAATGAAATATCTTGTTTGAGTCTAAGAATTTCTTTTTGCACTTAATAAGAGAGGATTTAGCATAATGTAAGCGTTCAAGACAGCAAAATTTCATTGCTGGATCCAAACTACGGATCTCCTAGGTTAAGTGAACACGTCCTCTCATTTAAATTGTCACTTAATTTAACTTTGGTTGATACAGGAACAGCCATTTGTAGTGCTAAGCTGAAAGCACACACACTTCATCGTAATCGAATCACCATTCCAGAGTATCATTACTGAGGTGTCGCTTTGCTGATTCATTAAAAAAAAATTAAATAAATATGTACACAACATATTATGGTTTATTTTTCTCATAAATAGTTGACCGTACATTAGAGACTAACATTAATGTTGATAAAGTCTTAAAACACCACACGATGCTGTCTTTATGTTAAAAGGTGACGAACATTTGAAGGTTTTTTTCTCATCAACTCTGTTAGAAACCTAACATAATAATACTGTCATATGAATATCGAGTTACGTTGACGTTCTGAAAATCATAGCTTTCTCATGTCAATACACATGAACGCCTTTCCATGTCTTAATCTTTCTTAGCAAAAAATTAATCAATTTCACTGTTTCAGTGCGGCACGTATCGTGCGAGAAAAACACTAACTCAACTGGAAAGAGAGAAATGAAACAACAAGAAAGGAAAATAATTCATTTTATATCTTGATGTTAAATAAATATTGTCGGAAATCGAATGTAAAATTTTTCTTACGCGGCGATACTTTTATTTCGTAGACAAAGAGCTTAAAACACGACACAATCAAACAACGAGGACGCCATATGGCGCCGCATGTGCAAACTGTTATTCCTCACGACTGACGCGTAACAAGTCGGTTCTAGATTGCTACCTAACTGCCTATCAGCCTTGGTAGACGTTTAACGTGGAGGTGTTGTTGGAAGAGCGAAGTGGAACTGGACGTGCATTGCTTTCATTGTCTGGGACTAGACGCTTGGAGTGCGATTCTGAAGCAACAGTCCAAAAGAACTGATGCTGCGGGAACGGGCACCTGGCGAAAATAAACAAGTGAGAAGCGGCAGGTGAAGGCAGACTGGAATAATTGCCCAGTGCTCTCGCGGCAGCCTTTAGGTTGCGGGCTTACGCAACCCGTGCTCTTGACGCAGTTGTTTGTGACCTTCAAGAGTAATTGGCGAAAATCTGTGACGGAACACTGACGCAAATCAGGAGTAGGAATTAAAACAAGCAGTTCTGCGCGTTTTGTACAAAGAAGAACTTTAATTAAAAAAAATATGCCAGTGTGCATTATTCTCGAACATCTGTAGCAATACTGCGACACGTGCAGTATCCCTGCTCATTTCATTTCAGAATTAAATTAATTTTTTTTCATTTATGGCACTAGAAAGTTACATTGTAACGAAATAAGTACCTCATCATACACAGTGATACTGAACGATGAACAAATACTGACGTACGTCTACGTAATAACAATAATCAAATCAGTCAGAAGGCGGTCGACTTTTTCTCTTCTTTAAAAACATATGGTCTGCGTAAGATGAATCATGATATGAGTGAAACCACAGAAGGAAGTTCTGACAGTACTATTACTTGTACAACATATCATTAACGATTCACTGCGGAAAACTGATAATGTATTTAATGGAAGAGAGACCTGAAAAATACTGTTTTACTATAATTTTCTATCACAGAAAAAGCAATGATTTCATGAATTTACCGAGTCGGTATGGGGTCTTATAATGTAAGGCAGTAACAGATATGTGTAAATCACTTTTAATGCAGACTCCTTTTTGAACAGCAATAATTATTTACGACACTGTGCCTTTAGCCCGAGTTGATAGTACGCTTTATGAAGGTTGTTGCATTTTATGATTTGTCAGAAATATTTTCACACAACAGTCAATCACTAACGAATAGGCATCAGTAGGTGAGGTCGGAAGAATTCCCACCTTCGTCGTCGATTGACTGATTATAGGGAACGAAAATTAGCTGACCACTGACAGGTGATCCTTTTATCAAATTCAGGCACTTAAAAAGTTGTTCTTCACTTGGCAAAAACGAAAGAATCGCTACCAGCCGAAGAGCTGGCTTCGCTCTTAGAGCTGGAATAGGAGCCTCCAGGACCGCCTCCAGCTGAACTAGACGATGACGACTTGCTAGAGCTTCTGCTACCTCCATGGCCCCCACCAAGAGAACTGGATCCAGACGACGACTGGCTCTGACTTGAAGAGCCGCTGCCTCCAAAACCGTCACTTCCTGACGTGGAACTAGACGACGACTGACTGTGGGCCCCACTGGATGAACCTCCACCTCCACCTCCACCTCCACCTCCAAAGACCTCCTGGACAGCTAGATCGAGGGGCATAAGTGCGCCTCCACCACCAGCACCACCTCCAGAAGTTGATCCAACACCACCATATCCTCCTCCACCTGCTGGAAGACCACCTCCACCACTGAAACCACCGCTGCCACTCTGGCTGGCAGCGTTACTCGATGCCTTACTACCAGAGGAAGAGCCACCTCCAACAGCTCCATAGCCTCCACCTTGGTTGTAACCATTGTAGCCTCCTCCACTTCCGACTAGTCCACCAGATCCAGCAGTGCCTAGGCCTCCACCTCCAAACTCGCCTCCACTGCTGAAGCCACCAGTGCCAGCTTGACTACCAGCGTTGCTTGATGCTTTGCTTCCAGAGGAAGAACCGCTGACACCACCTCCAGGTCCTCCATATCCTCCACCATAATTCAAACCGCCTCCTTGGACTCCATACCCTCCACCACTTGAACCACTGCCTCCATGTCCAGCACTTCCTCCATATCCGCCACCACTGAGGCCTCCTCCATTGTTAAATCCACCTCCTACACTACCCTGGCCATACTCACCACCTAACTGAGTACCAACAGAACTGCTTCCAGCTTGGGATGAGCTCTGGCTACCTGATGTTGCCCCACTGCCAACAGAACTGAGACCTCCACCAATACTACCACCACCACCACCACCACCACCACCACCACCACCACTACCAACATATCCTGCACCGCTGTTGTAATTTCCTCCTGCTCCACCTTGTCCATATCCTCCTCCATACTGTGCTCCCTGCCAATAGGATCCACTTCCACCTTGAGAAGCACCTTGGCTACTCAGTCCTAGTCCACCACTTGGTGCATAGCCAGCCACAGTTCCACTTTGCCCTGTTGAACCACTAGCAGCTTGGGATGAACTCTGGCTCTGACTTGTAGAACTGCTTCCACTTCCACCATATCCCCCAACGCCATAGTTACCTTGAGAGTATGCTGGGACACCTCCTTGAACCGCTATGGGGCCTCCACATCCCCTTTGACATCCACCACCACCACCACCACCACCACCTCCTCCTTGGCTATATCCACCAGCAGCATTTGCTTGTGATTGGGAATTGCTGGATGATCCACCACCTCCAAATGCACTACCACCTCCGTCAGTGACTTCCACAGGAACAAGCACTATATGAGTGGTACCTCCACCTGTACCCTCTCTTCGGCCACCTCCACCACCATACACGCCACCTTCAATGAAGTTTGCTTCAGGTCTATAGAACCCTCCTTCATGCTTCTTGTGGAAACCATGAGCGTGTCCATATGGTGGCCCATGCGGTCTAGGTGGAGGACCTTCAAATGGTGGAGGGCCTTCAAAATGTGGAGGTCCTGGAGGGCCCGCAAATGGTGGGGGTGGTGGAGGTCCTCTGGGTCCTGGAGGTGGTAGAGGAGGTCCTTGAAATTCCCCTACTGATGCAATATATGGAGATCTGCGCAAGCCATGATTACCGTATGAATTAGCAGAGCTCTGTGCATTACTCGACGCTCCAGAAGACGCCCCGCCAGCATTTGGAGGAAGGGCGGCGTATCCACTACCATATGAGTTAGCAGAGCTCTGAGCATTGCTTGATGCACCAGAAGACGCGCCTCCACCGCCACTGCCAGCTGAGCTCTGGGCGTCGCTCGAGGCACCCGACGATGAACCTCCGTAGTTAGGAACGGGTCCACCGTAGCCGTTCCCGTAAGAGTTGGCCTGCGCATTACTTGCTGCTCCGGAAGAAGCGCCTCCATATCCGCCGCCACCACTTCCTGAGGAGGCACTGGAGCTTGCTGAAGCAGCGGAGCTGCCGCCGCCGCCACCACCGCCGAATGGGAAGCCAGCACCAGAGTTGGCATTAGATGCCGATCCGGAGAATCCCGCTGATATTCCGAAGGGTAGAGTGACGCCGGTGCTGTAGCTGTTGCTCGAGGCGCTGGAGCCACTGCCGCCTAGCGGCGCGACGAATGGTTTGAGGATGCCGCCAGAGGCAGCGTTGATGATGCCACCCAGCAGGCCTCGCGCTGGCCGAACTGCAGCACAAAAATAATTGCTATAGTAACAGCGAGAAAAGTCGTCATAGTTTACACGTCTCAACTTAAATCACTTTCTTAAATAGAATAACTTTGATGCTTTAAAGGGAACCTCCCCATCTCATAACTTTGATGCTTACAAGGGAACCTCCCCATCGCACCCCCCTCAGATTTAGTTATAAGTTGGCACAGTGGATAGGCCTTGAAAAACTGAATACAGATCAATCGAGAAAACAGGAAGAAGTTGTATGGAACTATGAAAAAAATAAGCAAAATATACAAACTGAGTAGTCCATGCGCAAGATAGGCAAAATCAACGATAGTGTGAGCTCAGGAGCGCCGTAGTCCCGTGGTTAGCGTGAGCAGCTGCGGAATGAGAAGTCCTAGGTTCAAGGCTTCCCGCGAGTGAAAAGTTTAATTTTTTGTACAGTCTACAGGACACAAGGATCAGGCATTGTACAATTATAGTGTGGTAGTTGACGTGATTACCATTCCTCCAGGTTGTACATCTCTTGTGCAACCGTTAGATGTGTTTGGTTTTCGCCAAGTGAAATACTTTGTGGAAAGATTCTATGACTTTGCGAAGCTGCACAGGTACACAGAGCAGTATTCTTTACGTGATCTGGTGTCAATTATCAAAGTTCAAGCACTCACACATAATCAACTTCGCTCTCCAAAATTCCAGGACATGTTCAGATTTGCTTGGACATATGCAGGATTTGACGGTCTGCCGGCCGGAGTGGCCGAGCGGTTCTAGGCGCTTCAGTCTGGAACCGCGCGACCGCTACGGTCGCAGGTTCGAATCTTGCCTCGGGCATGGATGTGTGTGATGTCCTTAGGTTAGTTAGGTTTAAGTAGTTCTAAGTTCTAGGGGACTGATGACCTCAGAAGTTAAGTCCCAAAGTGCTAAGTCCCATTTGACGGTCTACACACGGAAAAATTTGAAAACGTTAAAAACATATTTTTTGACAGAGCACAGGGAAAACTGTGCGACTGTGAAACTGTTGCAATCATTTGTTGTAGTTTATATATTTTTTCATCACTTTTTTGGGAGTGATTATCACATCCACAAGAAAACCTATATCGGGCAAGGTAGAAGAATCTTTTCACCCATTCGCCAAGTGTACAAGTTAGGTGGGTCGACAACATATTCCTGTCATGTGACGCACATGCCGTCACCAGTATCGTATAGAAAATATCTGACGTGTTTTCCTGTGGAGGAACCGGTTGACCTATGTATGACCTTGCGATCAAATGTTTTCGGTTCCCATTGGAGAGGCACATCCTTTCGTCTACTAATCGCACAGTTTTGCGGTGCAGTCGCAAAACACAGACACTAAACTTGTTACAGTGAACAGAGACGTCAATGAACGAACGGACGGATCATAACTTTGCGAAAATAAAGAAAGTAAACTCTTCACTCCAAGGAAGACTGGAACCAAGGACCTCTGGTTCCGCAGTTGCTTACGCTAACCACGGGACCACAACGCTCCTGAGCTCACCCTGTCCTTGATGTTGCCTATCTTGCGCATGGACTACTCAGTTTGTATATTTTGCTTATTTTTTTTCATAGTTCCACACAACTTCTTCCTGTTTTCTTGATTGATCCGTGTTTAGTTTTTCAAGGCCTATCCACTGTGCCAACTTTTAACTAAAACTGAGTGGAGTGCGATGGGGAGGTTCCCTTGTTAGCAGCATGAGATGCCTGATGTAGACATGTACATTGCTCTTGTTGGGGAACGTGGTACGTTACCGACAAGTGGTGTACTTCCGGGTATTAAGCCGAGTTTTTGCTTCAATTTTACGCATATTTCGACGACTGACTCAGCAGTCTTGTTCAGGTTCCACGAGTTCTGCTGTTATGTGTGCTCTCTGCCTCGACTACAACCAACTGAAGAAGACGACTAGGTCGGTCGTCGAAACATTGTGCATAATATGAAAAAAAAAAAATCGTATGAAGAGCAGTAAGCACACAAATATTCAAATACACTGAGAAAACCCGAGACATAGTGTTGCCAACTAGTCATAACTACTGACTGATTAACTTTGTCTAGAGAAATAAATTAGTGTTATCACTGCTGCATGGGAGTTTAGACAAAATGTGGAGGTCGTGCTCCTCTTGTAGTATCAGTTCGATATATTACCAATATTTTCACGCCAAAATATGTAAATGAAGATATACTCAACTAGTTTCCTATGAAAATCGCGTAAATAATTTAGAAGGGAAAAATAAAAGTTACAGTCACAGGCTTAGTTCAGTTAATTCGGAAAGAAGCTTGAGGTTTGTGAGTAAAGTTGTCGCCATTGCAGAAGAGGTTGAGGATTTCACAGTTTGAATTTTATATGCCATGAAGTGCCTCAGGCATAATTAACTGAATTATCCATTCTTGGATGGATGTATCACTGGAAATAATAACAACCGTAAAATTTCTATTTCTGTCCGTGCGGTGTGACCTAAAGTGGAATGACCATATAAAATTATTGTAAGGAAAGCTGGAAGAATGTTAAGAAATGTAGCTCGTCCAGAAAAGAGGTGGCTCACAAATCACTCGTTCGATCGATACTTGTATTGCTACTCAGACTGGGACACTTAACAGGCAGGATTAACAAAGGAGATAGATAAAATTAAAAAGCAACGTTGGCTTTCACCACAGGTTGGCTTAGCAAGCGGAAGTGCGTTACAGAAGTGCCTTCAAATTCCACTGCCAGAGGGTCCAAGAGAAAGGATCGCTGTTAAAATTCCGATACCGTTCTTTCCGGGAGGTAAATTACTGCCTTCCATGTACGTCTTGCGAAATGAGTAAGACTGGAAAAAAGGAGGTATTATAGCTCATACGGAGGCTTATCTGAAGTAATTTTTCCTGCCTACCATTCGCGAAAGGGTGATGATAGGAGGTGGGAAAGAGATTAAGTGATAGGCACCATCCGTCATGTACCGTAAAGTGACTACAGAGTGAAGCTATAAGTGTGATGATACTACATTAGCCGGAGACGAGACGTTGCTTTATTCCCATGAAGTCCCAGTCCCGGCCAGGTGGCGTCACTTAAGAAAGCACATTGCTGCAGCAATCGTGTATTTTGTAAGAGTACTTAACAACAGTTGCATTTCCAAATGGACGCTTCCATACGTCTTACACTTGGGGATAACATCAAATGCGTCTTTGGTTGACGAAAAGACTTGAAACTTCACTCTTTGAGAATATAGTAAGTATTTGCAATGACGATGTATGTATATTATATGAAACTATTCCGTAGCTTATAACCACTAAGGAAAATGACATGAAAGGCGCACAGAATATCTTGATGTGACGACATCTCACTCTGAAGAATGCATCTCACAGAATTTTGCATAAAGAAAATTAAATTCGTCGTATTCATGAAAAGAATTAGTGATACATGCAATGTTCATGTATCGTTTTATAGCTTTAGGTCCTAGATGAATGTTTTGCAACTTAAGGTCTTAGCTGTACGTCTCGAAATCCACATGTATTGCTGGATGTAGTTGCCCCAGACCGCAAGAGTAAGAGAGGTTTATACGCTATAGTTGCAAAAGAAGAAATACAAAAGAAATACTTGCCGTTGTGTCGTTTGACGTTGCGTTATTTAAAAATAGGTAGTATAAAACTTAATACCATAGGATATTATAACACGGAGATTAGTAATCAACACAGGAAAGTGACGATAAAATAATTAGTGACAGGAACTAACAACACTTACACCAAAGAAATGTGCATTGCAGACTGCAGAGGAACAAAAAAACTACAATCTGATCAAAACATCTGGACATCTGTTAGCGGACATGAACAGTGGGATGTGCCCATTCTTCGCCTCTAATATGGCTTGAACTGTGCCTGGGACGCTGTCAATGAGATGTCTCATAGTCTGTGGAGAAACGGCAGCTCATTCTTCTTCGAGAGCTGAAACCAGAAAAGGTCCGTTGCTGGGGTCTGGAGCGATGTTGAAGTTCTAACTCGTCTCAAAGTGTTCCATTGTGTTCACTTTGGGACTTTGGGCAGGTAGGTCCATTTCAGGAATGTTGTTGTCCACAAACTATTGCCTCAGAGATGCTGCATTATGACATGGTGCACTGTCAAGCTCAAGGTGACTTAGTCAGTGCACCTCTACTGCACGCCATATACCAGTATACAATGCTAAGATGTGTGATCAAATACTTTGCGATTAGCGTTTTCTTATGTGTAATAAGGGGACCACATCCTACCCAAGAGAAAACACACTACACTGCAATGCCACAGCCACCGTATTTCACCATTGGTAGGCTATGTTCTCCAGGAATTCGTCAAACCCAAATCCTCCGATCGGATTGCCAAAGAGTGCAGCGTGATTCACCATTCCAAATCACTAGTTTCCCGTTATCCGCTGCCTGGTAGCGTCTCTCTTTACACTACGTGAAGCGTCGCTTTGCATTGATTACGTGTGGCGTTTGGGGAGCTGCTCGATCATTGCACCCCAAACCTTTTATCTGCTGGCTCGACTGCTGGTAGTAGTTTGTAATTCACTAGTGATTCGTTCCGTCGATTTCATGCAATTTTACAACCACCCTCCTCAATGCTCAACTATCCCTGTCCTTCAGCACACGAGGTTTGCGTGGTCTTGTTTCAGCTGTGGTACTTCTTTCGCATTTGTACTTATGATTCACGTTACCAACAACACATCTGTGCGACTTTAGAATGGATTGAAACGTCCCCGATGGATTTGTTTCTCAGGCGACATTCAACCACTTGTCAACGTTCGAAGTCATTGCGCTCGCCTGTCCGATCCATTCTGTTGTTGCTGTTTCTCTAACGACAACACAGTATTCCCTGCTTCATCTTATACTGGCGCATCCGCTTTTCGTGACTTCTAGTGATCAGATTCGCCTTACATAGGGGTGTCCTTATACGTTTTGTTAGATAGTGTGTTGTAAGCAGAAGAATGTTGAATTTTCTGTGACGCTGCTGTGATTTTCGGAACAGCGACATCGACTTCAAATGAAGTGACATCGAAACGTGAAAGACACCCACACTTGAATGAAAGTGAAACGCATCTACGATCAACATTAGAAAAAACTAAGAGAATAAATCAGCTTGCTCAAATGTGAGTTCCAAAGCTATATCGACAGCAAGTTCGGAAGCACATCTTCTGGCTGCTTAGCCATTCGGGAGAGCAATGTATATATTTGTATGCTGTCCTGTCCACTGTTTTACTCTTATTATTAATTAGTTATAAGGAGGATGAATTCCTTCACAAACGTGCTTCTGCGCTATGCCAGAGAATACACTTTTCGTTTGCTTCTCAACTGTATTGGAAATAGGTATAGACGTGCTATAATTGACTGACAAATGGTTCATAAAGGGCTTCCAATTTGTCTGGAAGTCGTGTGTTCATCATTCAACTGGCTTATAATTGGTATAGTAATATATATTCTGCGAAGAATGGTCGTAGCATCGGAATTGGCAGCAGAAACCGTCATTTACCAGCCGGATCAAGAATGGAAGACAACTGGAGGAATCGTAAACGTCCACTTTACATGTCACGAATAGGAACATACAAATTTTATCCAGCCTACCAAAGCGACGTCTTCTCCTGATGGCTTTCTCGTGTAATTGTCCTGGGGGTATCGCACAAAATGCTTGTGCTCTCTGGATGGGCCTTAACATCTTGCAAACTCATTTCATGTCCTCTTTCTTCCGAAATACTCCTAAGGTCTTACAATATTATATATTATCTGTAGAGTTGTGGTCTACCAAAACTATAGCTCACTAGTTTTAGTACACTACATAAATGACGTAGTAAATGATAGGAATACTGGTAGCATTGGTAGCACTGGTAGGGAAATAAACACAAATGAATGTGTAAGAAAGAAACTGAGAGTCGACGCTTTCTCTTTGTTTTTTTGGTTGCTTGTTTTGCACATAATTAGCACCACATATCATTCTGTGTTAGTCCATTGTCTATTTTATTTCCTTACGGAATATAAATTTCATTTTAAGAGTAATAAAAATTTGTTGATCGCGTTACTTCTGCGCTTTTATGTAACCGGAACAATTATTTTTGATGCACGCACAGTTTACACACACAAAGGTAAGAAATATACAATTGTTGTTGTTACTTTGCACTCAATGGAACATTCTTCATCATAATCAAAGGCAAGAGATTCCTGTTATTGTTGATAAATGCAAAAGTTGATTACGAAGCATTTTTGTCTAAATCTGAAGCCGCGCGGGGTAGCCGCGCGGACTCAGGCGTCTTGTCACGGTTCGCGCGGCTGCCCCCGTCGGCGGTTCGAGTCCTCCCTCGGGCATGGGTGTGTGTGTTGTCCTTAGCGTAAGTTAGTTTAAGTTTGATAAAGTAGTGTGTAAGCTTAGGGACCGAAGACCTCAGCAGTTTTGTCTCATAAGACCTTAACACAAATTTCCAAAAAAAATGAAGATATATTGAAGCGATGTTTGATACATTTTTGTTTTGGAGTTTTCTGTTATTTTACTTTTTTGTTGAGCAAATTTCGTTTTCTGGCGCTTTATGATGAATCTGTTTTGTTTTCTTTATTCTCTCTACAATGTCCCTTTGTTTCGCGTTACAGCTCAACAATTTTCGAATAAAACAAGAATTCAAAAGTGCTTCAAATGGCTCTAAGCACTATGGGACTTAAGATCTGAAGGTATCAGTCCCCTAGACTACTTAAACCTAACTAACCTAAGGACATCACACACATCCGTGCCCGAGGCACGATTCGAACCTGCGACCGTAGCAGCAGCGCGGTTTCGGACTGAAACGCCTAGAACCGCTCGGTCACAGCGGCCTGCTAAAACCGTAATTAAACTTTGACAAATGCAGCCGGAATTCTGATATAAATATTGTCTTTTTTGGGTTACATGACGCTTTATATATCCTCACTCAATTTCTAGACGGTTTACGGCTTCAGGATTTTACGGGAAGGCATGGTACATACGTAAAGAAAGCGACTGTTATGAGATAACCACCGATAGGTATGCAACACACTTAACATACAGGTAATGCAGGTAGGATGTTAACTGACTAAAGGTGTTAGGAAAACTATCATAGCCCACACTTACTTACAATAGTCTATGGTAGCCCACGGTAGTTTTACGACTCTAATTACCAGCCTTCTAACAGAAAAGTCAGCAAAAGTAATTTAAACTTTCCAGCAGAATAGGTTCATTTTGTTCAAATTAAATGGATGACAATGGTTCGCCAATTGCCTATAGATCTTTGTTCGCTAAGAATCACTATTCTGAGAAGCATTTGACTTTTGAGGTCTGTAATGCCAGTTGCCTGTTATATATTTCATTCAGTGGCGAACACAACGCTTTCTGTCAAATCATAACCTGATGGAGGTGTCTCAAAAGTCACATATAACTTTACTGATGATAATAAAAGGCGAACACCACAGACTTTTCGACTCCATTGTAGCTTAGTTACAGATTGTCTATAAACTGGCTCTCGCTTTACAGCCTGAAAACCTCCAGAAATTGAACACCGATTTCTTTTACAATACAGGTTAGTCCTTGTCCATCTTTAATTTGCCTGTTGCATCCTATTTCATTTTGATGAAGTAACGTCCGGCTAGCCTTGTAGGTGGTTTTCACACGTTGTTGCATACAAACGTTCATTGGAGCGAATGGAAACCTTAATAATACCTATATTTGTAATAGTATTTTGCAGATCAGTTTTAGTTTTTGAAAATTTTAAGTTTATTGATTAGTACCGTCCACTCATAAGGACCAGAAAATCGTAATATGTGCAAGTTATTGAACGTATATATTTCAGCAGTGTACTTCATAATGAAAGAAACTGTGTCGGTATCTGAGCTCACTTCTCCGCGATTCTGTTCGATTCAGTGGCAGATGTACAGTAAGCAGTCGCAGAAGGAATTTACCTGTTGTAACATTCCCACAGATAAGCAGATTCAGCTACTAGACGAGGACGTTGAACTCAGTTTCTCTACAGTCACTCTTAGTGCGGACTGGATTTCCCACCATGTGCCACTATTATTTTTTTAAATGCAGTCTGTAACCTCAACAACACGAATACGACATTTCGCAAGTGTGCCACCGACAACAATACGTCTCACTCAACAGGTATAGATCATGTGTTGGCAGTGGCAGTCATTTTCACTCTAACCTTGTAGAGAAGCTCAGGAAAGGATGGTTATAATCTTACTCTTTTCTGAACATCGAATATATGGACTACGTGTGGCTGAAAATGACTTACAAGTTCGTGGCAACCTCCATCGGTAATGCTGGAATTCAATATGGTGTTGGCCCACGCTTTGCCTTGATGATAGCTTCCACTCTCGCAGGCATACGTTCAATCAGATGCCGGAAGGTTTCTTGGTAAATGGCAGCTCATTCTTCACAGAGTGCTGCACTGAGGAGAGGTATTGATGTCGGTCGGTGAGGCCTGGCACGAAGTCGGCGTTCCAAAATATCGCAAAGGCGTTCTGTAGGATTCAGGTCAGGATTCTGTGCAGGCCAGTCCATTACAGGGATGTTATTGTCATGTAACCACTCCGCCACAGGCCGTTCATTATGAACAAGTGCTCGATTTTGTTG
This sequence comes from Schistocerca nitens, assembly GCF_023898315.1. NCBI lineage: Eukaryota > Metazoa > Arthropoda > Insecta > Orthoptera > Acrididae > Schistocerca > Schistocerca nitens. Next base: position 852,892,354 of record NC_064614.1, read on the forward strand.
AAAGATGCAATCGCCATCCCCGAATTGCTCTTCAACAGTGGGAAGCAAGAAGGTGCTTAAAACATCAATGCAGGCACGTGCTATGATAATGCCACGGAAAACAAAAATACGACCACATCATAACACCACCGCCTCCGAATTTTACAGTTTGCACTACACACGCTGGCAGATGACAGTCACCGGGCATTCGTCATACCCTCTCCATGCCACCGGATCGCCAAATTGTGTACTGTGATTCGTCACTCCACACAACGTTTTTCCACTGTTCAATCGTCCAACGTTTACGCTCCTTACCCCAAGCTAGGCATCGTTTACCATTTACCGGCTTGATGTGTGGCTTATGAGCAGCCGCTCGACCATAAAATCCAAGTTTTCTTACCTCCGCCTAACTGTCAAAGTACTTGCAGTGGATCCTGATGCAGTTTGGAATTCCTGTGTGATGCTCTGGATAGGCGTCTGCCTATTACATATTACGACCCTCTTCAACTGTCGGCGGTCTCTGTCAGTCAACAGGCGAGAGCGGCCTGTACTCTTTTGTGCTGTACGTGTTCCTTCACGTTTCCACTTCACTATCACATCGGAAACAGTGACCTAGGGATGTCTACAAGGGTGGAAATATGACACAAGCGACACCAAATCACCTGACCACGTTCGAAGTCTGTGAGTTCCGCAGAGCGCCCTATTCTGCTCTCTCACGATGTCTAATGACTACTGATGTCACTGATATGGAGTACCTGGCAGTAGATGGCAGCACAATGCACCTAATATGGGAAACGTATGTTTTTCGGGGTGTCCGGATACTTTTGATCACATAGTGTATCTAGCCTCAGTGGTTTCTCTATCACGTACCGTTTTGTCCTTTTCATTCCAATTACGTGTGTTTTACACATAATTGCAATGAAAAGGAATGTAAGTTTACAATTTGATCAAAGGTTTTATTGAAGTGTAAACATGAAAAGACATCTTTAATTGTAGCCGTGAATGGGCTTATATTTCCGTTCTCTCTTATTCATAAAGGATGTAATGTAGTGTTTCCTCCGACGATTTGTCTGTTGTAGGTTTCAGTTAAGTGTCAAACAATAACCTCTCACCATATTGGTATCCTACGGCTCTGATCCTGTATTTCCACCAGTTCGAAGTGCTGATGAATGCGCTCACGTTATATCTCATTCCCATGTAGTAAATTTTTAGAAAAGAAATCAAAGTGGCTTTCCGATAAACTTATTGAACTCTTCCAGAGTGTTGCTCACGTTATAAATATTATATAGCTGCAGTTCGCTGCCTAAGAACTAAGTAACAACATAGTTGAATGATATATAAGCCCCTGGCGGTCCCATCACGCAGTCTCTTTTATTGTAACGTAGAACAGAACTTAATGTTTCGAATTGTACTCCCAAGAATCACACATGCCTTCTAATCGACTTCTGATCCATGAAGAAGCTTATAGCAGGTATTCATGGAACATTCTTCATTTTTGGGGTGATACTGAGGAAATTTTCCAATTGAGCCCAACTTAATGTGTAAAGATATTTGTAGAATTTTTGTTACAGCCACGTGCAAAATGAAGATCCAAGGACTTTGTCATATTAGTTACAACATACATAACGAGTGGCACCAAAATTTCAACTTCACGTTTTTATTGATTGAAATGCTATATGGAAAACATAAAACTGAAAGTGATAAAATTGTACTGTTAATTTAACAAGAAAGTTGTATGGTGTGATTTTTATTTTATTACCTTATTAGAATTCAACTCTTCACAAACGACAAGAGTAAGTAGCTTTCATTAAAAAAGTTTTTCTTCGTTGTTCTGTGTAATATTAAGCATGAATTTATTACATTAACTTTATCTACACTGTCATTTCTGAATTAATTAAAAAAACCCTATTGAAACATTCAATTTCAAACTCATTTATATGGTGTTGTTTCAGTATATGCTTAAAGGAGAGCAACATTTCTTGCGTCTTTCGGATCTTTTTAGATACCATCGAGGAAGATGTACATCTCAACCACATAACATTAACGGAGTAGACAAAGCAGTTCAAAGTAAGTGTGCATTAGTACACAATAAATTTACCATTGAAAAACCGAGAGCGTTTATTGTAAGAGCGATGAAGAGACATGTTACTTCTTCTTATTCGCTTCCCAAGAAGTTGTAAGTAGGCTGTTTATGTTTTCTTATTGGCAACGTTACGTAGCGCTCTGTATGAAAATCACTGGCTGTGCTGTGTGCAGTCTGTGGCTAGTTTGCATTATTGTCTGCCATTGTAGTGTTGGGCAGATGGATGTGAACAGCGCGTAGCGTTGCGCAGTTGGAGGTGAGCCGCCAGCAGTGGTGGATGTGGGGAGAGAAATGGCGGAGTTTTGAAATTTGTAAGACTGGAAGTCATGAACTGCTATATATATTATGACTATTAAGGTAAATACATTGTTTGTTCTCTATTAAAATCTTCCATTTGCTAACTATGCCTATCAGTAGTTAGTGCCTTCAGTAGTTTGAATCTTTTATTTTGCTGGCAGTAGTGGCGCTCGCTGTATTGCAGTAGCTTGAGTAACGAAGATTTTTGTGAGGTAAGTGATTTGTGAAAGGTATAGGTTAATGTTAGTCAGCGCCATTTTTTGTAGGGATTTTTGAAAGGCAGATTGCGTTGCGCTAAAAAATATTGTGTGTCAGTTTAAGGACAGTCATGTATAATTGTTCAAAAGGGGACGTTACATATGTCGACCCTTAGCCGAGGATACCTCACTGGAATCTTCTGATTTTTTCCTTGTAGTTTGTGTAATTAGTGTAGCTTTTGTTTATTGCTAGCGCGTAATTGTAGAGAGAATTTCCTTTGTAGTTGTAGTTTTTCATTCTTGTACAGTAAAACAGTTGTGGAATGCATGTAGATTTGCACCAAGTATTTCGCAGCTGCGCTTGCGATTAACTAGATATTATTTTCAGTGCTATGTTAATGTGTTTTCTTATTTTTGCTCTTCAAATTGTGCTTTTCTGTGTTGTCATGTGAAATATTGTGACAATAATGGCGTGTGAAAAACGTAACACTAGGCTCCAAAGTAAACTGAGAAATGACAGCGAAGACGAAAGCAGTGTGTTAGCGCCACCGTGTAATGAATTAACTAATGTTCAAAGTAGTAATTTGGTAATTGTGCATAGGGAAATGGAGCGGGCTGCAAATAATGGTGTAGGCAGTGAAACAATTAGTGAACAGGGAAGCATTATCGATCGATCGGTCAGCAACAGCTTGCCTCAGGAATCCGAAATGACAGGACACAATCCTACAAATACTGTAGATTCAGGTTTTGCGTCCTCGCCGTTTTCTCAAATAAGTCAAGACACATTTCCTGCATTTCAAAATGCGAATATCGCCGGTTCAAATGCATTGTCGAATAACACTGAGGAACATGTTTCAGACACCAGTGCATTGTTATTACAATTAATGCAACAAATGGGACAAAAGTTTCAAAAGTTAGACACAACGGAACAACACCAGAGACAAACACAGCAACAGTTAGACACAATGGAACAAAATCTTCAAAAGTTAGACACAATGGAACAAAATCAGAGACAAATACAACAAAAGCTTCAAAAGTTAGACACAATGGAACAAAATCTTCGGAAGTTAGACACCACACTTGAACAAACACGTGAAGATTTAACTACTGAGTTACATAACATTGAATCGAAATGTCAAGAAGTCTGTAATGACGTAAAAACACAAATTTGTGAGCATTTTCAACCTATTTTTTCGTGGCATGAAAATGCATTACAGAATCACGAAGCAGCGATAAAAGAACTGCAAACTATTGTTCATGAAAATCATGAGACCTTGCAAGCTAAAATTGATTCACTTGCATCTACCGATTTGGTTACGCAAGTTGCAAAAACTCAGGAAAACTTAAAGGACACAGTAGATACTCTGAAAATTGGTTCAGAAAGACACATGGAGGAAATTAGTTCACTATCAGAGAAAGTAGTTGAACTTTCGGATCAGCTAAATAATTTATCTACGAAGGTAGATGATAATCTGAATGACACAAAACCGGTAGTCTTTAATGACACAGAAGAGTGCGAACAAATTAAGAAATTCAAACAAAATCAGAATCAAATTAATACGCAACACCAAAGAGAAATCCGGGAAGTACAAGATCAGCTGACACAGGTAATACAAGAATTACGTATTTCAGAGGACACTCGCGCCCCAATACGGAAAGAGGGACATAGAAATACGGAGCAGCCTCAAAATAATAACACAGCGCATTTCGGAAATTATGAAAGAAATTGGCAAGGTGCACCGAATTTTGAAATGGAACCGCCGAAACGACGTAACAATGGCCGATATGCAACTCGCCGACATGATGACTTTGACTATAAACTGTTCATTACTACACGTAAATTTAAAACATTTAAGAATTCTGACAACGACATTCATCCACAAGCGTGGCTCCATCAATTCTCTCATTGTTTTCCTCCCAACTGGTCGTTAGAACACAGATTAGAATTTATGTGTGGCTACTTAGAGGATGAACCAGCTGTAATAATGCGATCGGTCATTCACGATTGTCACAGTGAAGGAGAATTTTATCATGCCTTCCTCTCAGCATATTGGTCTCAAGCTACACAAGACCGAGTAAAACATAGCATCATAATGATGAAACATTTCGAACAATCTGAATTTTCCAGTCTTGTGAAATATTTTGAAGACATGTTGCAGAAGAATCAGTAACTGTCAAACCCATACAGCCCCTCAGAACTCATCCGCATTTGCTTAATCAAATTACCTGAACATTTACGACATATTATTTTAGCAGGACGTTGCAAAGGTGACATTGAAGCTATCCAGGGACTCTTACAAGAATTGGAAATTGACACTGACAATCGCGGAACGCGAAAACAGGAACACAATAATTACAGGTCACATCCGTCACAATTCCGCGATGAAAGAAACAATAACTGCACATGACAAGGCTATTCTCATAACACAAATCGTGACCAAAACAGACACCACCCTTATGACAACCGTTGGCAGAATAATAGGTACAGAGAAAGATCGCATTTCCATAGTAATGACTATCACAGAGACTAGCAGAGAAACAGACAATATGGGAACCAAAATAATTATTATCAAGGGAGACAGAACAACTTCAGACGCAACGGTCCAGCACACAGTTACGATTCAGGGAGAAATTCTCCACCACGTGACTGACAAGAAAGAAACTATGGAATCTACCGACATGACGACAGACGATATGATCGTAACGACAGACCTGAATTGCATCAGAATTGGCGGGATTCAAACACGGCAGGGCCCTCTCGACAAGGTGAATTTGTAGAAGTTAGGTCACCTTATCCTAATAACGACGCGCGCCAACAAAGAGACAGACAATGACTCGCACCGCAGGCAGCCACGTGCGCTGGCTGGCTCAGAGAAAAATTACATAGACGCTAACCTTGAGAAAAATTTTAGCATTCTTTACCGAAGTACCATATACCACATGATAATTCCACTGAAGCTGAAACTCTGCTTACTAGGAAGAGTAAAAAGGTTTACACCACATTTCACATGTAAAACCGTTTATTGAAAGATAATCTGCTTTTTAACTTTGTCTTTGCCATAAAACTTTTCACTTTACATTACTAGTATGCTTTGTCAGACTTTGAATCTGTTAACATGCAACAATGTTTGGAGTTAAATATCTAGTCAAGAACCAAGAGAACTTATTTCAACAGAAATTACGAATGCATTGTTATAGTGAACAGACGACACAGTGTTGTTATTTGTACATTCTTGCTTGTTAGTTGCACGATTACGTAACGACTATAAGGCCCACATACTTAGAACATTTACCAGTACTGCTAATGAGATTTTAATGCAACATTTTGGTTTACTTGAAAATACATTCTGGATTTAAAGTACTTTCTGTGAGATACCAGAGGACACAGTGGTTAGTTTATGTGACAGCTACACGATTTTATCACGACGCTACTAATGAGTGACAATTTACAATGGTGCTTTTTCAGTGTTTCTGTTTTATATCTGCACAGTTTTTCTGAATTATTCTAGAAAGTAAAACATGTTTTAGTAGTAACTTTTGTGGTATAGCTACAATGAGACTGCCTTTTCTGTAGCACAACAATACGTTACAGCACAGTACTTTCTTCATCACGCCAATAAGCGTAATAACTATAATATCTATACACAAAGCATTTCACTTTTGTTTACCATGAGGTAAGTACATTGGCTTCTGCAGAACTTAGCTTTCGGAGGACAATAAGTACGACACTTCCACAGAGATTATCTTACAGCAAAACGCACATTTAGCGCTACAGGACACGTATTTGAGTGATTAATTTTGTACTTAAATCATTTATTTTTAAAGATATTTGAAGTACAATGATACAAAGGTTTTCTGTGATACATTTCATTCCATTGCTGTAATCTGTAACACCTGAGGGTATAATTACATTAATCCTCAGGGGGGTACACGCTTACTTTGTGTACCATGTGTGTGGCAAGCACAAGGAGCCCTAGCTAATACGGTATTTGCTTATACAACTTTACATATCGGTATCATATTTCTCTAACACTGAATTACACAGCTATCTGATTATTTAACAGAGAAACAAAAAAATTTTTTACTACATCAGTGACATGTTTACGCAATTACACAGATGGATAACTTCACACTTATGAAATTGTACTTCGTCTGTACTTTGTGAACTGTTCGTATTTTTTTGGAACCATTGTGATACTATGAGAGCTCTGAATAATGTATTTGGTATGGGATCATGATTTTTAAAGTACGTTGGAGGTAGATGACACTGTTGAAATGAGCAGAGGTTTTTTATTTAGGTTTTGACATTATTGCAGAAATCTACGACGTTTTTGAGATTTGACTGAGGTGTTATAATGTTATTATTACGATCACTATGTGTATTATGCTGTTGCGGTATGTTTATGATCAATAAGCTGATGCTGTATGAGTTATTTGATTATGCCACATATCTGTTATGATGAAATATTGAAGAAGTGTCGACAAATAAGGTAAGGAATAATGAGTAGTGGTTAGGGACTCTGGTTTGTGAAAAAGGTTGTTGGAAACCAAGAATCGTACTTTAAGAGTTATGAAATGTATGTAAATGCGTGAATGTATTACAATAACAACGAAAATTTTTTGGACACTGTTATATCAATAGGATTTTGTTTCTACAGATTTGTAAAGCAAATTCTTGACCTGTGAAATATTTTTATATGAGACTGTCACTGTAGCGGAAGCTGCTGTTGTAAATATTTCGGTAAGAAAGTTAAGTGACCACCTTCACGTAATGCGTCGTGGGCACCCAGCTGCGCGACAGACGCCTGGAAAAAAGCCATTAGTGTGTGCCTTCCAGAGGCACGGGTGGAGAAGAGAGAGAAAAAAAAAGAGGCCATTGTCCTCACTATTGACATTTCTTTGCAGAAAGCATCGCAAATACGACACGCTCATTACTTGGAAACATGATTACTCGTACTTTGTGCTACTTACTGAAATGCTTACGAATTGATGGGAAATATTCGTACATCTGCACACCTGATCATGACAAGTGTCTTTCTACGAGAATTGAGAGAATTTCTACTGACTTATGAAATGGCACATAGCTGTTGAATGATGTTTTTATGCTTTGGTTTGCGTAATTGCTTATTTAATTTGACATCAGTATTCCAGCTGTGTTGCAGCATTGGTTTTATAAAATAAACTTAAATGCATTTGCTAATGTGAACACTTTCTGTCAACAGATCTATTAAATAATTATTTTATGATCCATATTCTTCGAAAAAGGAGCCATTGGAATGGGAAGAACAATAAGAAGGGATTAATAACAGTAACTGCATATATAATTTTCTTTTCAAGTACTTGGTAATTTCTTTTGTAGAAATAGTTGTGGTGCACCACTTTAATTATATAGACATTAAGATGTGAATGGACATCTCCCTTATCTGCATTGTTGTCTTTAGTGTACTATTTTTTCTGCTTGAGCTTTGTCTTGTTTAGATATAAGTTATTGCATTTGCTGCTGCTGTTTGCCAGGCATAGTACTACTAAATTTCACTTTGTATTACTCTGTTAAGCCAGTTTTACTACTGATTTATTTTCCTTGTTGTTGCACATTGGGTCATATTAGTTGTAATGTTGCATTTGCTTGGTAATTTAGATCTACTGTAGCTTGCTTTGACAGTTTCCATTTTTTTATTGCTGTTTGTATTAATTGTTTTGCGCTGCTGCATTGCCTCGTCCTTTAGCTTAGCATCTGAACTCAGTAGATTTAAGTTAGCTTAAGAGGGGATAGACTATATAAGAGAATGAGTTGCGATGCATTGGAAGAAATGCATTGAGAAGTTATACGAAAAAAGTATAGAAAGCAGGTATAGATGGGACTTTTTGGAAATAATGAAGAACGAAGGAAGATCTCCGAGAAGTAAAGAAAGTTTTGTTTGCAAAATACTGCAGTAAAACAAAACCTGTCCTTTCCTCGTGTTATCCCACTATGTGTTTGTGTACCCTTGGGTATTTGTGTTCTTCCTGTCTTTATGTGTTTATCAGATGAGAGTTACATTGTATAATATTTCTGATAATATGTTATTTACTTTGTAAAGATGTTTATACATTATTTATTCTGTTTTGTTTTAATGCTCATGTGTGAAGTTGATGTTTCAAAAGTTATTCTGATCTTTTATGTATTTACTTATGTCATAATTCCTGTAATACTGATGTATATGTTTATTTCTATTCTTTTGTAAAGCCCCTATTACTACAAATGTTATCTGTATTGTTATGTTCTTTAATGATGTATTCTGTATCTTTGTAATTGTATTCTTATGTTATAAAATTGTAATGGACACCAGTTCATCAGATTAAGTAACTTGTATGTTACATTTCACTGCACACATTTCTGTTGGTCATAGTATATGGACAATATGTGAGAAGTAGGGACTGATAGTGTTTGCACGTGTGTTAATAATTCAGCAAGGGACTGGATAACAGCATTGCTGGTTCTAAAAAAAAATTCAAAAACTTTGTGTGTGCACAAGTGGTGGTTTATGGACTTGCTATATTATCCGCAAGACTCTTCAATGGTGATTGTGCACCTGCACAGTCACAACAGATGGCTGCTGGCCATCTCTACAAGGACTACAGTGGGTCTGCATCTTTGATGACCCACCAATACCATTATTTCTACAAGGACTGCAGTGGGTCTGCACCTCTGGTGGCCCACCAATACCGTAATCTCTACCAGGACTAGAGTGGGTCTGCACCTCTGGTGGCCCACCAATACCGTAATCTCTACCAGGACTACAGTGGGTCTACTCTGTGATGACCTGCCTACCAATATTCTTCAAAACTTCTAATGACTCTGCTGTGGGTTTGCTCTGTTGTGACCCATTACTTGTCTGCATGTCAAGAGTCAGCATTGTCTTTCCGTTGGAAGGACAACACTGCTTCTTCAAGACTGCATGGAAATCCACTACTTCCGTGTGTATTTTCTTTTACTGCTCAGACTTTGAGAAAAACACTGCAATTTTACTGTGATGAATGATCAGGACTGTCTTGATGGACTGTGAGAAAATTTTAGCTTATGACCAACATTGTATCAATAAGTGTGTGCATTTGATATCTTTGTTATTGTAATTATGAAAAATTTTATCAAATCATTATTGGCCACTGCCCAAAACAATTTGTAAAATTTTTTGTGGGGAGCATGTGGGCTATGTAAGTAGGCTGTTTATGTTTTCTTATTGGCAACGTTACGTAGCGCTCTGTATGAAAATCACTGGCTGTGCTGTGTGCAGTCTGTGGCTAGTTTGCATTGTTGTCTGCCATTGTAGTGTTGGGCACATGGATGTGAACAGCGCGTAGTGTTGCGCAGTTGGATGTGAGCCGCCAGCAGTGGTGGATGTGAGGAGAGAAATGACGGAGTTTTGAAATTTGTAAGACTGGAAGTCATGAACTGTTATATATATTATGACTATTAAGGTAAATACATTGTTTGTTCTCTATTAAAATCTTCCATTTGCTAACTATGCCTATCAGTAGTTAGTGCCTTCAGTAATTTGAATCTTTTATTTAGCTGGCAGTAGTGGCGCTCGCTGTATTGTAGTAGCTTGAGTAACGAAGATTTTTGTGAGGTAAGTGATTTGTGAAAGGTATAGGTTAATGTTAGTCAGCGCCATTTTTTGTAGGGATTTTTGAAAGTCAGATTGCGTTGCGCTAAAAAATGTTGTGTGTCAGTTTAAGGACAGTCCTGTATAATTGTTCAAAGGGGACGTTTCAAAGTGATCACACCATTAAAAATAGAGAAATTGAAGTAGAGGCTCTAACAGTCATTTTACAGAGGACTATTAACGAAAGAAATGGGATAGGGGTAAATGATAATAATACACGATTTAACCTTCACCATACACCAGAAGGTGGATTCAGATGTATACTTGCAGACGTGAACGAAACGATAGCAGTTGCAGCAACTTTATCACCGGCAGAGCAATATATATTTCAAAAGTTGAAAGAATCATAATTGTCTCATATTTGGCTTCTTTTGTATGTACTGTAAATTTTCGTAGTATGATTGCGATGTATCACGAGGTTTAAGTGCTGTCAAAATTATGTGGGATAAAAGCAAAAATGCTTGACCCCATAATTTGGATGTTATTGTAATAGTAACTATGAAGCAGAGCATCGCTAATGACACACTTATGATTATATTGGCAATGAAAACAGTTCTGAAATAGACGATATTGCTGAATGTGTGACACTTCTGCAGGTAGTAATGTTGGGAAGTGTACACAGAGAAACATCGCGAGGGAGGGAAGAAGTCTTCTAGAGCAGTGTAGTAAGCCACTTTGTTTTACCGATTTCGAAACAGTCAGAAATCATATGTCCTACAAGTAAACTCTGTTGTTTAAGCAACGTTCGAATTAAGAAATATTTGAAGGCAAGTAGATATGTAAATAATACTATATAAGTAGTCGCCAGAAGCCCATTTCGCCATCCCTGGATTGTCGCTTCTAGAAGTTTCTGAGTTATGAACTACATCACGTTATTTTAATATATGACTGTGGACTAACATGGTCTGAACCGATTTCGCAAACTCTGAAATTTCTTCACTTTTCTTGTGGAATTTAACGAATAAATGTTTTTAATATTGGCGGAACATATAGGCCTATTCAAGACAAATACTATCGATGAATCAAATATTCAAGAAACACGAAGAGCAGAGATTTTTTGAATAGTACTACGTAGTTTAGTAAGGTAAATCGAGATGACCCTTATTCTGAAGACGACTACGAACCAACTTCTCTGACGCCCCGATTTGATTGACTGGCATCCGATTATGGAAAGTTACTGTGGTCAGATTAGACATGTTTTTCATGACTCTCCACTCACAGATGCCACCGGTACGTGTAATCGCCTGCATGATGTTTATCTGAAGCGTGAGCCAACACCTTTCGAAAGCAGAAAGAGAATATCAAAGTTAGCTGTCAATAAGACAGAGCCGTTAAGGTATGAGGCTCAAAAAGTTCTTTCAACAGTACGACATCAATCGTGGCCCTGTTTGACGTAATAGCTTTCTCTGCAGTGCGTAGGGTCAAAAATTTGGATTATATTTACCCACAAAAGGGCCACGCTACGATTTTAGTACGTCTGCCATTCAGTGCACATTTCCAGTTCAAAAATGGCTCTGAGCACTATGCGACTTAACTTCTGAGGTCATCAGTCGCCTAGAACTTACAACTAATTAAACCTAACTAACCTAAGGACATCACACACATCCATGCCCGACGCAGGATTCGAACCTGCGACCGGAGCGGTCGCTCGGCTCCAGACTGTAGCGCCTAGAACCGCACGGCCACTCAGGCCGGCCGTTTCCAGTTCAATCTCAGGATACAAACTAGATTAAGCGTATTTTTTCTTGGATAGAGAAACATTAATGCAATGAAATGAAAACAGTCGTCGTACAATGTAAATAGGTTAGACTACTGGATGAACTTGTATTTCAAGCCCTGCCGTAAGTGTCTAGCTTCTCTGCAAACCGTGTTTTATAAAGGGGCGACAGTAACGTTTAAAAAAGTTCTTATTAAATAGTAGATTGGAAAATAAAATGTATAAATCAGACGCCAGTACTGTTTGTATTCATCAAAACAATGCGTACGAATAGAGTCAATTCGTTTCCACAGCCGCCTTTGTAATCATCTTTGGCAATAGCACAAGCAAAATAATTAATTGATTCTATTCTCTGTTTTGAGAAACATTATCATCGTGGTACATCAGACAGTACCGGATAAGTTGCTGACTCATAAAATACCTTATTATCAGAATTTGCTCAGGTATTGTGTTATGTGTCACATGTCACAGGAAATCCAATGACATTGAGCTTGATGTTCATGCTGTTTATCTATCCCGCCACACGTAGCTATCTGTCTTAAGTCTCATCGTCGCTATCACCAGCAAAGTATTAATTTTAAATTTAGTATTTCCTTAAACTGAGTTACATTCACTAAATACAACGAATAATCCAAATGTATGAAGTAGACGCTAGGTTGCTGGATATTACGACACTTTGCCAGTCACTATACGGCATACAGTGAGATGTTTTGTCGCTTAAGTCTTTAAGGAAGGAATCTGTACATCTGGGAAATGAATATACTGCAAAAAATATGATTCCCAATATTTGACATGAGAACCGATTAACTATGTTTCTTAAGTATCTGTAGTATCACTGCAGTCGCATCATGCTCTGCATCATATTAATCGTTAAATGTCGACCTGTATTATTCTCATAGCCGACATTCTCTCTAGGAGCTACCAGCTCAAATGAAGAGGACAGTAGACTTCTATTCAGGGGTCAGAGGTGGGAATACTTTTCGATGCTTTTAAGGATTTTCATCGATTTCGTAAATTACATAAGTCGAATACTAGGATGGATAAGGCCACGACCGAATAAACTGAAACACTGGTGCTGCAGGAGCAAAACTGTAACGCTCTGTTCGTCCCAAGCACCAGACGTTTCTGATAAACAGGATACTCGTTTGCGAAAACAACTCTATGACGTCAAAAATCTCCGTATTGTGACATGCACCTGTTGTATTTCTTCCTCCCCAGTTTCGACAGCCAAGATGGAAGGAAAATCGGTATATGAGCAGACCCATAGTCGCTAATTATTACCAGTAAGTGGCATTGTAAGTCAACACTGATTACAATAGAAGAAACAAAACTCAGTGAATGACTTGCCAGGTGACTTCGACGCTAGTGGAGAAGACGAACATCCTCTGTTTGTTGAAAATTCTCGTATGAGACTATTACTATATTTCGAACTGAGCAGCGAAACTTAATGCTTTTACTGAAATCACTTTGTTATTATATCACTTTTCGACTAAAAAAGAAAATTAGTTTGGGAAACAGCGGGTAGCAGAGATGTGTCCACGATGCTACGAACGTGAGATGGTGACAGCGGCACTCACCTGAGGGTTGTTCGTAGGCGTCGCCTCCAAACAGTAAGTGCAGGTGCGGCTCAGGATACGCGATCGCCGGTCGGCTGAAAGCCGCCAGCAGGAGGAGCGCCGCCAGGGAGCCCACCATGCCTCCGCAGCTCAGCAAAGCACAGCACGGGCGGCAAAGCAGCGTCTGGCTGCGCCGCGTCTCCGCTGGGCTATAAATGTAGCGCCCAGCTCGCCGTTATGACGTCACGCCGCCGGCAGCTCGCACACTGCCAACAACTGACACATGCGGTCAACAAAATTCCCCCGCAGGGAGGAGGTCACCTGTTTGTGAATGAACCGCGAGCGCTGCGATTACGTACCGGGATGCAGCAACTGTGGATTACCGACACCCATTTACACCTTCCCTCCGTCACCTGCTCATTTGCGTGGTTCTGCTAAGGACTGTTAAGACACTCTATCCAAGTTCGTTTTTGTTTCACACATTGCTACTTATTTCTCGTCTTTATGGAGGCTTTCGCGATACTTCTTACTGGGCGTTCTGAAGACCTACTGTGCGTGAAGACAAGCAGATTTCGGTGGACATTAATTAACTTAAAGTTTTATCCCTTGTCTCGCTGTCGTCAGTTTCTTCTTAGAAGGAACATCTGTTAAGGTTTGTGCTAAGACTTCAGGACCAGAAAATACATTTAGAAAGTAATTCATCGTATTTATAACGAACTGGCGGGAAAGTGCTCCTATCAGAGCAAAAAAAAAAAAAAAAATTCGAATACGTTTCTGTTTATTTAAAAGCCTCTGACTGGAAAGTGGAGTACCATCCGCATCATTCTACTTTCCTCGTCAGCTTCTAAAATTGGAACAAAAGTTCTGACATGTGAACATATTCGCACTTTTTTTAAAATGCAGTTTACCTTAGACTCTCACAAGGTTCCCTGACTTTCTCTTTACACCCTCCCCCCTCCGCCGCCGACACTGTCTCCTTTGACTCTTTTCCTAGCACTGTTCTGTTACTGTCAACCATGTTATACTGCACTGAGTCCCGCTCTTTCTCCCATGCTGTCACTGTCCCCGTCGCTCTTTCTATAATACAACGACAATCTCTTTGCCATTGCCACTGTCTTCTTCTCTCTTAGTCTTCAAAAGCGTGAATATATTTGCGTGCCAAAGTTTTTGAGAAATTTTTTTAAAGCTGCTAAGGAAATTAGAATGAGGCAGCTGGTAACCCACTTCTCAGTCAGTGTTTTAAATAAAATGGAGCATACACGAATTTTTTGTGCTCTGATAGGAGCATTTTTGCTCCGGTCTCTTCTTTTCCGTGCTGCAGCATGCCATGGGACTCCTATGAAAATAAATGTATTGGTCAGTAAAGTTTAGACAGTTTACTTATGTGAAACTAATTTCACACCTCAGACCCGATTTAACGAGCAAAAAAATTTTCCGTGTGCTTCAGTACTAAAAGATGAGGTTCCCAGATGATAACGGAGACACTTAACGGGAAATTTCTCCGTGCTACATCACTTTATAAGCTACGTTTTCGCTTCACGCCGGATTTTACGTGCATATTTCGCTCGTGGTCTGGCGGTAGCGTTCTCGCTTCCAGAGCACGGGGTCCCGGGCTCGATTCCCGGCGTGGTCAGGGATTTTCCCTGCCACGAGATGACTGGGTGTTATTGTGTTGTCTTCATCATCATCATTCATCCCCATTACGGTCGGAAGAAGGCAATGGCAAGCCACCTCCTCTAGGACCTTGCCTAGACGGCGGTGCGGGTCTCCCGCGTCCTTGCCTACGCTCCCCGGAGTATGGGACCTCATCATCATCATCCTTTAAGTGTACAAATGGGTTAAATTTGAACTTCTGTAACTTGGAAAGGGATGAAGTTATTAAGCAAGTTTTCGAGGTTGTTCGAGATCGAGATATTAGGACTATATCGCAAAAATGTTGAGCCATTTGCTGTGCGTAACCGTCTTTGAATACTCGGCTGGCTTTTGGTCCACTGAAACTGGCGAAAATATAGTAAAAAAAACCACTTGTTGTGGGGTTTCCCGAGGAACCATCCCTGAAGTAATGGCGATTCCGTTAAGTTCCATCAAGCTCACGGTGGACCACATCATATGCAAGAAGAACCGGGCGATTTGTTCCACTTGCCTTTGCAGAAGGATGTGTCTAATATTCTTAACTTGACCTCGTACTGTAGGATAGTGACACTAAGGCAACCCTTCCGTTGGGTATAAAAATGACCCCTAGCCCAAGTAATATCCATAACTCTTATCACTACCTTCTTATCTCCAACAGAACCCGAGGTCTGAGCACCGGAAAATCTCTTTTTAAAACGCTGCATTTTGGAACGCATTTGGTACGCATGCTGTCGTATTCATATCGACAAATAAAACTTTTACGTGGTCACCTTATTTATGGTGGTTGAACGAAAAGCCAGTTCAAGTTACAAACACTTTATTTTTCATTCGATGACTAGTTTCGGGCCGAGACCCATTTTCAAATCAACATAACAAAGTAGAAAATGGCGTTTCCGAAGATGTCAAAAGTAAAGGTCTATAACTGCTTTTTCAGAATTTCGATATGTTATCTAGCTCTAGCGCCTGTTTACTACAACATCGAGCATTCCACAGAGAGGTACACTAGTGTGTGACAAACTTATTTGGTTCACCTAAAATAAGCTAAGCGAGAAGTTTCTAAAGCATCGTGCAAAATATTAATATAACAGCTGAAACCTGCTCTACTTCACTTAGTAACACTGCATAATTGAGAAGATTCACCACCTGGCACATTATATGGCAGGCAGCACATTTTCTACGGATAACTCCCTAAAATACCATCGTCAATGTATAACTAACTGTTGCATTTCTCTCTTCAGCCAGCATGAACCACTATGTGCTAGACTGGTGACACCTTTCAGCAACGTAAATGTCTACATTGAGTAAGTCAGAGCTCCAGAAACAAAGTTTGAGTTGGTTGAACGGTTTGGCTTCCAGAAACTCACTTCGGCATAATTTGTTCGTCTTTGTTTTCCAATCCAGTTGTCTTTTGACCACATTATGCTGAGAACATCTACGCACCATAGGAGATGCGTGCAATACGAAACACACACGCACAATGTATACTCCGAAGCGCCGTAGAAACTGGTACAGGCATGTGTATTCAAATACAGATATATGTAAACAGGCAGAATACGGTGCTGCGGTCCGCAACACGCCTGAATAAGACAACAAGTGTCTGGCGCAGTTTTTAGATCGGTTACTGCTGCAACAGTGGCAAGTCATCAAGATTTGAGTCAGTCTGAACTTGTTACAGACGGCGCACGAGCTATGGGACACAGCACCTCTGAGGTAGCGATGAAGTCGGAATTTTCCCTTACGATCATTTCACGAGTGTACCGTGAATATCAGGAAACAGGTAAAACATCAGATCTTCGTCATGGCTGCTACCAGAAAAAAAAATTCTACAGGAACGGGACAAACGACGACTGAAGACAATCGTTCGATGTCACAGAAGTGCAACTCTTCCGCAAATTGCTGCAGATTTCAATTCCGGGCCATCAGCAAGTGTTAGCGTGCGAACCAGTCAACGAAACATAATCGATATAGGCTTTCGGATCGGAAGAACCACTCGTGTACCCTTGATGACTGCACGACACAAAGCTTTACGGTTCGCCTGGGCCCATCAACACCGATATTGGACTGTTGATAACTGGGAACATGTTGCCTGGTAGGACGAGTCTCGTTTCAAATTGTATCGAGCGGATGGAGATGTATGGAGGCAACCTCATGAATCCATAGACCCTGCATATCAGCAGAGGACTGTTCTAGATGGTGGGGGCCCTATATGGTGAGGGGCGTGTGCGGTTGGAGCAGTATGGGACTCCTGATACGTCTAGATACGATTCTGACAGGTGCCACGTACGTAAGCATCCTGTCTGATCACCTGCACTCATTCATATCCATTGTGCATTTCGACTGACTTGGGCAATGTGACACCCAATATAACCAGAATTGCTACAGAGTGGCTCCGGGAACACTCATCTAAGTTTAAACACTTCCACTGGCAACCAAACTGCCGGCCAGTGTGGCCGTGCGGTTCTAGGCGCTTCAGTCTGGATCCGCGAGACCGCTACGGTCGCAGGTTCGAATCCTGCCTCGGGCATGGATGTGTGTGATGCCTTAGGCTAGTTAGGTTTAAGTAGTTCTAAGTTCTAGGCGACTGATGACCTCAGATGTTAAGTCCCATAGTGCTCAGAGCCATTTGAACCGTTTGAGCCATCGCAACCAAACTCCCGAGACATGAACATTATTTAGCATATCTTGAATGCCTTCCAACGTGTTTGCTCCACCCCCTCGAACTCCTACGGATTTTGGACAGCCGTGCAGGATTCATGGTGTCAGTTCCCTCCAGCACTAAGCACTACTTCAGACATTAGTCGAGTCCATGCCACGTCGTGTTGTGGCACTTCTGTGTGCTCGTGGGGGTCCTAGGTGGTTTCCCACATCCAACTAGGTAAATGCAGGGTTAGTACTCAAGTTCCACTGAACGGCTGGTCCAGGCGGAGGTTCGAGTCCTCCCTCGGGTATGGGTGTGTGTGTTTGTCCTTAGGATAATTTAGGTTAAGTAGTGTGTAAGCAGTACCTCAGTTATGTTGGTGCCTGACAACACGACAAACCCTTTTCACGACGGCCGATGATATGCCTGTTAGAAGATGTACACTGGATCTTGCTTTTGTATTTGCAACTCCTCTGGAGTCTCTTAATCTGCTGAGTTGGCAGCAACGCTTATTTTTCAGCTACACAAGTGAGTGTGCGTCTGGGGTACTATGCCATTCCTCCGAGGTATTAATCACTTATTGCCGATACACAGTTCAGTATGACCGCTGAGTTCTGGATTTGTTCGATCTGCTTTGGTGATGCAGTTTATACATACCTTAGTATGTTAGCAGCACTTCCAAAAAAGATTCATCACCTTGAGCCTTAAATGAAGCAGCACACTAACGATTATGATGTAACTAAATGACTGAAGTTTCAGACAAATAAGACGAAATCATAACGCCACAGAATTAATGTTTTGTGAAGTGGTCATATTCTTACATTAGAGTTTTTACTATTCAAAATATGGGAACAAACAAATGTATGATGCATCCCACACTACCTGCTATACTACCTCGGCACAAGATGGTATTTCATTAGCTCTTACTGTTAAATAATATGGGCAATTTGCTGCAAATGCTGTAATCCAAGCAAAATTTTTATATGAAATTGAAGTGTCACATCTTCTTTCCAAATCAGGCAATAATGAGACACAATGTAAGAGTTTGTTCATTGATCTACCATTTAGTCTAACTTGCCACCAGTTCTTGTGGTCTGGTGTTCCATGCCTCTTCCAGCGGTTGACTATTGCTGATGGTCGTTGGTGCTTGTGGAATGCGACTTAATACATAACCGAAGGGAGTAAATACGAACTGAAGGTAATAGACAGCCGTCTTTAATAAATATAGCGACTGATAATCTGTCACTATCAAGGTATGCAATGTAACATTTTACACTGGGACAGTTTCTCTGTGAAATAAAAGAAGTTTTGAGAGACAGTTACTGCAGAGCTGCACAGCGCAATCACGGAAACATGGCTCCAGCCAAAACAAACAATTTTCAGTCAAGGCTACACTGCATACCGAGATGGTCGAGCGATGGAAGATGTAAAGGAGGAGTAGCAGTCGTGGTAAGACATAATATAATCCACCACCCAATAGCTGTAATCCTCTGCTCACCAGAAGATCTGTATAGCGTTGCCTACCAGTGAGGCCTCTCAGGCCTGCATTGTTTAAATTGACATAAATTGATACTGTATTGACTACTTATGATTTGAACGACTTTTGAGGTTTACTTTTGGAATAATTTTATGTATTTAAAGCTTACGTTAAAAAAAATAATTACTATACTTTTATTGGTGGTTTTTATTCTTATTGCAAATTTGGACAGTTTCTACAGACAATAGCAGAATGTTCCGAGCATACTGGTTTGGTGCACTTATGTGATTTGACTTTTTTCTATATTTCTTCTCTCCACAATGTGCACATATTCTTCATTTCTTTGCTCGTGGTTTCACAAACCTCTCTGGATCTGGTACTACTAATGAATTCTTTGACTTCTTTACCCCTGCTAGTAGTTTTCCCAAATTGATGATGTAAGTTCAACATCTTACTGTTTTTATAAGTAACCATTATCGTCCAAATTATGTTTGCATTCATTACACTTACATCGACCATGCTAAAGAAAACTATGACTACCGCATTGATTTTCTCTTTACTTGTTAAAAACCATTTAACAGCCTAGATAGTTTTTTTTTAAGGCAACCGGTTTCTACACACTATGCTGTCGTCTTGAAGTCTTAAAATATTTTTTTGGAAAACATGTTCATTTTACGCTGACCTCACGTACAAGGTGTCAAGTGGATAATAAAACACATTATAAAAGGTTTGTCATCACTAAAATACTTAAAAACATAAAGCACCTTGTGCAACAGGCTATGTCAGTATACATATTGCTCACAGCTACTAATAGAAAAGATACTAAACATCACAGTTACTAAGAGAGAAGATATTAAACATCATGGACGGATCTCTGAGACCCGATGGTAGTTAAATGGTTAAATTTACATAATCTGTCATTCAATGCTGAGGTTACTACGACTAGGACTGAATTTGTATGTTAATATCTTTTGTATCGGTGTACATTCTACCGGATGGTTATAATTGAAGTGCAACTACTCCAATGTGAGCTGTAAGTATCGTGTGGCAGCGAAACGTGGTACATATGCTAATGCGTTAACGCGGAACCGATTTATAGCGTAAAGAAAATTAGTTCCGACTGTGGTCATTAGGTGCAAATCTAGCACTATACACTGTTTGTATGAGACTGTGATATCCACACTGTCATCTAACAAGCCATAACGCGAATGAACAGTACGGCTATCAAGAAGAGAGACAGTGCACTGTTAGTGAAACAGTTTTATGTGAACATCAGCAGTTACAGTGCTGCAGTACAAGATCTGGACGGTGCAGCAACTGAAACCTCATGATCCGCAGCATCGTTCTGATTTTGCTCTTCGGTTTCTGTCATGGACAGAAGTTGATGACATGTCTCCGGGCAATATTCTACGGAGTAACGAAGCACATTTTAAACTAAGGGGTGCAGTGAGTACACAGGAAGGAAAAAGGAAGGAAGATTGGGTTTAACTTCCTGTCGGCATCGAGTTAATTAGTGACGTAACATAAGTTCGGATTGTGTCAAAGATGGAGAAAGAAATCTGCCGCGCCCTTTCGAAGGAACCATCCCTGTATTTGCCTGGAGAGATTTAGGAGACGGCCGCTGTGGCCGAGCGGTTCTAGGCGCTTCTCTCCTAAACCGCGCTGCTGCTACGGTCGCACGTTCAAATCCTGCCTCGGGCATGGATGTGTGTGATGTCCTTAGGTTAGTTAGGTTTAAGTAGTTCTAAGTTCTAGGGGACTGATGACCTCAGATGTTAAGTGACGTAGCACCCAGAGCCATTTGAACCATTTTTAGATTTAGGGAAATCACGGAAAACAAATATCTGGGGATGGTCCGACGCTGTTTCGAAACGTGAGTACACAGAACTTCCGATTTTGGGATACCGTTAAACCTTGTGTTGTGCCCGATGAGCCATTGCACTCACCATATGTCAATTCCCAGGCAGCTTTACGCTTAGTCCGTCCTTCTTTGGAGAGAATACACCCAGAGGACCTTTCTGGTGTACCATGACGTCCACACATTATCGACCATTATCGACACCTCCTTGTACGGTACGTGATTGCTACTTTGGAACAGCGCAACTGTGTCGAAACCACTGTCTCCATGCAAGATGGTCCGACACCTCGTGTGGCTCTCCCAGTGAAAGATGTGCTTAATGCAACCTTCCACAAACGTGTTATATCCAGAGGTTTTCCAGATGCATGACCTGAAAGACCACCTGACCTGAATCTATGTGATATTTGGCTCTGGGGATATCTAAATGAACGCAGCTGTCAGGAACACATCCCGTTAAAAAGCAAGATTTTTGTCTTTTGAATGGTTATTAACAATCAAAAAAGATCGTCCTTTAGTACTCTCACAATAAGAAGATTCAAACACTTTCGGCTCTACCTGATCTGAAAGCAAGTGTACAGGAACACGATGCTACAATTCCACCGTAACTGCTGTGAAAAACTATCACGTCGTTTTAAGAACGCAACACCTCACCATCGTCTTCGGTGCTCGTATTAAACAAGTTCTGTTAGCGGTGGTTAATAACAAACTCAAGAACATGCCTTTCTGCTTGTTTGACTTTTCTGTCCACATCGTATTCCTAATCCATTACATACGAAAACATTACTAGACGTCTTTCTTGCACTTGGGGAGCACAGTAGGAACTAATTTTTTCCAGCGTAAATCGGTTCCGCATTAACGCATTAGTATATCTACCAAGTTTCGCTGCCATACGGTAATCACAGCCCACACTGGACCACAATGAGTAGCCGCACTTTAATTACAATCACCCAGTACCCGAAAGAGTTGTAGACAAAGTTTAGTGGGAGGATTCGTTTCAAGAATAAAATGTGTAAAATGATGTGCAGTGTTCACTGTGACTGGTGAATAGTTTGATACTGATCATGGGAGTTCGATTCATTAAAGAATCTGGGGGAAGGGAGGAGAGAAAACGATTACTGGTTCCTCCCAAAGACGTTTATATAATTATGATCCACAGCACTGCTCCTATTCCATCTTTATTTCTATACTGGAACTTTCTTCGCTCCTTTAATTGCTTCGTCGACAAGAAAATGATGGAAAAACGGAGAACGGGGTACAAAAGAAGAACATCATGTTACGAGTATAATGGCGGCCGTAACAAACCAACTCACCAACGTCAGAATGCATGCAGCGGACGTACATAGGAAACGCCAAATCACAGTCTCGGAGGCAACGCACAATCACTGCAGCATGACAGGCAATTCCGGGGCCTTCACGCTGCTAATAACACGGACGCTGAAGGTGAACGACCTCGCGGCGACAACCGCGACCGTCGAGGGCATGGAAACGTTATCCGCTGTTAGTGGAAGTTCTCATTGTTAGAGGCTGCGTAGCAGTAACACTTACTGTACCGATAATTTAAATTCCTTTCTTCTTGTGGTTCCGGTTCCTATTTCTGTCAGATCCGTTCCGTTTTGAAGTGTGGACAAGGGTGTAAAAAATTATGTTATCATCAGGGTTAACAGGTTGAGGCTCCACAGTACAGCCTTCTTCTGCTATGCATCACTTGATCTTCTCATCCGCAACGTTCTCTCAGATCTACAGAAAATTTGTTCAAATAGTTCATATGGCTCTGAGCACTGTGGGACTTTAACATCTGAGGCCATCACTCCCCTAGAACTTAGAACTACTTAAACATAATTAACCTAAGGACATCACACACATCCATGCCCGAGGCAGGATTCGAACCTGCGACCGTAGCGGATGCATTGTTCCAGACTGAAGCGCCTAGAACCGCTCGGCCATCCCGGCCGGCAGAAAATTTGTTCCTCGATCTACTTCTGCCCCAAATCAGCGACTCAGCCGTAGCTGCACACTCGGGACACTCTGCGGGTTATTCTGAAACAACAGTATTGGCATGAAGAAATTCGTTATTAAGGAACCTCTAGAAATTCTTTTCTTTTTTCTGATTTCAAAAATGTTTGGTTATCCATACCACCATTCGTTTGGTTCTGAATGTGCTTTGAATAAAAGAATTTAGGAAGGATACAAGGCACATCGGAATTTTTATTTTTTTTGCTTTCAGTTATGGAAGTTACATTGTCAGAATGTTATCACAAACGTATTCAAAAAGGCGGAGAGCAGTAAAGACGGCTTATAGGCGCACTATTAGTATTGTTTCCGTGATCTGTGTACACTGCCGAGTGTGACCTTGCTTTTGCAGTTTTATTTCTCTTTCTGTGGTGTTCAAAATGGAAAGAGTAATGGTATTTACTACTAAAACTGAGTTTCATAGAAGTTAATTTAAAATTACAGCAGTTACCAAGGACGCCATGGCAGATCTATCTGTGCAAGAGAAACAGGTGGCATTGCTTCCTAACGCAAACTTTCTTAAACACAAAGAATGTAGATGCCATGCAAGTAAAGCTAATGATATCACATAGGAAGGTTTTAAAATACAAGAGATGAACTGTTTGAGACTTCCAGCAGCGAATGTTATCCAGGCTGTGGAATCTGCGTGAAGGCTTGGTGGGAAGAAATTTATAGATAAGAACTCCAAACGAAACTCTGGGCGTCTTACATAGAGTCTAATTAACAATTTGTATCAGTGCTACGAACTTGTAATACGAATACGTGTGGACAGTTTGCATAACACAGAAAAGCTATCTGTGCAGCTTGGTACCCTAAAATTTCTACAGAAAAAAGTGGTATGTACTGTGCTCAACAGATCAGGTCTCGTGGTGCACTTGGAGGAGTGATGTTACAGGCAAGGCCCACAGTCCCACACATTCCTTGCCTGCCACTGTTGTGGAGACTGTAAAGCCTGTTAAACGGTTTTGCAGATTCCAGTTTGCTTGGGAGACTTCTAAATGGCCGCGTGTAAAAGCATACTGTAAGTTTCAACACCTGCATATTTCAGTCAGTACTAAAACGATATTTTCTAGTTGGAAAGTTCTGAAAACCACTGCTATCGATACAACAATATGTTCCAATAATTTACGCATACAGCTAAGGAGTAACTTGATAATAGATTTGACCGTCATGGATTTTCAGTGGCCGAAGCAGAAATATTTGCTGAAGCCGCTCCAACGAGTCCAGAGTAGGGAAAATACGCTTGATAAGGAGTTACGTAGACAAATAAGCGGCTAGTCAACAATGTCCCCATGAGTGTTGTCATGGGCGTATGCTACAAATCATTGTTGGTGGTAATCCCTAAACAAAATAATGATTAACTGGTACAACTTTTGTTTCGTCATATATATTCCAAACTACAAGATGTGAGATGCAACATATTTAAATGGTCGAGAGAACACTACCAGAGTTTGCTTTCAAAATATTCATTTCGTGGACAAACCGTTTTAATGATTAGAATATCATATATATATATATAAAGAAGAGTGTCCTTTTGTTTGTCCGTAATTCATACAAATCTATAATTTTA
The DNA here is from genome assembly GCF_023898315.1 of Schistocerca nitens. Taxonomy (NCBI): domain Eukaryota; kingdom Metazoa; phylum Arthropoda; class Insecta; order Orthoptera; family Acrididae; genus Schistocerca; species Schistocerca nitens. The sequence goes on from NC_064614.1 coordinate 852,917,014, forward strand.
TTCCAATCTCGACGAAATTTAGCAGGCATTTCCTTCAAGGCAAAAGAACATCACTGTCTGCATAAGATTTCCCAGTCTGATTTCAAACATTTATGTGTGTAATATACAGGGTGAACACTAATAAAACCGACAAACAGCAGGGATGGATTGCTAGCTGGAAATGAAGGAAAAACGGTCCTCTGAACATGCGTCCTGAACTGCATCGTTGCCACGCTAGATGGTGCTGACAAATGACAGTTCGTCTGACGACGTACCGTGTGTTCCTTGTGCGTTGCAGGCTGTGTGATTGACGTAGGGTACTGTAAACAGCAGAATTGTACGTTATTAACGTCGGAAAGAAGCCGAGGCGGTGTTTCCCGGCGAAACAGTTGCAAACGGTCGAGAGGTAGCACGACTGTACCAAAACAAGTACCCCCAAATGCACCCAGTCACATCAGACAACATTTCAAGCCCTGTTTGGGCGTCTGTGTGATCACGGGTCTTTTAAGAAAGAAGAACGTGGAGCGAGGCGGCTGACGGTGCGTACACCGGATTGGGAGCTTGTACTAGAGATCGTCTCAGTATCCTGTAGAACCCGTCCCTGCAGTTTGCCGGTTCTGATAATGTTCAGTATGTATAAAGGGGATGGGTTTTTAGCAAAGATCTCTAAAAGCGCTTGGCCGATTTACTTCAAGTTTTACACGATCCCATAATGAACATTTTGGCGGATGTAGGAAAAAAACCAAAAACTCGAAAAGTATATTACGCATTACACATGTTTTATTTTACATTATAATTTGAAAAGAAATCATAGCATAATCTATGGCGTAATTGTTGTTGCTAAACATTTGGTTTGAAATTGATGCATACTTGCAAAAGTCAGAACAGGTAGCCTAGATCTTGATGTTTACGAATGTGTGATTCAGATATGTGTTTCGATTTAAAACGATTGCTGTTTCTGAAGCGGCTTGCTTTAGCTGAGAGTATCAACGAGAACTACGGCCAATCACTATGTGTGGCACATATTGAACATTTCACGCATCGCCGAGCACTGCAGCTAGTAGATCAATAAACAATTTTTCTAATACTACTTTACCTAATATTTCTCAGTGTTGGCATGAACTCAGCAGTTCCTTAGTGTTATAATAAAATAGCCATGTCCTCCCATTCGAGAGTGGGATTCAAGCGTCCATTGTTGACGTTCATTTCTCCTTAGATTTATTGTTTCACCTTTGAACTTCTGGGGCTGAAAGGAACGAATTTTTCGTGTCATTCGTGTTTTCCCTGGCCTATTTAAGCGTCCATTGTTGACGTTCATTTCTCCTTAGATTTATTGTTTCACCTTTGAACTTCTGGGGCTGAAAGGAACGAATTTTTCGTGTCATTCGTGTTTTCCCTGGCCTATTTAAAAAGCATCGGCAACGGCACATTTCATAAACTGAGCTTTAATTCTGCGGTCCCACAATTCGACAGAGAGCGCGCATGCAGTATCACTGTGATGCATGCGACTGAGCGCCTCAAATGAAAAATTTGACAGAGAGCACTAAATTCGTCAGAGGGCGCTCATGCAGTGAAAACGTACCTGTATGTCTCTCGCCAACGCAACAATTTTTGGTACTAACTCATCGACTAACACCAATAATCTCCTGTTAGAACTCACCTGAAGATGAATGAATGATTGTCAGCAGAAATATCGTGGCATGATGGCGACGACATCCGACTGAATCCCAAACCTTTATGGAATACCTCTGCCAAATTTACGAGTGGTTTGCTTCAAAAAACATTTGTTATTCATTAATTGTGACCTAGAAAGAAGTATACAAAAATTTCTGAAAATAAAACATACGTCGACTGGAGTAGGCATCTGGTCTGTGCACATGGGAAAAGACACGTTCCCAGACAAAAGTGTGAGAGGTCCTCACGCACTTCACGGTTGTTACACGTTTTGACAGGCGTAAGGGGTTCATAATTAACGTTTAAACACCCTTCAAGGTTTGTTAACACTCGCTTATCATATCGATTTGTTCTCCATGAATGATAAAATAGAAAGAATCAAGTTTACGTCTGATTTTACTTTAACATCCTTTGTCATCAACGTCGCCAAGGGAAAATCTTACATCAGTTCCACAAATGACCATGCTCGAAAATGTTCGCAACTCTCGTCATATGAGGGTACGTCCAGCTCTGTCGAACATGTCTTATGAGGCGTAGTGAGGTGTGGACGTACTGACCTCCAAATCTTTGAACACTGTGTATTCAGCGCGTTATGGAAAAACTGTACACCTTTCCCCTCGTGCGTCTTTTCAGGGGCGCATTGGGCCCTGCCATAGTCTTTATCGATGACAATGCGCGACGACATCGAACACCGCAAGTGGAGGAGCTCTTGGAACGAGAGGATATTCGGCGAATGGACTGGCCTGCCCGTTCTCCGGACTTAAATCCCATCGAGCACGTGTGGGATGCGTCGGGGAGACATAATGCAGCACGTCCGCGTGCACCAACGACCATCCATCGGTTGTCAATCGCGTTACCACAAAAACTCCTTCCCAACCTTGTGGCCAGCCAGCGAGCACGTTGCAGAGCACGCCCTGCTGTCCGTGGTGATGACACACACCACTAAGAACCATGTCCCGCCTTTTGTAACGCTCAGAGAATCATCATAAATCGCGAACATTTCAGTGTCATCATTGTCTTTGAATATAAGTGTAATTTCTCTTTGTCTCATTGCGTATTTATTTGTTACGTCCTGTACTACAAAATAGCAAATATAAAGACATATCTAAAGACAAATATAAAGTGTATGTGTTGTCCAAGTTCCACCGATGTTTATATGTACATGTTTCACCAGCCTACGGCCGACTTACGTGGTACCCTGTGAAGCTCTGCTGGTCGAGGATGAGCTATTGACGACGCCTCGTATCACGCCGGAACGCCTTGGTTCAGACCGTCTCCTCGACCTTCTCGTTCGCGAAAACCAGCACTGGAGCCTGCAGCTTACTTTCCCATAACCATTGCTGATCTGCTGTCATATAAACAGTTTTGTGTGTCGGTATGAGAGATTCTCACATTCATTTATTTTCTCTGAAGTATTATTAATTTAGATACTCTTGGGATTAACACTAAGTTTAATATGACAACTTAGGCTTCTTCCTGCACTTTTCTCTCAGGTTAGCAAAACCTGTTGGCTGTATTTAAAGCTATGTTTGGATATCATGGACACTTATAAGTAATACATCGAGTAGTTTTTATTCTACAAACTATGAACGCTTTTATTTTGTGAAACACTTTCTTACTTATTGGAAAACTATTAATTTCCTCGTTCGCTGGAAAAGGAACGAAAATGGTGAACAAGGGTTTACCCATTGGTCCAATTTATTTGAAATCGATAGATCCAAAGCAATGGTAACTGTTAAGGAGCATATTTCTTATGCACTAATTAGAAATGAGTGGCTGCGTGAAGACGAGTTCGCGTCACTGCGAGAGCTGGTGTGGGAGGCTCCAGGACGCGCCCCAGCAGAACTCCCAGCACTGCTGGATGCTTTGCTGGTCGAGTATGAGCTGCTGACGACGCCTCCGATCAGCCCTGAACCTTCACCTTGGTTCAGTCCATCCTTCTGAGTTCCTTGTTCGTGACCCCCAGCACTGGAACTACCTATTCCATACTGATTAGACGTATGAACATGTCCACCATCATAGCCACTGAACTCATCTCCCAGATTACCTTGCCCGTATTCACCAGTTGCAGAACTACCGTGTCCGAAGGAAGCACCAGCAGATTGCGACGAGCTTTCGCTCACTGATGCTGCCTCACCTCGGACTGGAGAACCTCCCACATGCCCTCCACTATTGCTGAAACCGTTTCCATTTCCCGGTCCGTTTGAGGCAACACTAGGTCTGCTATGTCCAGTGGACCCGCTAACGGCATGTGACTCACTCTGACTTTCCCAGCCCACTCCAGTTCCAGCAGAACCACTGGATTTGGCCTCCCCTCCGATGTGCTGACGATGTCCTTGCCCATAACCTTCATTTCCACTGTGAGACCCTGACCCTTGACCTGCCTGAGCTGCTACACCGCTTCCACCTGCGCTGTATCCATTTCCACCTGCAGAGGCGGTAGAGGCGCTACCACTGTTCAAGCCTCCAGAACTGGACCCGGCGCTGGCGCCGCATCCTTGTCTGGTGTGGGCGTTAGCCGAAGAGTCGGAAATGCCGGCTGATATCCCGAGGGGCAGAGTTGCGCCGATGTTGAGGCTATCATCGCGGGCGCTCGAGCACTCTTTCCCACCGGCGTCCAGCACAGGACTCAACACGGCACCCACCAGACAGTCCAGGAGGCCGCGCGGGAGTCGCACTGCTGGACAACATCGAAAATACACAGTCATGTATTAGACAGTACTCTGTAGCGACGAGCTTTTATTGTCGAAACATGACATTACTTCTTATTTGCTGTTATGAGGCGGATGGTTGTAGTAGAGCTGGTTTATTGTTATCTTCCTCAGACCTGTTGTTATTATATATATTATACATTATGTGCATACACATGACGGTGTTTCAGCAATGTGTACTAGTATTAGTGTTTGTAATGACTAATGACGAATGTACAATGAAATTCAGGAAGAAAACCCATTGCCTACTGCTCATGTACAGGTGCAAAGGGGTCGGTAGCATGCACTGATGTGACAAAAGTCATGGGATGGCAATATGCAAATATCAGATGGCGGTAGAATCGCGTCCATAAGGTGTAAAACGACAGTGCATAGCGGAGCTGTCATTTGTACTCCGGTGATTCATGTCAAACGCTTTATGACGCGATGATGGCCGCATGAAAGGAATTAACACACTTGGAACGCGGAATAGTAGATGAAGCTAGACGCAACGGCCTTTACATTCCGGAAATCGTGTAGTTTTTATTTTTTAAAATTGTTTTCTTGTGTGGTTACCTTTCTTTGCCGATTCTCCGCAGAACCTTCTCATTCCTTATCTTACCAGTTTACCTAATTTCCAATATTCGTCTGTAGCACCACACCTCAAATGCTTCGATGCTCTTCTGCTCCGGTTTTCCACAGTCCAAGTTTCAGTACCATACGATGCTGTTCTTCAAACGTACATTCTCAGAAATTTCTTCCTCAAGTTTGGGGGTATGTTTGTTACTTCTAGACATCTCTTGGATAGCAATGGTCTTTTTTCTAATTCTAGTCTGCATTTTCTGTCCTTCTTGCTCTGTTCGTCATGGGTTAATTTGTTGCTTAGGTAGCAGTATCCCTTAACTTGATCCACTTCGTGATCACCGCTTTTGATGTTGCGTCTCACGCTGTTCTCATTTCTGCTACTTCCCACCAGTTTCGTCTTCCTTCGATTTACTCCCAGTCCATATTCTTTACTCATTAGACTGTTCGTTCCGTTCAGCAGATTCTGTAATTCTTCTTCGCTTTCACTCAGGATAGAAATATCAACAGCGAGTCTTATCAATGATATTCTTTCACCTTGAATTTTAATTCCACTTTTTAACATCAACTTTTTAAGTCGAGCACTTCGCTCTTGGTATGCCACTCTTACTGTCCCTGTTGCTTCTTGTACATACTGTATATTACCCGTCTTTCTCTATAGCTTACGCTAATTTTTCTCAGAATTTCGAAGATTTTGCACCATTTTATATTGTCGAAACCTTTTTCCAAGTCGACAAATCCCATGAACGTGTCTTGATTTTTCTTTAGTGTTAATTCCATTATCGACCTCCACATCACAAGCTCCTCCCTGATACCTTTACTGATCGTCACCTAATACATCCTAAATTTTCTTTACCATTATTCTGTGTGTTATTCTTCTAGGTAACTTGGATGCATGAAGTATTAAGCTGATTGTGGTATAATTCTCCAACATGTCGACTCTTTGCAATATTCAGAATTTTGTGGATGATTTTTTCCCGAAGGTCTGATGATATATCATCAGTCTCATACATTCTACACACCAACGTGAATAATCGTCTTGTTGCCACTTCCCCCAATGATTTAAACAAAGCTGATGCAATGTTGTCTATCCCTTCTGCCTTATTCGGTCTTATGTCTTCTAAAGCTCTATCAAATTCTGATTTCAATACTGAATCCTCTATCTCTTCTATATCGACTCATGTTTCTTCTTCTGTCACGTTATCAGACAAATCTTCACCTCACAGAGGCCTTCAATATACTTCTCCCACCTGCCCGCTTTCTCCCTGCATTTAACAGTGGAATTACCATTGCACTCCTAATGTTACCACCCTTGCTTTTAATTTCATAGAAGGTTGTTTTTAATTTTTTATATGAGTCCGTCCTTCCGACAGTCATATTCTTTTTCGATTTCTTCACATTTTTCATGTAGCCATTTCGTCTTCACTCCCCTGCAGTTCTTATTTATCTCATTGCTAAGTGACCTGCATTTCTGTATTCCTGAATTTCCCTGAATGTCTTTGTATTTCCTTATTGATCAACTGAAGTGTTTCTTCCATTGCCCATGGTTTCATTGCAGTTACCATCCTGGTACCTATGTTTTTCTTTCCAGCTTCTGTGATTGCCCTTTTTAGAGATGTCCCTTCCTCTTCAACTGTACTGCCTACTGACCTATTCCTAATCGCTATATCTATAGCCTCAGAGAACTTCAAGTGTATCTCATCATTCCTTAGCATTTCCGTATCCCGCTTCTTTGCGTATTGATTTTTCCTGACTAATCTCTTAAACTTCAGCCTACTGTTCATCACTGCTACATTGTGACCTGAGTCTAATGGGCACCTGGGTAGGCCTTACATTCCAGTACCTGATTTCGGAATCTCTACCTGACCATGATGTAATGTAACTGAAATCCTACCGTATAACCCTGCCTTTTTCAAGTATACGTATTCCTCTTGTGATTCTTGAACAGAGTATTCACTACTACTAGCTGAAATTTATTACAGAACTCAATTAGTCTTCCTCCTCTCTCATTCCTTGTCCCAAGCCCATATTCTCCTGTAACCTTTTCTTCTAGTTATTCCCCTACAACTGCATTCCAGTCCTCCATAACTATTAGATTTTCATCCCCCTTTACATGCTATATTACCTTTTCAATATCCTCATACATTTTCTCTGTCTCTTCATCTTCAGCTTGCGGCGTCGGCAGGTATACCTGGACTATCGTTGTCGGTGTTGGTTTGCTGTCGATTCTGATATGAACAATCCTGCCACTGAATTGTTCACAATAACACATTCTGTGCCCTACCTTCATATTCAAGATGAATACTACTCCCGTTTGCCATTTTCTGCTGCTGTTGTTATTACCCTATACTCATCTGACCAGATGCCCTTGCCTTATTTCCATTTCACTTTGCTGAACCCCTTCTATATCTAGACTGAGTCTCAGCCTTTTCTTTTTCAAATTTTATAGCTTCCGTACCACCTTCAAGCGTCTGACGTTCCACGCCCATACTTTTAGAACGTTATCCTTCCGTTGGTTATTCAGTCTTTTTCTCATGGTCACCTCCCCTTTGGCAGTCCCCTCCCGGAGATCGGAATGGGGACCAGTCCGGAATCTTTTGCCAGTGAGAGATCATCATGACACTTTTGCAATTACAGGCCATATGTCCTGTGGATAGATGTTATGTGTCTTTAACGCAGTGTTTTCCATTGCACTCTGCATCCTCATGCTGTTGATCTTTGCTTATTCTTCTGTCTTTAGCGGCAGTTTTCCACTTCAGCGGCAAGAGAGTACCCTGAAACTCTATCCGCTCCTCCCCTCTGCCGTTGCTGAGTGAACGTGACTTCTTATGTCGGAAGTCTTTAGCCGCCGTTGTTGATGAACCAATGACGCTCGATTACTAATCAAAGACACCACCCCTTGGTCACGGGTTATCTCGCGGAACTCGTTAGCGAATTCAATATTCCGAGACCCACAGTCCAAGGGTGTGATGGGAATGCCACATTTCGGGAACTGTCTCTGATCATTGGCAACACAGAGGCAGACGACCTTCGCTTAACGACCGAGAGCAGTGGCTTTTGCGTAGAGTTGCCAGTGCTAACAGACAAGCAACATGGCATGAAATAGCCGCAAAAATCAATGTAGGACGTACGACGAATGTATCCGTTAAGACAGTGCAGTGAAATTTGACGTTAATGGGGCATGGCAGACGACCGACACTACTGCCTGTGCTAACAGCACGACATCGTCTTCATCGCCTGTCATGAGCTCGTGTCCATATCGATTGAATCCTGCAGGACTGGTAAACCATGGCCTGGTCAAAGGGAGTCCTCGCGAAGCCATGAACCCAAGCTGTCAACAAGGCACCGTGCATGTTGGTGCTGGCTTCATAATGGCGTGGGCTGTGTCTACAAGGAATGGACTTGGCCCTCAGGTCAAACTGGTCAGACTATTGAATGGAAGTGGTTATGTTCGGCTTCTTGGAGAGAATTTGCAGTTATTCTTGAAAATCATGTTCCCTAACAACGACGGAATTTTTTATGGATGACAAATCGCCATATCGTTGGGGCACCGTTTCCCCACGATTGATTTGAAGAACATTCTAGACAGTGCGAGCCAATGGTTTGGCCACCCACATCGTCCAACATTAATCTCATCGAAGATTTATGGGATATAGTCGAGAGGCAGTTCATGCACAAAGTCCTTCACCGACAACACTTTCGCAATTATGGACGGCTATAGAGGCAGCGTGGCTCAGTATTACTACAGTGGACTTGTTGAGTGCGAGATATGTCGAGTTGCAGCTCTAAATCGGGCGAAAGGAGATGCGACACGATATTAGGAGGTATCCCATGGCTTTTGTCACTTTAATGTACTTCGAAATACATTGCTCGACAAAAAATATTAAGCCCTTAGAAGACATGGTCGGATGTCAATGTGACTCCATACACACACCATCGGTTGGTACGTAAATTATTAGAGCTGCGAATCTCTGTGACGGGTATAACGGCCACCAGACTGCATTAGCATTATTACTGTTTAGTGTTGATACCAGGCCTGCTAGGGGACGTAAGGGGGGGTGAACGGAGGTGTTGAGTAATCACTGTGAACGACACGATATCTTGTACTTGTGTCAGACACCTTTATCAGCTTTGAGAACGAAGACATGGTACAAGTAGGCTGTAATCTGTTTGTTACATGTACAAATAGCAATTTATCGTTGGTCATTTTCAAGCATCTCTAGTACGGTCATAAAATGATGACATCGGTTTATACATTAATAGCTCGTGTATATACTCATACTTCATAGTCAAAGTTGCTTACATATTTTAAGCTTCACGCTTCAGTCCACATTTTACAGCCGGCCGCGGTGACTGTGCGGTTCTAGGCGCTTCAGTCCGGAACCGTGGTACTGCTACGGTCGCAGGTTCGAATCCTGCCTCGGGCATGGATGTGTGTGATGTCCTGAGGTTGGTTAGGTTTAAGTAGTTCTAAGCTCTAGGGGACTGATGACCTAGAATGTTAAGTCCCATAGTGCTCAGAGACATTTGAACCATTCTGAACCACATTTTACAACTGTTACATGTAGACAGGTATCATCGTATTTCTGTGCGTAGGCGACACGAAAACAATGCAATAGTGCACAGTATTACGTCAATGAACAGACACATACAGAGAGCTGCCATGTCGTAGTATAGGCACAGGTGTTTTGGTATGACGAAAGATATTGAGAATCCTATCGGTGGATGGTCCATAACATTAAGTAAATTACTGGCGCAGTATTCATGGGTGTTTTACGTTCATTGCTCTCACATGTGCTATCTTTTTAAATATAGACGATCGAAACTCATACATCATACGCCATGCAACATATACTATCCGAATTCACAGCAGAAAGTTTTTTACTACAAAAGATTATGCCGAGTTTCTTAATGAGACATGCCAGTCAGTATATAACGTAAAACATTAGTGTTGTAACAAATGCTTCCAGGTAGTAAAACTTTTTTGACGGTTCGTGCGTCATGTGTTACATTAGGACCAGTAATGATTCGATATACACTAGGTGGAATTTCACTACGTCTTTTATACGGTACTCTAATAATAGTGGAAGAAGAAATTGGACTACACCACGTGAGTGCAGTTAATTCAACAATATATTGCAATACAGACGTTGGAACCTACAGATGTTATGTGTTGGAGATAAGAACTATTTCGGATTGCCTATATTGGCTTGATAAATTACTGTACAACTATCTGCCATATAGAGGTACTACCTACAATTTTGAGGAAAATGTCCTCATTTAAACCTACTAATGCACATTCACAGTCACAATCGCAAGAAACTTCTTTTTTATGAGGTTACCGCCTTCGGTCTGTTTTAGACCATCTTCAGACGTACGACCATGGTGCTAGATGGTGGCGGTAAACGGAGCAGGCGCTACGACTCCACGAACGCTAACTTCGATCGTGACGGTGCATATGCACTTTTAAGCAATAAAAACAGCTGTTCTACAAGATAAATGTTCTCAAAAATTATCGAACTTGATAAGAGTTTTAAGTCCTGTAGTAGTAGAGGAATCGCAGCTCATATATCATGTATCATGCTACACGTTTAACTATAACATTCACTTTTTTGATAGAAATTAAAAATATGCCCGTCTTCTCATGTACAACTCGGGAATACGGTCTCGATGCATTGCTATAGTTTTGACAATAAAAGCTCATTCAAAACCCATACTTTTTAAACCTTGCAGCACAAGCGGATTCAGAGCTCGTACATCACATGTCATGGTACACATAATAACTGTATCATTAATTGTTATGTTATAACAACTAAAAGTATGCTTGACTTACTCCTGGGGCATACTAGTCAGACCATAAGCTGAAATGTCAAATTACACTACCGGCCATTAAAATTGCTACACCACGAAGAAGACGTGCTACAGACTCGAAATTTAACCGACAGGAAGAAGATGCTGTGATATGCAAATGATTAGCTTTTCAGAGCATTCACACAAGGTTGGCTCCGGTGGCGACACCTACAACGTGCTGACATGACGAAAGTTTCCAACCGATCTCTCATACACAAACAGCAGTTGATCGGCGTTGCCTGGTGAACCGTTGTTGTGACGCCTCGTGTAAGGAGGAGAAATGCGTACCATCATGTTTCCGACTTTGATAAAGGTCGGATTGTAGCCCATCGCGATTGCGGTTTATCGTATCGAGACATTGCTGCTCGCGTTGGTCGAGATCCAATGACTGTTAGCAGAATATGGAATCGGTGGGTTCAGGAGGGTAATACCGAACGTCGTTTTTGATCCCAACGGCCTCGTATCACTAGAAGTCGAGATAACAGGCATCTTATCCGCATGGCTGTAACGGATCGTGCAACTACGTCTCGATACCTGAGTCAACAGATGGGGACGTTTGCAAGACAACAGCCATCTGCACGAACAGTATGACGACGTTTCCAGCAGCATGGACTATCAGCTCGGAGACCATGGCTGCGGTTACCCTTGACGCTGCATCACAGACAGGAGCGCCTGCGATGGTGTACTCAACGGCGAACCTGGGTGCACGAATGGCAAAATGTCATTTTCGTATGAATCCAGGTTCTGTGTACAGCATCATGATGGTCACATCCGTGTTTGGCGACATCGCGGTGAACGCACATTGGAAGCGTGTATTCGTCATCGCCATACTGGCGTATCACCCAGCGTGATGGTATGGGGTGCCATTGGTTACACGTCTCGATCACCTCTTGTTCGCATTGACTGCACTTTGAACAGTGGACATTACAATTCAGATGTATTACGACCCGTGGCTCTACCCTCTATTCGATCCCTGCGAAACCCTACATTTCTGCAGGATAATGTACGACCACATGTTGCAGGTCCTGTACGGGCCTTTCTGGATACAGAAAATGTTCGACTGCTGCCCTGGCCAGCACATTCTCCAGATCTCTCACCAATTGAAAACGTCTGGTCAATGGTGGCCGAGCAACTGGCTCGTCACAATACGCCAGTCACTACTCTTGATGAACTGTGGTATCGTGTTGAAGCTACATGGGCAGCTGTACCTGTACACGCCATCCAAGCTCTGTTTGCTTCAACGCCCAGGAATATCAAGGCCGTTATTACGGCCAGAGGTGGTTGTTCTGGGTACTAATTTCTCAGGATCTATGCACCCAAATTGCGTGAAAATGTAATCACATGTCAGTACTAGTATAATATATTTGTCCAATGAATACCCGTTTATCATCTGTTTTTATTCTTGGTGTAGTATTTTTAATGGCCAGTAGTGTAGTAAATTATTAATAGGACTAACAGAATATTTTAAACCAACATAAAAATTGATACATAATGCACTAAGATAACGTACTGCTACACTGTACACACAAAAAATATCAAAATTCCGTAGATCTCTTGCTGTAAAATGGTGCTGTAAAATAAACAAGTGCATATATATTTCCAGTGCAACTAGCGAATAGTCATGGGTTTCGATTATTTATTCACTTTTATTTAATTTTAGGTGGGGAAGGGAGATGGCTAAATTATCGCCAATGAAAGGAAAAACAGATAGAAAAAAATTGGCAGAAATGATGTTGGGGAGTGAGGAGGGTATCCTTCGGGGAGGTTCCAGAAAGGATGAATACTTCTAAAATTTATATACGTCTACACAGTTCTATTACATCTATAACGTAGAAAAAATTGATGATTTAGGTGAAGGGAGGTGGAGGTTGTAGTTCTAGGCAGAATATGGAAATGAACTACGTATTGCCTGTTTGATATGCAAGAATTGGTGTATCAGTGTATCAAACAACACAAAAAAATACTCTGTGAGAAAGGGCGTTCCGAAATCCTCCTAGCAGTTTAATCAAAGGAAAATGTATGTTTTCCAAGACATTTTCTGGTCTTAAACACTCGTGCCATATATACACCCATGGTCTAGCGGAAGCACTGCCAGATGTGGAGATTGGTGAGAGGTGTCTGGTTCTTGGTGTGATGGATGTTCTCCCTAAATACCAGTACGACTCCTCGTCAACTGTTCCTCCTTGCGGACGCGGGATACTTCCCGGAAGCGAAGACGAACTCTGTGAGGTGGATTTGTGGGCACGCAGCTCACTTACTTGTTTGCTGATGGCGGGAAATGTGTCCTTGACTTTTGGCAGTTCGTTAATGAACGCCATTGGCAGTTGTCCGCAATCCAAAATACAGACAATTACTCTCCACTTGCCTCTGCAGCGTCTGCTTTAACTCACCTCAGGGCTGGGGTGATACTGTCATGAAGAGTTGATCCCCACATCTTCCACACTTAGAACCGATATATTCATTGGTAACCGGAATGTTCTTCTCGGAAAAATTATACGTTGATACTTTCAATTAGTCTGACGTCTTGCTGTGCTTACCTCCACTCATGACTTCAGTTTCCTGGTATTTTCGGTGGTATTAATGACAAAATAAATTAATAAATAAAAAATAAAAAAAGAACGAAATGAAAAATAAATAAATAAACGATGTTCATTATACCTCTACTCCAGGTTCCCCACGCTTTCCTTGCTTCATGGAGGGAGGGATCGGGACATGGTGGCCAGGCCTCAGGATACGACCCCTGCCCACTTTGCCCCCACCTGTCTCTTTGGGCGCCGGGAAGCCCCCCCCCCTTTTTTTTAAAAAAAAAGGGTACCGTCTTTGATTAGTAATCAGAAGGTTTTCGGTACAAGGTTCGAAACTCACCAGCGCTTAAATTTTGATTAATAATCAATATTGGCGGCCGAAGACTTCCGGCATAAGGAGTCACCCTCATTCTGGCAACGGCGTTGTCAAAGAAGGCGGAGGTGCGGATAGAGGTTCAGTGCATTCTCTTGCCGTTAGGTGGGAAATTGGTGCCAAAAGCGGAAAAATGATCAGTGATCAACGGCATAAGGATGCAGAAGGGAATGGAAACCACTGCATTAAAGAATCATAACGTGCATAGGCAGAACTTGCGGCCTGTAAATGAAAAAGTGTCATGATGATCTCTCCATTAGCAAAAGATTTCGGAATAATTCCCCATTCGGATCTCCGGAAGGGGATTGGCAAGGGGGAGGCGACCATGAGAAAAAGACTGATAACCAAGAAAGGAGTTCTACGAGTCGGTCCATGGAACGCCAGAAGCTAGAACATGGTAGGGAAGCCATAAAATCTGAAAAGGGAAATGAAAACTCTCGGTCTAGACATAGTAGGAGTCAATGAAGTGAAATGGAAAGAAGACAAGGATTTCCGGTCAGATGACTGTAGGGTAATATCAACAGCAGCAGAAAATGGTATAACGTGAGAAGGGTTCGTTATGAATAGGGAGGTAGGACAGCGAGTGGGTTACTGCGAACAGTTAAGTCTCAGGGTTGTTCTTATCAGGCCAGCCGGTGTGGCCGCGCGGTTCTAGGCGCTGCAGTCTGGAACCGCGAGACCGCTACGATCGCAGGTGAATGGAACGACTAATTGAGTTCTGTAATAAATTTCAGCTAGTGATAGCGAATACTCTGTTCAAGAATGACAAGAGGAGATGTACTTGGAAAAGGTCGGGTGATACGGCAAGTCCTCAGTTAGTTTACATCATCGTTATACTGAGATTCCGAAATCAGACACTGAAGTGTAAGGGGTACCCATGAGCACATGTCGACTCAGATCACAATGTAGTAGTCATGAAGAGTAGGCTGAAGTGTAGGAGGTTAGTCAGGAAGAATCAATACCAAAAGAAGTGGGATGTGGAAGTACTAAGGAATTATGAGATACGCTTGAAGCTCTGTGAGGCTATTGATACAAGAATATGGAAGAGCTCAGTAGGCAGTACAGTTGAAGAGGACTGGACATCTTGCGGCGGCGCGGTTCTTTCCGTCCCTTTACAACGGACCTGCACCTACCTGTGAACATTGTCTCAGCAGATCATGAGTAGGGAGGCCGAGTGAAACCTACATACTTCGACGTGAACCAGGCTGCAATTTAAGTCACTAACCTACGTTTCGGGAGAAAGTTTTCACACAAATGAAAGGTTGGAAAGTTTGTCCTCAATTAATATATTCTGAAACTTAGGTGAACAAGTATCACTGCCAAGCCCGTGCTAGTCTTAACACAGTCACTCACAATCCCTTTCACTCACGTTAGCAAGTTTATGGGGTTGCATTTCCCGAAAACGTAATAGCTACAAAAATACTGATAGTTTTTGATTGAGAATGCTCGCCAAATATTAAGTCTCTCGGTACCAAACGCAGTCACAGTTTTTAGCCGCCGACCTGCTCAATACGCCACGGGGAATATATGTCTTTTCTCGTCACAAAATTCACTTAAAAATTTCGAAATTTCTACACACCCATCGGAATAATTATACCGTCACTTTACAACACTTTTGATGTATGAAATACTGCTAGATCCGGCAACTTGTCATTTCCATCGGAACTACTACTACACACGTCCGAACTGTTTCATGGCTAGGTTTCCACCCTTCTCTAGAATACTCTAAGTCTTCTCTACCAGCAGAGAAAGGCACGCGAAGAATATTGCTTTACCATTGGTCAGTTTACTCAACAGCCAATAGCAAAACAACGATCTCCCGCGTCAATCCGCGCTTTTCATCAATAACCAATCGGAAAATACTAAACTTAACGACTGCACTTTTTACCGAAGTAATTATCTAATATGCTTAAGTTTTGTTTATGCATGAAGTTATTTATTATTGTTATTTATACCTGAATTAACTTTCCCTTTACCATAAACTTATTTTACAAATCTATTCTACAAAAATCCCCTTTGTTAATATCCATATTTCTTCGAAATGTTCTCACACTAACTCCTACTACATAACTCGTTAAACAATTATCTTCATATTAACCTTAAACCACACTCACGCAACATTCATACTGCTAAAACACATTTATAACATTTTTCATACACAAAAAGACATAATAACACTTTATGAAAATACTAGGAACAGTTTATGAAAAACATTCTGTTACTTTAGTGCACATTAGTGGGCACAATCGAAACTAAAATCACAGTCCCCCTATCCAATATTGTCCTCTATCGGCTGATACATAAACTACGTGCGCGTCCAGTCTCGCGTCACCATCTGTCACTATCCAGCTCTGAGACACAACTCCCACTTAACCGCCTCCAAGGGAGGATCGTTATACGGCGCTACGCCTCAATCTCTAAAATGGGCAGTCTCAGAAGTTGGAAAGAAAAACATTTGTACAAAGAAGGTAACTGCGAAGAAACCATGGGTAACAGAGAATTTGATCGATGAAAGATGGAAGTACTGAAATGTTCGGAGTAATTAAGGAATACAGACATAGAAGTCGCTGAAGAATGAAATAAATAGGAAGTGCAGTGGCTGTAGGGGTAGCGTGGTTCAGTATTTCTGCATGGGAAAATGGTTCAAATGGCTCTGAGCACTATGCGACTTAACTTCTGAGGTCATCAGTCGTCTAGAAATTAGAACTAATTAAACCTAACTAATGCCGGCCGAAGTGGCCGTGCGGTTAAAGGCGCTGCAGTCTGGAACCGCAAGACCGCTACGGTCGCAGGTTCGAATCCTGCCTCGGGCATGGATGTTTGTGATGTCCTTAGGTTAGTTAGGTTTAACTAGTTCTAAGTTCTAGGGGACTAATGACCTCAGCAGTTGAGTCCCATAGTGCTCAGAGCCATTTGAACCATTTTTTGAAACCTAACTAACCTAAGGACATCACACACATCCATGCCCGAGGCAGGATTCGAACCTGCGACCGTAGCAGTCCCGCGGTTCCGGACTGAAGCGCCTAGAACTGCTTGGCCACAACGGCCAGCTTTTAGTCTTCCTTTCCTCCTTCCTTCCGGTCTTCCATTGAATTCAGTGAACCCAAACACGAGGTGCATATCAACCAACTCTTCATTAGTAAATCTTCCCGTATAACGTGCCACTAACACTGCCAGACAGCCAAGACAGACGCGAGCAGTACTCAACGCAAGCTTGAAGACGGAGAGTAAACTGGGTCTACTGTTGTCAACAGCACGTATCATGAGCGAAAAGAAACAACATTCACAGCGCTTGCCGTAGACAGTTCCACTGTTTTACCTTGTTTTCAGTGCGCTGCAAACATAAAACTAATTGAGCAAAAATCTCTGTAAGAAGATGAGGGTAACCGTGGGTCCACGACCGTACGCAAAGTGGCATAGCTATGTAAATTACTGGTGTACACGTCCTGCAAAAGTATCAGTTCAAGTAAAATGTAATTCATCGCTCAAGAAATATCTGCATTGTAACGATAGTAATAGCGGCTAGAAACAAATAAAAAGAGGAAATATACGTATAGTGTGAAGGAAAAGGTGGCTTCGGTATCAAGGGATTTGACAACCTAAACTCAATATCATACGCAGCAACAGCAGATGGTAACGCTTTGTATATGGAAGAAAACATACAGAGGGTGAAATAAGTATTTAAGTTGTAATTTCTATAGCGTAGTTTTTGTGAAACGACTCCAGAGATACTTCGGAATGCCGCAGTATTTGTTAACTATAAGTGAAGCATTAAAAAGTTTACTCACCGACGGGCTGTGCGTGCAATTTTTCTGCAAGCACGTGGGCCTGCGCTTCGTGCGCGACTACGGGATCTCGCCCGCCGGCCGCCAGCAGCAGCATGAGCGAGAACCACGCGCTCGCCATGGCGCGTCCGCCCGCAGGGCAGTGGGTCAGCCGACGCGACTGTCGCCCATCTCCAGCGGCCGCCCGGCTATATTTGCCACACACGAGGAACCATCCTGTGACGTCACAGGGCTCCCAGAAATGACGTGCCTCGCCTGCGTGAAATAGCGGACGACAAAAGTCTCCTTGCCAATGCCGGGTGGCACTCATATTGTTGTGGTGAGCCGGTCACGACTGGCACTTCTACAAGATGATCGCTTATCTTCCTTCACCTCTACGCAAGTTTCACTACGCTGCAGGCCCAAAAAGTAGAATCCTCCGTCTTCTTAAGTCTGTACAATCAATCCCACCATCTGCAGTTTGCAATTGACTTTTGTTATAAAATTGTGATTATAAATGTAGCATATTAAAATATTTATTTCACCTGCAATTCTCGTACATGTCACGTAATGCTCTCCGTAGCAAGTGAATCTGAACGTATACCTACCTACGAAGATAAAAAAAACTGATATATGGATTTACATTATTGGTTCTCTGGAAATAAAGTGATATAGTTAACAGCAACGGAGTAACTAATCTAGAACTGACATATCTGTTTCGATTCTTGACCTATCGTCTGTTCAACAGCTTAAAAATCGTAATATTTCTATTTCATTTAGTAAATTTAATTTTTGTTATGCAGTAAGATGGGGTGATTTATCTTATTTGTATGTTCCACAGTATTTTGTCATGTATACTTGCATAAATACTCTCCGTTTACAATCCGTTGATCAGTACACATTTACTTCGTCTTGACGTGATGAGTAAAAAATAAATTACTTACTACTGTATGAGGTAAGGGCAGTTTACTGTAACAAAACGCACTCCAATGACACACGTGGGAGGTTCTAAACTTGGTGATGTTCTTTGTATTTGTAGCACATGCCATTACGATCATTTACCTTCGGAACGAGTAAGTAAAAAGAAGAATTATTAAATTTATAGCGTCTTTGATTCATAATCGAAACGTATTCAGTCCCGGTCTCGAATGCCGCCGCTGCTTAAATTTTGATTGCTAATCAGCATTGGCGGCCAAAGACTTCCAGCATAAGAAGTCACCCTTCATTCTGCCAACCGCGTTTTCAACGAGGGCGGAGGAGCGGACAGAGGTTCAGGGCACTCTCTTGTGCTAGAGATGGGAAACTGCCCCTAAAGGCGGAAGAATCAGCAGTAATCAACGGCATGAGGATGCAGAAGGTAATGCAAACCACTGCATTAAAGACGTGTAACGTCAATCCACGGGACATGGCGCCTGACATGATAATCTCTGCACTGGCAAAAGATCGTGAAATAGTCACCCATTCGGATCTCCGGGATGAGAAAAAGATTGAATAATCAACGAAAGGATGACGTGCTACGAGTCGGGGCGTGGAAGGTCAGAAGCCTGAATGTGGTAGGGAAACTAGAAAATCTTAAAAGGGAAATGTAAAGGCTCAATCTAGATATAGTAGTGGACAGTTAAGTGGAAAGACGACAAGGATTGCTGGTCAGATGAGTATAGGGTAATATCAACAGCAGCAGAAAATGGTATAACAGGTGTAGGATTCGTCATGAATAGGAAGGTAGGGCACAGAGTGTGTTACTGTGAACAGTTCAGTGATAGGGTTGTTCTTATCAGAATCGACAGCAAACCAACACCGACAATGGTAGTTCAGGTATACATGCCGTCGACGCAAGCTGAAGATGAAGAGATAGAGAAAGTGTATGACGATTTTGAAAGGGTAATATAGCATGAAACAGTAATAGTCATGGGGGACTGGAGTGAAGTTGTAGGGGAAGGAGTAGAAGAAAGGGTTACAGGAGAATATGGGCTTGGGACAATGAATGAGACAGGAGAAAGACTAATTGAGTTCTGTGACACGTTTCAGCTTGTAATAGCGAATAGTCTGTTCAGGAATCACAAGAGAACGAGGTATTCTTGGAAAAGGCCGGGTGATACGGGCTGTAGGTACAGCAATAAGGAATAGCTCACTAGGCAGTACAGTTGAAGAGGAATGGACATCTCTAAAAAGGACCATCACAGAAGTTGGGAAGGAAAACATAGCTAAAAAGAAGGTAACTGCGAAGAAACCATAGGTAACAGAAGAAATACTTCAACTGATCGATAAAAGGAGGAAGTACAAAAATGTTCCGGGAAACTCAGCTAACGAATGAAATAAATAGGAAGTGCATGGAAGCCAAGACGAAATGGCTGCAGGAAAAATATGCAGACATCGAAAAAGAAATGATTGTCGGAAGGACAGACTCAGCAAAAAAGAAAGTCAAAACAATCTTCGGTGTCGTTAAAAGCGAGGGTTCAAATGGTTCAAATGGCTCTGAGAACTATGGGACTTAACATCTGAGGTCATCAGCCCCCTAGAACTTAGAACAACTTAAACCTAACTAACCTAAGGACATCACACACATCCATGCCCGAGGGAGGATTCGAACCTGCGACCGTAGCGGTAGCGTGGTTCCAGACAGAAGCGCCTAGAACCGCTCGGCCACAACGGCCGGCGAAAAGCGAGGGTGATAACATTAAGAGTGCAACGGTAATTCCACTGTTAAATGCAGAGGAGAGAGCGGATAGGTGGAAAGAATACATTGAAAGCCTCTATGATAGGGAAGATTTGTCTGATGTGATAGAAGAAGAAACAGGAGTCGATTTAGAAGAGATTGAGGATCCAGTATTAGAATTTAAGAGAGCTTTGGAGGACTTACGATTAAATAAGACAGAAGGGATAGATAACATTCCAAGAGAATTTCTAAACGTGGCAACAAAACGCATATTCACGTTGGTTTGTATAATGTATGACTCTGGCAACATACCGTCTGACTTTCGGAAAAGCATCATCCACACAATTCCGAAGACGGAAAGAGCTGACAAGTGCGAGAATTATCGTACAATCAGAAAACAGCTCATGCATCCAAGATGCTTACAAGAATAATATATAGAAGAATGGAAAATGAAATTGAGGATAAGCTAGATGACGATCAGTTTGGCTTGAGGAAAGTTAAAGGCACGAGAGAGGCAGTTCTGACGTTGCGGTTAATAATGGAAGCAAGACTAAAGAAAAATCACGACATGTTCATAGGATTTGTCGATATGGAAAACGCGTTTGACAATGTAAAATGTTGCAAGGAGTTCGAAATACTGAAAAAATTAGGGGTAAGCTGTAGGGAGAGACCGGTGGTATTCAATATGTACAGCAACCAAGAGGTAATAATGAGAGTGGACGACCAAGAACGACGTGCTCGTATTAAAAAGTGCGTAAGGCAAGGACGTAGCCTTTCGCCCCTCCTGTTCGATCTATACATCGAGGAAACAATGTTGGAAATGAAAGAAAGGTGCAGGAGTGGAATTAAAATTCAATAATATGATTCGCTGATGACATTGCTATCTTGAGTGAAAATGAAGGATTACATGATCTGCTGAAGGGAATGAACAGTCTAATGAGTACAGAGTATTGACTGAGGAGGTAATGAGAAGTAGTAGAATTGAGGACAGCGAGAAACTTAACATCAGGATTCATTGTCACGAAGCAGGTGAAGTTTAGGTGAAGTTAAGGAATTCTGCTACCTAGGCAGTAAAATAACCAATGACGGACGGAGCAAGGAGGATATCAAAAGCAGGGTAGCAATGGCAAAAAGCTCATTCTGGGCCAAGAGGAGCCTAGTAATATCAAATATCGGCCTTAATTTGAGGAAGAAATTTCGTCTGGAATACAGCATTGTATGGTAGTGAAACATGGACTGTGAGAAAACCGGAACAGAAGAGAATCGTAACATTTGAGGTGTGGTGCTACAGACGAATGTTAAAAGTTAAGTAGACTGGTAAGGTAAGAAATGAGGAGGTTCGGCGCAGAATCGGAGAGGAAAGAAAGATGTGGGAAACACCGATAAGGAGAAGGGACAGTATGAGAGGACATCTGGTAAGACATGAGGGAATGACTTCCATGTTACTAGAGGAAGCTGTAGAGGGCAAAAACTGTAGAGCAAAACAGAAATTGGAATACATCCAGCAAATAATTGAGGACGTAGGATGCAGCAAAACAGAAATTGGAATACATACAGCAAATAATTGAGGACGTAGGATGCAAGTGCTACTCTGAGATGAAGAGGTTAGCACAGGATAGGAATTCGTGTCCGCAGAAAGAAAAAAAAACTAAATTAAGAATTGAAACGACAGTAGTATGAAAGGTAAAGTAAAATTTTTAAAGGATGGTTTGTTATCTTAAGAATGATTTGAAAGAAAAGAAGGGTGGAGAAAATGAAATGCAATATGTCGGGCTTGGCTGGTTGGTGAGAATCTGTTAAAAAATAAAATACGAACTCTTCTTAAAAGGCTATGTATAATACAGGTTAAATAGAATAGATACCAAGTTGCTAACAAGGCCTTCGATTCCCCTTTCTCATGAATATACTTTATATACATAACATCTTCATCGATACTCTGCAAATCACATTTAAGTGTCTGGCAGAGGGTTCATCGAACAGAGGTGTCTTCAATTTTGTCCAACGGCAAATACATCATATACGCTGATGACCTCCAGCTGTGTGTAACTGCAAAACCAACAAACCTACAGACAGCTATCGAGAATATGAATACTGACCTGTGTATACTGTCAACATGGCTGAAGTTACATGGTTAACGTTCAATCCATCCAAAAACCAAGTGGTACAGTTTGCTCATTCTAGGCTCATTATCCCGAATTGTCGAGGATCTCTACCATCTTTAACCCTAAATAGGAGAAATACCAACTTCTTTCCTTCAGCAAAGAGTCTAGGAGCAATAAAACATGAAAATATAAACTGGACTGAGCACGTAACTGTAATGTTCAAGAAGGCATCAGCATCTCTCTGTGCTCTACAAAAATATGAAAAGTTCTTCCCTCTTGAGCTGAAAATGAAACTTGTACAAACACTTATCCTTCCGATTATTGATTACAACGATGTTATCCTGCAAGGTCTTTCTTAGGAAATCTCATGGCGCCTGGAACTGGTTATGTATGCCTGAATGCCTGTGTTCGATATATCTGTGATGTTCGACTCTTTGCTCGCATTTCACCACCTTACACGAAGCTATCCTTCCGTACCCTCTGTCTTCTCTACTGTCTCATCGGCGTACACTGTTCTCCATATCTCTCCTCGACCTTAACGCTCTTGTCTGAACAATGTCAGTAACATCTGTTCCCATCAGACCAAAATCCTTTGTGTTTCATCGGTCAGCCACTTTCTCAAAGTCCTTCTGAGTAGCAGGAACCCGCCCTTAGAATAATCTCCAGCATTATATTATCGAACTGCATGGCATATCTATTAAGCAACAACAATTGTTACCATTTTCTCTGAACGCACTCGTTATCCCTGTACATTCTTCTTTCCAAACAGACCTTCCTCATTTCCCAGTATTCTTAGCTGGTGCAGTCTCCTTAAATTTCCTTTCCCCAGATCTCGCTAAATCGGATAACATCTGTTTGGTACACCAATAAATTCTTTTTATGTCTACCACTATTATTATTACGAAACTCATTGTTATTGTCATTATTATTATTATTATTATTGTTGCTATCACTGTTATTGTTTTCACTATTTGTGACAGCAGCAGCAGCACAATTAATAGCACTATTAATTTTACTAATTCATAGTTAGAATTATTCACATAGTCACTATAGACTCTCAAATCATTTCAAAACTATTCGTCACATTAAACTTGTTATTTCTTAGGTAAAAATGGTTTAAAATAGGTACTGTGTGTGTGAAACCCTGGTTCCATGTAAGGGAATGCCTGAGAGCCCTAATAAGATCAGGGTGAATAAATAATAAAATATACTACGTGATCCTCTCACTGTATAATATTTTTATACTGGATTTTCAGTTTAATCACTACGAGTATACCGAAGCTTTATTGTTAGTTTGTTTGTCAGTGCGCTTCCAGTATGCTCAGAGATTTATTAGTAATGAACCTTGGGACATCGGCAGTAATCCTCTGGCTGTTTTTCAAATGATGGTGCCCGCTGAATGGAAGATCGAATTGCAAAAGAGCCATCCAACAATACATCCTTGACCGTAGTTTGAGGTCATTCTCAGAGTTATGGAGGAATCCGAAACGTCTTTCTCTCACTCATTGCGAATTTCTCAATGCGGCGTTAGTTACTGATTTTGATTCTCCGCTGTTTCTGCTGCTTTTATTGAGTCACTTTTCCTTCCTACCTATAACGTACAATTTCCTCATTGACTTATATGTCAAAGAAAGAGCACCAATGTATTTGGGGCGGTTGTTATCCCAGTGATTATTTATTGTTTAATTTTACGAGCGGTCTAATCTGCAAATATTTAACCATTATTTAGTTCAAATCACTTGGATGTTTTACAGGATGTTAAAATAAACAGGAATAAAGTATTAACAATAATATGAAAATGGTAGTTGCTACTTACCATATAGCGGAGATGCTAAGTCGCAGATAGAAACAACAAACAGACTGTCAGAAAGTGAACTTTCGGCCAGCAAGATTTTCGTCGGAAATAGACAACACACTCACACAAACACTCACGTAAATCTCACACACGCATGAGCGCAGTCAGTTGCTGCTGAAATAGAATAGATTAACGGTTGGGGACCACCTGGAATTGTTTATCCGCCTTTATTCGGAAAGCGTAATCATTGTGCAGATAATTAGTTCTTCATCTTTGGAATCTGGAGTACATATGGAGGTGGAATCGATCCGTCTCGTCGATAGAGGGCAAAACGTAAGTCACTGAGGCGCGTGGCAACAGGAACCGCCGAAGGCCCGGCACAGGTGGGCATAGCATTTGGTTCTCGGCCGTCTTAAATACATGATCACCGCGTCCGGAAGGCAGTTCGCATACTTACATCAAGCACTCGACTTTATGCCGTTATAGTGCTGTGTTTGTTATCTCGCTGTGGACTTGCATTTCGGTTTGGATACAACTGGGGCTACCTGCGTATTGCTTACAATGGACGTGGGATCGTTTACAGAATTTGCAGGCTGAAGTCGCGCATCGGCTATCAACCGGCTAATACCATTTGTGAATGTGTTTCACACTAGCTTGAACTTTGCTCTGAACGCCACATGGCGCGGAATTCGACTACTGACCGCTTAAAGAACAATTTGTGTTGGTATCTAGAGAATACAAAGTTGTGCCTGAGGATTTAAAAAGAAAAGTATTACAGGTCATATTCTACATAAGCCCTTTGTGGAAACACACTCACTTATATGTTCAGGTTACAACCAGTGAACTTGTATTTTATGATGCGGAGATAGTGGTGATGCTAGGAGGGATGTGGAATTTCAACTTCTGTAGTCAATTACACATTGATACGTGGTACTTACTGGAATTAAGGAAAACGTGGAAGGGAGGAGCCACAAATATAACTTTCTTTTCACACAACCTGTTTATTTAACAATATGGTTCAAATGGTTCAAATGGCTCTGAGCACTATGGGACTCAACATCTTAGGTCATAAGTCCCCTAGAACTTAGAACTACTTAAACCTAACTAACCTAAGGACATCACACACACCCATGCCCGAGGCAGGATTCGAACCTGCGACGGTAGCGGTCGCGCGGTTCCAGACTGTAGCGCCTAGAACCGCTCGGCCACCGAGACCGGCCGGAACCACAAGAAAAAAAAAATGGTTCGAATGGCTCTGAGCACTATGGGACTTAAAATCTTAGGTCATCAGTCCCCTAGAACTTAGAACTAATTAAACCTAACTAACCTAAGGACATCACACACATTCATGCCCGAGGCAGGATTCGAACCTGCGACCGTAGCAGTCCGGCGGTTCCGAACTGCAGCGCCTAGAACCGCTAGACCACCGCGGCCGGAACCACAAGATCCAGCTAAAATACACCAATAATGGTCCGGTCTTTCAAGCACAGAAACGAACAGCACAGTACAAGTTGTTTGGATTGTAACTAATGACTGAGAAATGCAGTTGCAATCAAAGAATTGAACCGACTAACAGCTAAATCTAACCGCAACGTCCCTCTTTTGTGTAATGGCAACCTGTGCCTTAGTACAATTGTTCCGGCTGTGTTTACGACACGAGAGCTGACTAAATAGAACATTAATGATTGGGTACAAACCAGAAAGGAAAGGCAATATAATTCGGGATAAATTGTGGAACGACAACTAGTGTCTTAGTACAATACTGCTGCCTATATTTATGACCAAAGAGCCTACCGAGTAAAACTCTGAGGATCGGGTACAAACCCGAAAATAATAGGGAGGGCAGGTAGACAATGAAACAAACGACCACGAGGACTGCAGAACGTTACTCCTCTTTATCAGAAAGCAGTTCCATGGATCCACGGTGCGTCGCAGCGGTTACTGAGTGGTGCCGATGAAAGCCAGGTAGGAGAGGGCAGCCAGGCCACGAGCACTCGTCTGACACGAAGGTTGTCAACCAACTGACGGGATGTCGGCCTGATGCTTGTAGGCGACGCTGACCCCGGTGAAGTACTCCGGTATCTTCGCTCTGCGCAGGCCCTCCTTGCGCAGCTCGTGGATTCGGTCGGTCTGACCTCGTGACTACCTTTTATCGGGACGCTACCGCCAATCCCCAAACTTCGTGCCTCTCTCTCGGGCCAACGAACCCCCATATATATATCGGCAAGCAAAGGCCTTCTAAGGACATAACACACAGATACCAACTCTTCCTCGTAGATATTGGCAATGGGACCGCAAGAGGGATAGTCGATACTATACGTGACCCAGTGCCGCCAGACTGAACAGTCTACTAACTCAATGGTGCCGCGGTTCACACATAGCTACTTCTCGATTACGATGTTACTCATACGAAAGTATTTAGTGATTAAAACCATCTCTTTGTGTACTAATGAGTTGGGAAGTCATTATCTTTTGGAGATGACAAGAAAAGTTTCATCGTTGAATGTTCATCCTCATTGTGGACGTTAGGCACCGTGCACTTCACGTGCAATCACCAAACAACGAATTAGGGGAGAACATATTGCATGCTGTAGTACTAGCGGCCTTTCTCTTCCTCTTAATTTTATTTCAACTCTTTATAAATCCTCACTTTAACTTTAGGGATCCACTGGAATCGGAGTGAAGTGTCACGCTGTGCACTACGTCTACGTCTTTTACGCGGATATCCACGTTCTCGTTCTCTTAGGGGATTTGGTGCGGCAGTGTCCAGTTACCGCAGTTACATGCCTCTGTAAATCAACCACCTTGTGCGTTAGTTTCATAGGATGAACGTTACTGTCCGTATTTCTGGGGTCTTGAGACGCTATAGCACTCGCAAACGGTCAGCTATGGTCAGGATCTCGTTCAGCCTAAGTGTCTTGACGAAGTGGACAGCTAGTGTGGTGGCCACTGCCTGTAAGGTAAAAAATGATGTGTTGTGTCTGACGGAGTACGACAGTTACACTTGAAGAGGATGACAGAAGAAGGCATATTGCTGAGGCGGCCGAAGTGGCGGAGCGGTTCTAGGCGCTACAGTCTGGAAACGCGCGACCGCTGCGCTCGCAGGTTCGAATCCTGCCTTGGGCATGGGTGTGTGTGATGTCCATAGGTTAGTTAGGTTTAAGTAGTTCAAAGTTCTAGGGGACTGATGACCTCAGAAGTTAAGTCCCATAGTGCTCAGAGCCATTTGAACCATATTGCTGAGCAGTTACTTTTGACCCTTCACTGATTAATGTTTCTGTCGAATTTTGATCATTGCATTTTCAAGATTGTCGTGAATATGTTGTGAGTATAGGGTGTTTAACTTTTTATTTCAGTGAAGAAACAGCAGCTGTTCTGAAGAAGCTCCTGTACATCAGCTCATTCCGCAACAATTGGAGACTTCAAGGTTTGATTTCTCCGAAATGTAATGTTATTCGTCAGAAAAGGACGCGAATATGGAGAGGCATTTTCGCCGCTTCCAAGAGCAGAATAATGGTCGGGTTTGAAGATATCCTTCCGTTGCTGATTATGAAGCTGTACTGTTGTATTTTTTGTCTAATTTGATGAATGCGACCTTTATGTCACTACCATAACCATACTCTTGTACGAATCCCGTCAATGCTGGACAGTATTTATAGTTTAGGAGATCACCGACTCAGTGGTACTGCTGTCAGAACTAATACGCGCACAAAACTAAGTCAAATACGAAAGGAAGAAGCTGGAGTTTTTAAAACAATTCATTCTCTACTAAAACAGTCACAGAAGAACTTTTGCAGCTGACACACTGTAAATTAAAAATGTATATGAACAATCGTCAGACTTTGCCTGACAAACATTGTACTTCTAATGAAAGACCATTAAAAAAGAAATACTCACCGAAGAGACTGCAGCTACGTTTAAACGTGTGTAGAAACCAGAAAGAAAACGTAAATAAATAAATTCTGAAAAGGATTATCTCTGCCAATATACATAACAAAAAAATTAATTTATACACTCGCCAAGTTACTTGACCTTCGCGAATCATGGTTGTTGTCGTGTTTTCTAGTCTAACTGTTCAGCGTTAAAAAATGTAACGAGTGCATGATACATGCAGTGCTAGCATCTATGTAGTAAATCATCATTTATTCCATTACCAAATTTTATTCGCTTTTAGGCCAAGCCCCACCACGCGTTAGCGATCTAGGCCATTGGTAGGAATACTGATTACCGTTAGGTGGACTCGTGTAAAAGAAAGAGGATAATCAGAGAGGGAAAGCAAAAGAGGCTCTGTGTTTGTACTTGGATGTTAATTATGACTGTAATAAAGGCGGGTACCAGCGTCGAGACGTGTGAACCTGCAAAAATGGGAGAGTTGAATTGTGTCTTCTGAGAGACGAATAGATTGCAAAGAGGGTGCAAAAGCTTAACCAGGCGATTTAAAGTGTGGATTAAATAAAGAAAGTTCGTGCAAGAGGCCAGACAATATGTTTTGGCTATCTTATTACAGCTTATAGGAACTTGTGACGCCGCCGAGTCGAAGGCACCTTGCCGCGGTACGCGCGGCATCCCCCGTTGGAATTTCGAGTCCTCCCTCGGGCATGGGTGTGTGTGTTGTCCTTAACGTAAGTTAGTTTAACTTAGATTTGCAGTGTGTAAGCGTAGGGACAGGTGACCTCCGCAGTTTGGTCCCACAGGACCTTAAAAAAAACCTTGTGACGGTTGAGGGAAAAGATTTGTACGGCATTAGGAAGCACAAAGCTTGTACTTACAAGCGTTGGAAATTTAGAGACACCATGTGCATTCTATCTGGAATTTCCATAATTATTGTTTGACTACATAGGCGTCCGCAAGTGAGATCAAGATAGGGGCACTATGGGACTTAACTGCTGTGGTCATCAGTCCCCTATAACTTAGAACTACTTAAATCTAACTAACCTAAGGACATCACACACATCCATGCCCGAGGCAGGATTCGAACCTGCGACCGTAGCAGTCGCGCGGTTCCGGACTGAGCGCCTAGAACCGCGGCCGGCCGTGGAATCCCGGAATTGGCTTTGTATCTATTACAGAATTCAAGCTCTGACTGCTGCGACTCTACTAAAGGGGATTTTTAACGTTGACAGGAGCGACGGGAAGTACTGCGATTTTAGCATCACAATAAAACTAGTTTTTTTTTAGTAATCATGATCTTCACGGGAAATGCTATCACAGAGTTACAACTTCTTCAATCCAGATGGCATGGCTGCACAATAGTGTGACGAACTGAAGAGGACTACTTTGGTTCAGTCCTAGACTGACAAATTTGTGGGTGGGTTTGGGAGGTTTGTTACATCATTTAGTCGTACACTGCCTCCCGGTATCATTTCAGCCTTCAAAACGGAAAAAAATATGATCTTCAAAGAACATTCCGTTCAGATTCAGTTACACAAGTAAACATTAAAAACTAGAAAGTAAATATAGAGATGAAAAAAATGTTTCCATATACTACTGAAATATATTTAATAATGAAACGTTTTTCCATACTTTCTGCCAAATTTACTTCTTTTGACAGGATACATTTCAAAATCACTGAATCAATTGTACAAAAAAATGAAAATTTTAGGATCTTCCTTCTTCTTGGATACATTTTTCTGGACGCCCGTGTTTGACTGTTGAGATAGATATGAAATTCAACATTTCAAAATGGTTTACGCCTGTTCATCAGAGGCATTTTGTACGGTGAACAGGTTTATTACAAATGAAGAGATGGGAACCGCGCTTTGAAAACTGTCAGGCAGTGACGTCAAGGTTGTCTGAAGTTAGTTTTAACGTGGTGTTATAGTTGGAGTTGGCTCGCGGGCGATGGGGGACGGCATATCCGAGGTAGCGATGAAGTGGGTATTCTCACGTACGACCATTTCACGAATGTACCGTGGCTATCAGCAATCTGGTAAAACATCGAATCTCTGACATCTCTGTGACCGGAAAAAGATACTGCAAGAACGGTACCAACGACAACCAAAGAGCATCATTCAGTGTGATAGAAATGCAACCCTTCCGCAAATTGCTGCAGATTTCAATGGTGAGCCATCAACAAGTGTCAGCGTGCGAAACATTCAATGAAACATCAACGATATGAGATTTCGGAGCTGAAGCCTTGATGACTGCACGACACAAAGCTTCACGCCTCCCCTGATGACTGAAAACATGTTATCTGGTCGGACGAGTCTCGTTTCAAACTGTATCGAGCTGATGGACATGTACAAATATGGAGACAATCTCATGAGTCCATGGACGCTGCGTGTCAGAAGGGGACTGTTCAAGCGGGGCTGGTGGAGGCTCTGTAATAGTGATGTGGGACCTCTGATACGTCTAGATACGACTCTGACAGGTGACACGTACGGAAGCATCTAGTCTGGTCACCTGCATCCATTCATGCTCATTGTGTATTCCGGCGGACTTGGGCAGTTTCAGCAGGACAATGCTACACCCCACACGTCCAGAATTGCTACAGAGTGGCTCCAGGAACACTCTTCTGAGTTTGATCACTTCCCCTGGCCACCAAACTCTCCAAACATGAACATTATTGAGCATATCTGGGATGCCTCGCAACGTGTTTTTCAGAAGAGATGTCGATCCCCCCCTCGTACTCTTACGGATTTAAGGACAGCTCTGCAGGATTCATGGTTTCAGTCCCCCCCCCCCCCCCCCCCCGGCACTACACCAGACATTAGTTGAGTCAGTGCCCCCACGTCGTGTTGCGGCACTCTGCGTGGTCGCAGGGGCCCTACACATTATTAGGCAGGTGTAATAGTTTCTCTGGTTCTTCAGTATAGAATTTTTTACTACTGTATCGTTCCAAGTTTTGTTGTCCTCGTTTCTACTACTTCTCATCACCTTAATTTTGTTTTTAGCGTTTTGTATGTTGTAGTAAATCTTCCAACTATCACTCTCAGGAGAATATCAAACCTAATCTTTGTTCGTGAAGGTATATACCATCTATTCAACTAAATGAAGGCAGTTTGTTTATTGCTATACGCGTTTCGCTTATGGCAATAAACAAACTGTCATCCTTTAGTTGCATAGACAGTACATACGTCTACGAATTTAGAGTAACTAAGAAAAAGACGGAAAACTGAAGAAAAAATGACGGTAATCTCTGTTTTGTAAATATTTCTAAATATCTACCACAGAGAATCTTTTCCCTAACACCCTTCATGATTTACAATAGTGTCGCTTTCGGAATTATTTCTGCTCCTGGACTGCCCAGAGTCCATCATATTCTTGTCCTGGAATGGTTTCCACTTTTTCCTCACTGCAAGTCATTGATTAATTGCACTCTTCTATCAATCGCTTCTTTCAGCCACAGTGAAACACCAGGTGTGCCTACTCATCTGCAATGTCATATATTTCAATAGTTCAACTACAGTTTCAAAATTTTTAAGAAGTCATTAATTTCAATTTCATTCCTTCTCTGAATGATTTCGACCGTCCTATGGTACTCCAACAGCGAATAAACAAGTCCTCAAGAATAAGGATTTTCTTGCTGTTACCTAGTTGCGTAGCACTACTGTATATAGTTAAATCTCCACTAAAAATACAGTTTCTAACTTCAGAAAGACCGTTAAGAAAATCGCTAAGTAGTGAACAAGACTCAATTTACACTTACATTGATCCCCAATAGGCAATAGCTTATCAACGCTAATAGCGGCAGACGCTTTGCCAGATATTCTCAAAGATGCTTCATTTAACACCATAGTCCTGTAACCATCAACTCTAGAAGGAACACTTTCCAAGCTGGGGCTGAGTTACGTATATCATCACATCGAATAACAGTGAAAGCCAACTTTTGCTGGAGAAAAAAGAAGAACTATAAATTCAGAAGCGATGCTTGTAAAAAAAGGAATCTGATCTACTGAAAATCTTCTTGACTTCTTGAATCCAGCTTCTTCGGCAATGGTGTTTGAGATCTTCTTGGTTTGATTTGTAGTCAGCCAGATGAGCGATCAATATAGATCTCCTCTTTCTTTCTGTTTTTGTAATACTGTATTTGACACAATGTTTTTTTTAGTTCGTAACATACTGTGTGAAATTTTAGTTCTGGTAAGTTATTTCAATTTTATACAGAACACAAATGTAGAAGAAGGAGCGTAAATAATCCCTCTGCGTTACTTCTCTATATATTATGCAGCGTTTGACACTAGATTGATGAGTTTTATTTTTGGGCAACATCAGTGAGTAATTCATGTATTAAGTCATCAATTTTAATCCAACTCCATTCCCAGATTACTTGATTTAAGATTTTCCAGATATATGAGTTAAAACCTTTTTGAAGTAAATAATGCCCTTGAAGATTAACAAACTTGTGACGAATTATGGAACTCCATATTCCGCCTGAACAGCTCTCAAGAGTTAACTGTAGCCTGTTCAGCAATATTTTTGTGGACAGATCTCGTTTCTCACCTATCTTATGGAGCAAGATATTAATGTTACTTTCCTTTCTTCTCGGACTTTCTCTGTTTACCATATCTACTCATTTATTTTAGATCTTTCAAATCTGGTTTTTAGATAATCTGAGATGTTCAGCAGTTACATAATCCTTTCCACTTGCTTTACTACTTTTGTGTTTTGAGTACTTAATGTCACCGACAATGGTAGCACATAATCTAGTTTTTCACGAATCTTTCGGGATTCTAGGGTACTGATCCATGATGGACAGCTTAGTGCCTGGTTTAAATATTTTGAAAGCATTTCTCAGTGCTATTTAAGCCAATTCCTCCATCAGCTCCAGAGTAAATTCTTGATGTTTGACAGACGTCTGTTTTACTCTTGAGGATATGTAGTGCTTTTAGGAGTTACTAATTTTGAAGTTATCTTGTTGTCTTTAACTTGAGATTGTCTGAAAGATTTTTAATTCTTCTCAATATTCTTGCTGTTATTGTTTTATGTTTATAAGATTCAATTTTACCTCTACGTTTCCGTTCTCTGCGTATTCGTTGTTTTTGCAAGTGCTTCCTTATATGTTTGATCCAGACGCAATTTTTCTTTGGTGTTGTCCGGCCTAAATTTCTTTTATTGCACTGTTGATTGCTTAAAAATATCCTTTCAGTTAAACACGCCGAGATATTTTAAATTCACCCTGAAATTTTTCTATTGTCTTTTTCGTGTTTCTGTGTGGCGTATTTTGTTATATTTTCCCTTCTTCCTAGGTTTATGTAATGAAGTAATTTTAATTGAATTTTTCAAGCCAGTGCCAATTACGCTTTAAGTTCGAAATTCGTTCTTGGTCTTTGACATTTTATAACTACATGTTCCAGGTGAGCTTCGCTTAACAATGGATTTGGTGACTGTCAAGCTATGACTTTTTGTTGGAAGATTTTTGAAGGGAGTCACATTAACTGCTACTATGCTAATTAAAATCAAGCTGGTTTTATTATTTTTTTGCGTAGCAGATATCCCCCTAAAGTTTTGTCAAAAGGACTTTTCTTTGCATATTGTGTTTTGATTTCACCTATGAATATCTCTACATATATCTCTACATTTTTAGTAATATGTTCGTAAAAGTGGGCTCAGAAAAAGTTCAGACATGTTGCTTACTAATGTTCTTATACACCGAAGAAAAAGTAAGTTTCAAGGTCTTGAAGCACGTGGAAAGCACACAGAAATGTCCACTCTAGATTTCAGCTGCTTGTCGAGTGGTGACTCAGCCACTGTCGCCTCGTGGTGGGTGACGTCACCTTAGCTGTCGCCTACGTGCGATGATCCATGACAAATAAGACAGAAATACCTAGGTCACAACAGAAACTATTGCTGCGCCAGTGTGCAGATCGGGGGGCAGAAACGACTGCTAATAGTGTTTGTCACCTCAGTGATCACAAACATACGGACATTTGTTCAGGTTGGGAATAAATAAGATTCTGATTAAAAAATTAACAGTTTTTGTTTTATTTTTAATTTCGTGATTTTTTGTACATTCTCCTGGTCATTGCAAGTACTCGCAATCTATATAAATAAAACGCAATGGATTTAACCCTTGAACTCACCAACAAAAAAGAGAGTATGTACAAATACAACCTTTTCTCACTAAATGATTATTTCCTCTTCACGTTCTGTTTTTCATTTTCTGAAATTTATAACGATGATGGGCATTGTTTGACTGGTGTTCAGTCTCTCATTTGAGTAGCAAATAGCAATAAAGAAAGAAAAATGTATATTTTGTTTAAAAAGAAGAAGAAATGCTACCCGCAACAAACAGTCACTATCTGTAGGACATGGAGAATTCCGTAAGAATCTTAGATCATTGGCCTTATCTGATTTCAAAATACTAATCAAAAAGAGCTTCGCAAAATAATGCTTGAGGAAGAAACTGGTAATATTAACAGTGATTCCACTTCTGACAAAACACTTCTTTTTGCCATACAGCTCAAGGGACTGTAGTTCATTCTAGATTTGGGATTCTTTCTTAGCAGAAGGACATTCATGGCTTCTTGTCCTATAGCAGCAGCTGACCTAAATACCAGTTTTCCAGTGGATGAGAGCCAAAATAAAAATGAAAGACCATTCATTCGTCTTCCAGAGAGGAATTTATAAGCAGGCGGTAGTTGCTACTACTAATATCAAAACTGTGTTGAATGTGCGTGATGTTGTCCATCGAAAAGATTGAAACGTCCCCGTAGAAAAATTATACATGACTGTGCTTAAACTGACAAACAATATTTTTTTAGCGCAACGCAATCTGACTTTCAATAATCCCTACAAGAGAATGGCCCTGGCTAAATTAACCTATACGTTTCACAAATCACTTACCTCACAAACTACTGCAATACAGCGAGCGCCACTACTGCCAGCTAAATAAAAGATTCAAACTGCTGAAGGCACTAACTACTGATAGGCATGGTTAGCAAAAGAAAGATTTTAATAGAGAGCAAACAATGTATTTACCTTAATAGTGTTCAAAAGTCATAATATATATTTCAGTCCATGATATCCAATATTACAAATTTACTCTTTCTCATGGACACACGTCCAGATCGTCCGCTCTCAAAATTCCGCCATCTCTCTCCCCACATCCACCACTGCTGGCGGCTCACCTCCAACTGCGCAACGCTACGCGCTGTTAACAGCCAACTGCCCAACACTACAATAGCGATTATTGCAACAATGCCGACCAGCCTCAGCCTGCACACAGCACAGTCATTGATTTTCATACAGAGCGCTACGTGGCGTTACCAATAAAAAAAACCTTAACAGCCTACTTACAAGATGTGTAAGCCTGTAAATCTTGCCTGTAATCTTTCTCTACCTGTCACCTCCCTCCCTTCTCGCAGATAAGTAATGTCTTACCTCCAGAGTTTTTTTCCTGTCACCATGACTGTGGCAGTGTCTCCTCCTCTTACTGCGGGTGTTCCTGAGGAAATTTGCTATATTTATGTATTGTGACAGGTGTGACAGTTACAAATAATTGTAGCTTTATTTCGGTATATGCTTGATTACGAATTAATTTTGAGATAGCTTTTCCATTTTGGGAGACAATAATCTATAATATCGGATTTTTTGTGTAAATATCCCGGTCACAGATGTCAAATTGCTAAAACAGAAAAAGGATTAACAAGATAGAAAAGTTCGCTTATTCCAGCTCATGTTGTTATTGTGGTCTTCAGTCCAGAGACTGGTTTGATGCAGCTCTCCATGCTACTCTATCCTGTGCAAGCTTCTTCATCTCCCAGTACCTATTGCAACGTATATCCTTCTGAATCCGTTTGGTGTATTCATCTCTTGGTCTCCCTCTACGATTTTTTCCCTCCACGCTGCCCTCCAATACTAAATTGGTGATTCCTTGATGCCTCAGAATATCCCCTACCAGCCGATCCCTTCTTCTAGTCAAGTTGTGCCACAAACTCCTCTTCTTCCCAGTTCTATTCAATACCCCCTCATTAGTTATGTGATCTACCCACCTTATCTTCAGCATTCTTCTGTAGCACCACATTTAGAAAGCTCCTATTCTCTACTTGTCTAAACTATTTATCGTCCATGTTTCACTTCCATATATGGCTACACTCCATACAAATACTTTCAGAAACGACTTCCTGACACTTAAAAATATACTCGATGTTAACAAATTTATCTTCTTCAGAAACGCTTTCCTTGCCATTGCCAGTCTACATTTTATATCCTCTCTACTTCGACCATCATCAGTTATATTGCTCCCCAAATAGCAAAACTCCTTTACTACTTTAAGTGTCTTATTTCCTAATCTAATTCCCTCAGCATCACCCGACTTAATTCGACTACATTCCATTATCCTCGTTTTGCTTTTGTTGATGTTCATCTTCTATCCTCCTTTCAAGCCACTGTCCATTCCATTCAACTGCTCTCCCAAGTCCTTTGCTGTCTCTGACAGAATTACAATGTCGTCGGTGAACCTCCGCGTTTTTATTTCTTCTCCATGGATTTCAATTCCTACTCCGAATTTTTCTTTTGTTTCCTTTACTGCTTGCTCAATATACAGATTGAATAACATCGGTGATAGGCTACAACCCTGTCTCACTCCCTTCCCAACCACTGTTTCCCTTTCGTGCCTCTCGACTCTTATAACTGCCATCTGGTTTCTGTACAAATTGTAAATAGCCTTTCGCTCCCTGTATTTTACCCCTGCCACGCTCAGCTCATAACATGTTTGAAACTGAACGACAAGGTGGCAGAAAACCAAGTAATACCAAACTTGTGTTAAAAAAAAAAAGAAGACAATCTTTGAATGTCAAACGCCAGACACACTCTGCAGAAAGCCGTGCTGGGAGATAATGGGAATTGTTAAATAGCTATGGGAGTTTTAGGTATTCGTTGAAAATAGCTGCATAGTCCGTAGCACTTAGCAATGTATCAACCGCACGTAAATGGGCGGTAGACCCTAGCGTTGTCCCCAGGCGTGTGCAGTCTCCGAGGTGGCACAGTGGTTAGCACACTGGATGCGCTTTCGGGAGGATGACGGTTCGAAATCGCGTTCGGCCATCCTGATTTAGGTTTCCCGTGGTTTCCCTGTATCGCTTCAGGTAAGTGCTAGGATGGTTCGTGTGAAAGGACACACACGACTTCCTTGCCCATTTCCTTCCCCATTCTTCCCTAATCCGATGGGACCGATGATCTTACTGTCTGGTCCCCTTCCCCGAATCAACCAGCAAACCAGCCGATAGAATTTATAGCGAGCCTGGACTCTGCAAGTCTGACTCCAAGGTATTGGAAGTCAGAGGAAGCTATTATATAGCGTAGTGGCACATTGCTGCGCCAGTATACACACTTTCGAGAAATGAATTCAATGAATGAGACGAAAAGAGAGAGTAAGATGCTGTAGTGAGCTGAGTCAGTGAGGTGGTGAGCATGTGTCCGGCAGTTTTATAACTTTCGTGTGCGACCACAGCTGAAAACACAGACCTTGTTGCCAACCCTACAGGATAACTGCACTCAACCACACCTGTTACGTCTGTATGGCGTGGGCGAATAATACATTTTTTGCTCTAGGACATCCCTCTCCACGCTACGACCTCGTACACCACCAGAATTATCTAACGGCCACCGCCATATAAATGTCTTTAATAAAATCACAAAATGTATCTTACACCACTGCCTGATAATCCAACTCCTTTACAGAAAATTGGTAGTTTCAGAATTTCGCGCACGCATCAAGTTCATGTAATTACTTAACATACATGTAATGGACCTGCGATCGCTGTCATTCGATTTGTAATTTCATCAGCTGTCAGAAATCTGTGATCTGATTTTACTGTCTGGATTTATAATAGGATCTTCGTTGGTATAGGCTACATGAGAGAGTTGCCTCGGCCTTGCCATCGTGAGTGTGAATCTTCGTGGGAAAGTCTACGATCTACAAGCCTTTTGCAGATTAAGGTTGATGATGAGGATTTTGGTTTGTCGACCATTCATCGATGTCGTTATCAGTGCCCGTACGAAGTCCCAATCTCTTCACTTTCCAGTTTCGCAATTTCCTGATAGTGATGAAATGATGGGGACAGCACAAACACCCAGTCGCCTAGCAGAGAAATCCTCGACCCGGCCGGTAACCGAACCCGGAACCGCGACATCCAGGGGCAGCAAAGCTAACCACTAGACGACGATCTGGGGGCGCAAATTAAGGAGACACACGGATCAGGAAGCTTGTCGGAGTTGGATTTTACGATTACACACAAAATTTTCATTACTCTCATCTAAGAATTGAGACAATGCTTTGTGAAGACACCTAAGCTATTGCGTTCTTTCCGATAATCTTCCCTTCATAACGGAGGAGTAATCCAAAAATATCGCTCCTTACCATTTGTATAGTAGTGTAGTGTAAAATTATTCAAAACATTAATTTTTATTTAGTCATTTCTGGTAGCATCACAGAGACTGGTTTATGTTATGTAGATACTAATGCATTAGCATCTGACTATCCGACTTGCCTCGCCACTTCTGTTTCTATGACGTGCGATACCAGCCGTTCGGTGCACACAAACTACCTTACGTCAAAGACAGTTCCTTCAGCATTTTCCCCATTCTCTGCACACTGAACTTACCTGAAAAATTTATACCATCAGTTCTTTGTTATGTAGCTCCCGACACCGCCTTGCACTTCACGCAGAGGTATTCATTTTCATAAGGAAGACAGAGAACAGTTGCCAAAATCTTTTTGATGCTTAGGACATATCTATTGTACATACTTAACACTCAGTCCACGAGTTCATGCTGTAAAGGTCTCTTTTCAAATTTTAATTCCAGTAGGCGATAGTACGTTCAATTTTTTGGGGCTCACCCCGTTCTGGATTTACTACAGGGTTCCTTAAAAATATCTTCTTACCATTACTGAGTACAAACTAATGGGGATATTAGTAGGTATTTCTGATGATATGCTCTCGTAATTCTCTGCTACCGTTGTGTGTTGTGATACTACCTTCAAAATATTATACATCACCTTGTATATTGTAAAAATTTCGTACGTTCTCTGTACCCTTGATACATTTGTGGATCTTCTCCCATCTGATCAGGCAATATAGTTTGTTTGCTTCATTGCAAGGTGCAAGAAGACTTCATGAAATACTACATGTTTGCATGCTTGAGACGAAAATACCGATGAGGCAGTGAAAATATGATTTGAAATCGGTTGATGTTGGTGGTTTAGTAAATTTTGACACTAGGATATCGTGGATATGGTAGCATCAGTACACTGTCTGAGAGTAAGTATCCGGACACGTATTAGCGGGCAATAATGCAGACTGTGTCCACCATTCGCCTTTGTGACGGCTTGGACTCTGCAGGGGACACTTTCAGTGAGAGATGAATGGCAACCCATTCTTCCCCAAGAGTCGAAACCAGAGAAGGTAGTGAGGTCAGACGCCGAGGTCTCTTGCGAAGTCGACGTTCCAACTCATCCCAAGGATGTTCCATTGGGTTCTAATTGGGGCTTTGGGCAGGCCAGACCATTTCAGAAATTTCGTTGTTCACAAACCATTGTCTAATAGATGCTGCTTTTTGAGAAGTGTGCATTATAATGCTGATAAAAATAATCATGATCGCCAAGCTGTTCCTCTACTTCATGCAGTGCACAATACTGTAAAACCTGTTCGTATCCTTTCGCACTTAACCTTTTCTAAAGCAAAATAAGAACACACCCTACTCACGGAAAACACCCCCATACTGTTACATCGCCTCTTCTGACACTACACCTGACGACAGGTAACGTTGTCCAGGCGTTTGCCATAGGGTATGACGTGATTCATTATTCCAAATGGATCGTTTCCAGTCATCCACTGTCCAGTGGCGTCGCTCTTTACCTTACATTAAACATCGCTTTGCATTGAAACTGATGCGTATAAAAAAATGCCTCAGGAACGATAGGACGCTATCACAACATCCATAACGAACAAAATATAACTGGTTGCTCCACCACCAGAATTTTCGTCACGATTTTAGTGAGCTTTACCAAATAATCTTCCTATAAAATCTACCCCTTGATGGTGAGTGTCCATTGATTTGAAATTTAACTTGTGGGACAGACAGTGAACTGCAGTTTCTATGTGAATCATTCTGAAATTAATCTTTCACCCAGTAACTTTAATTGAATTCATTATTTCCTTCTCTTTGAGCAAGTTCCCGTATGTTATCCTTTATGGCTCTGTGTTTGACGCCTTAATTGAGAATTTTGAAGAACAAAGTATTGCATTGGTATTCAGTCTTCACCACATAGGAACAGAAATTATTCACCAGTTTTTACACAATTTTAGAATCAACACGAGTGATAATCGAGGGCAGTAAACCAAGTAAATATTAAAGTTATCTGTAAGTTGTACTAACAATTAATACAGCTTTGTTCGCTCCTTCATCCTGTGACCTGAGACGCGTGGCGACCTGAAGCACTCCGCGAATCGTCGCATGTAAATCTAAAAGTAGTAATGATGTGGTGATTGAGAACTCGGAGATGTTTGGTAAAGTATTTATTGTAGAGACGCAGATGACAAGTGAGTCGATCTAAAAAAATTGTTTTTGTAATACTGAAAAATATCAAATTGTTTGTCTTCAAGAGCTAGGAGAGGAAGTACTGACATAATTGTGGCAGACAGTACAGAATAAAACACACCTCCAGAAGCATGCTTTGTTCCCGCAGACGAACACTGCCGTTTATTCTAAGAACCACTAAAGGTTTCAAACAGACGAGTACTGAGAACAGGATCAGTGCTGAACTTCCTGCCCCCCCCCCCCCCTCACCCCCTCTATAAACACACGCAAAACCTCAGTATTTCTATTACATGTCATATGAAGTGTTTATGTTATCCGTACGCATACCATATGTTTCTTCGAAACACGAAAAGTATCTTTACAATGGCAATCACTACTGCAAAATTGACAAGATTTTTGACGGGGTCACCACCCAAGAAACGGCTACCAGAGATGAAAATTACGCATAACTCATGATAAGCAACACGTGTAAGTTGTAAACTCAAGGTGAACCTATTGTTTCGAAATAGGAAGCTGTCCCATATTTTTTAATAAATATAACGCCAACGACTGGTTTGCCGACTTGTTTTCGGTAACAATCCACTCGTATACACCGTAGATGTTACGTTCTATAGTTTTCTGGAAGTCTTCCTGCACAAGACTGTCACTGACATCTGTTTCATATAAGTGAAATTGCGGCTGCTTTCTTAAAATTAATTTGACCACCGTCCGTGAATGGAAGAAGCAACAACGAAGGCCTGAAGAGTAGCACTGAAGTACAGAGTCTTGTTACTGCATCTGTAGTGGGAGAAGAAACAACAATACGCCACTGATGCCTTCTCTTGAAGTACAAATACTGCCCGAAAAATTGATGTGTTAACCCTACTACGTCTCAGTGTGCAAATACCACACGCATCTTCTAATGAAACCAGGCCTTACACGTGTTATAGGTTTATTCTAGTGGAGTATGTAAAAAACAAAAATCGGTTATATTAGATCGTTATGGAATTGTTTATTAGCAAGTACAAAATCGTTAATTCTTCGGGACTTACGAATTATTTTTATCAAACTAATTGAAATTATGATCGTTGGTACTCATGCACATTGCGCCCCTCAGAATATTAAAGCAGTGACAGAAGAGCGCTAGTGACAGCTGGGATTGTTGCCGCAGGCTGGCCCTACGGAGGCCATGGAGCCGGCGTCGCCGTTGTGTCCCGGTTTGCCGCCGCCCCCGGAGTTGGAGCTGGCGCTGGCGGCGCCGCCCGCGGAAGAGTGCGCGTCCGACGAGGAGCCGGAGATGCCCGCGGAGATGCCGAAGGGCAGCGTGGCGCCCACGTTGACGCTGTCGCTGTGCGCGTCCGAGCCGCCTCTGAGGAGGCCCAGCAAGTTGAACGGGTCCAGGACCGCCTTCGCCACCGACCCCACCACACTGCGCCGAACTCGATCTGCAACACACAAACAAAGCCACGGGTACTGCTGCTGATCTAGGCACCTCTACAAATTTGAAGCGAAACTTGCACAGTTGCACCAGGGACGCCCTCCAGTAGGTCTAAAGTTACAGTGGCAGCTTAGCCCTTAGCCCATTTAAGACCGCCGTGTGTGCTTTCAGCTTCGAAACAGAGAAACCGAGAAGGGGGGAGGGGGGAGGAGGGAAGAGGGAAGTAAACAGTACATTGAACGAAATGATGTTGGTACACTACTGTAAAACGAGGTACAGGTGTGGTGTGCGTACTGTAAGACCTTGGGTACACACACCATCAGATTATTTGACTTGTCGATCTATCGAAGTAGGCGAGTGTCAGCAATATGTCTCCTGGTCTTATCGTGGCGTGTTTATCTTCTGCCTTTAGGTCAGACGATAGAAATGCCACTTGCACGCTTAGAGTAGCAGATTGACGGTGACCAACTTTAAACAGAACTTGATTAATTTTCACACACATTTGTTAAAATAATAAAAAGCTTAGATATTACGTAACTTGATTCTGGATGCTGTTTACAATTGACAATCTGAAGTTCCTTTGGTCTTGGTACGTTAATCTTATTCTCACATATATCTGATACTTGACAAAGTGTGTATACATTTCTCTTCATGGCTATGTACAGGAATATGGTAATCTTATTATGCGCAGACTGAAACTTGACTACAGACTAATGCAGACTGACTATTCGGAGGTCTGTACACACGTTATAATACCTCGCGCGTTCAGGTATCACTGCGCGAGTGTGATCCGCGAGGAGAAAAGGTTCTGCGTTAGCAGCAATCTCATTGGCTGCGAGACATATTAATACGCGGATCGGCGGAAGCAGAATTTGGTCTGTCTCTAAGACAGCGCCATCTCGTAGTGCGGAGACGGACGAGCGCTGCGCCTGCGCTGTTGTGCTTAGCGGGGAGCGCTCTATTGGGAAAGTTGTGTACGCGCTGACTACGCGGAACTATGTACACAACATCAGGGTGACCCAAAAACCAGTTAAAACTAAAAAAAATCGAAAAATTCAGTACTTACGGGATAACGTAGATAGGGAGGTGAAAGCTGACACCCATGCTTGAAATGGTATGGGATTGTATTCAGACAAAAAAAAAAAAAGCACCTACTGACCAACAGAATGCGCCTCATATGCTAAGAAAGCAACCATTAGCATTACAATTAATTTTTAACGAAGATGATGATCTTTACAACAGTACAACAGATACCGGACATGTCGATCGTGATCCGCAATAGCTGTAATCGAGGCACAATGTTGTGACCAGCACTGTACAGCGTATCAATAGGTACGGTGAGAAATTGCCGTCCGATGTCGTGACTCAGCATGCCTAATGAGGTCGGACGATCGCGGTAGACTTGAGACTTCCGGTAACCCCACAACCAATAATCACAGTGACTGATGTATGGGGACCTGGAAGGCCAAGCCTGACGGAAATGGCAGCTAAGCAGGTGATC
The DNA here is from genome assembly GCF_023898315.1 of Schistocerca nitens. NCBI lineage: Eukaryota > Metazoa > Arthropoda > Insecta > Orthoptera > Acrididae > Schistocerca > Schistocerca nitens. Next base: position 852,960,404 of record NC_064614.1, read on the forward strand.
CTCACCAAGCGAAGTGGGAAGAGATCTTTCACACGTATAGCAACATAGAGTTGAGCCCCATCCTGCATAAAAGTCGTGCCTTTCAGCAGGTGTTTATTAGCTACATTTACTCGAAGACAAAGGATTCGGTGACGATTAACGTAGTAAGTCCACGCCAAATCGTGACTTTCTGTCTTCGCGACAGTTCTAGGACATTTAGTAGCCCAAATTCTGGAGTTGTGGTTGCTAACAGACCCTCGGACTGTGAAATGGACTTCGTCCGTACACAAAACGTTAGACCGCTAATCTTCAAATGGCTCTCAGCACTTTGGGACTTAACATCTGAGGTCATCAGTCCCCAAGAACTTAGAACTACTTAAACCTAACTAACCTATGGACATCACACACACCCATGCCCGAGGCAGTATTCTAACCTGCGACCGTAGCGGTCGGGTGGTTCCGGACTGAAGCGCCTAGAACCGCTCGGCCACACCGGCCGGCTCGCTAATCTTCAACTTCCCCCATTTTTTGAAGTGCTCACACTGCTCTCCGTGACACAAAATCGGTGGCTAACAGTTAATGATGACCCCCGATTTTGTACGAATAGCGTTGGAGGGTACGCCTTAGTGCTATCCAAACATTAGTGGTCTTCGAACTTCGTGATCGTTTTCTTCACTGCTACCTTTACTCATTCGAATACACCTGTTTTGGCGATAGGATCATTAAGCTGCGGTATTGGATTCTCCATTCTGATGGTAAAGCTTCACTAACAGTACCTTTTCTGGTAAATTCTCCATGCCGCGATTGGTCGCGCATGTGACTCCCTCTCTCACTACAGTTCATTTTATGCATGATTCTCATGCGGCGTCAGTGTTGTGTCGCTGTCCAGCGCCATATGTTGGCTAATTTTTGCTCTTGTTTTCGTTTTCAATAAAACTCCATGTCATTCCAGGCTTGAGTGTCAATTTCTGTCTCCCTGCCAACATTATTCTGTGAATTAATGCATTTTCAAATATTAAAAGACCTTCGTGTCACCCTGCATATTGAAGTAACTTTGAACAGTACTCGTTCCTTCTCGAAAAATGGAAGTATCAAAGAAAAGGCCAGCAGCAAGATATACAGATGAACCAAAACATGATGAACACTGCTCGCAGTGAGAATGAATGTCGTCTGCTTGTGGTGTTGCACCGACTTGGCGCGTTAAAGGACATAAACAAACGGAGAAGAGATGAATGAGGAATCATCCTAACGACAATATGAACTGCATACGTGGAAATCCATCGACGCTAAGTGACTTTGTCATGGCTCGGCACCTGGGAATGAGCACCTCGGGAACGTGGAATCTGATCGACTGTGGTATTGCAGGGAGCGTCTATAGGAAGGGGTCGAAGGACGATGAAACAACTAGTAGGCGATATTGTGTTGGATGTGGAGGTTGGAGGGTTTCCAACTCTGTAAAGTAGGGCAGGAGGCGATCTAGGGGCAGATATTAGGACAGAGTGCTATGCTGACGTAGGCACAAGTGTTTCGGAGGATACCATTTAGAGTACATTGTTGAAAATGGGGCTCCACAGTTGACGACTTCTATGTGTTTCCATTTTGACACAGCGATATCATCCATTATGATTACAGTAGTTACACTGGAAACAGTAGTTTTCCTGTCGATGGTCGTGTTCGGATATATCATCATCCAGGCGCCAGGCGAATGGATGCCCGAAACATGCACGTACGCAGTTGTGAGAGGGGAGGGGGGGACGTAATATGTTTCGTGTGACATTCACTAAGGCTTCCATAGGAAGGCAATACGACAACAGTGAACATTGTTGGGGTTATTTAAATCCGTGGATGCCTTATGTCTTCTCCGACGCTGATGGTATCTTCCAGCATGGTAACTTTCCGTGTCATGAGGCTAGAATCGCAACATTGGTTCGAGGAGTATGACAGTGAACTTACACTGATGTTTTAGCGGCCGAATTCGCTTAATCAGATCGCGATTGGACACATCTGGGTTGCTACCGCTACTGAGCGACAGCTCTGCGTGCCATATACCATCGTCTCGAAATTTAGTCGGGAATCGTATTTCATCTGCGTAGGCGTCTGCTGCAACGTACCTTCGGAAACGTACCATGCACTTGTCGAATCCATGGCAGGCAGAATCGCTGCTGTATTGCTCCAAAGTAGGAACAACGTTCCTGTTAACAAGTGGTTCTAATGTGTTGCACATCAGTGATGTATCTCTGCTCAAAAAAATCAGGTGTCCATGAAGTAAACGAAAGTTGTAGATTCTTTATCAAATGCCTAAAATGGCAATGGATGATATCTACATATTATTCGGAACAGCGACACCATCAAGGACGTTGTAGCTAGAGTAGAACAGCAAGAAACTCATTCGGGACATTCAATGTACGAGGGTCGGTCAAAAAGTAATGCTTCCCATTTTTTTTCTACTTAAAGAAATTAAGTTAAGTGAAAAATTTGAATTTGGCGCCATTCCTCAAACCTTCTTCTGCAATCCACTGCAGTAGTAACTTTCTGTGTCAACAGGTGGCAGCACAGCAGAAGTTTGTAAGATGGCCGACATCGATGTTCGTTTGAGACAGCGTTGTGTGATTGAATTCTTGAATGCAGAAGGTGAAACGCCCATACGCATTCATGAAAGACTGAAGAAGGTGTATGGTGTTGTGACAGTGGATGTCAGCACTGTTAGACGATGGGTTCGTCGTTGTAAGGAAGCTGAAGGGCAAACACCGTTGACTGACGAAAAGCGGAGCGGCAGGCCGGTGAGTGCAGTGACTCCACACAACATTCAGCAAGTTGATGACATCATTCGTGGTGACCGTCGGGTGACTGCAGATGAAGTGTGTCGCATTATTTCTCTTAGTAAAGGCAGTGTGATCACGATTATTAAACAATTGGGGTACTCAAAAGTTTGTGCACGGTGGGTTCCAAGAATGTTAACCGATCAGAATAAAGAGGCAAGGAAAACAATAGCCTCCCAACACTTGCAGCGCTTCCGTTTGGAGGGAGATGAGTTTCTGAAAAAAATTGTGACCGGGGACGAAACATGGGTGCATTTTTTTGAACCCGAATCAAAGAGGCAGTCAATGGAGTGGCGTCACACAAGCTCGCCGAGGAAGAAAAAATTCAAAACTGTGCGATCGGCAGGGAAAGTTATGGCAACAGTTTTCTGGGATATAGAGGGTGTGATTCTGGTTGATTTTTTGGAGCAGGGATGCACAATAAATTCTGTTCAATACGTCACAACCCTCAAAAAACTTAAAGCACGTCTTCAGCGAGTTCGCCCAACAAAATCAATGGCAGATGTTCTTCTTTTGCATGACAATGCAAGACCACACACCAGTCGTCACACCTCTGACGAGATTGTCAAAATTGGATGGGAAGTTTTGCCTCATCCCCCATACAGCCCTGACCTGGCACCATCAGACTTCCATCTGTTCGGGCCACTAAAAGAAGCTCATCGTGGGATTCATTTTGAAGATGAGGAGGCCGTCAAAACATCCGTGCGTCAATGGCTTAGGAAGCAGAGCTGTGATTTTTACCGTGCTGGGATACATGCCCTTGTTCAAAGATGGACCAAAACTGTAGAGATGGGCGGAGATTACATTGAAAAATGACAAAATGATCCTCAATGTTGTGGTTTTCAACCTATGTAATTGCATTTAAATTTCCTGACAATTAAACGTAGAAAAAAACATAGGAGGCATTACTTTTTGACTGACCCTCGTATCAAAAAGAGTTGAAGATCAAGTATGATTCTCCAGATAACGACAACAACTGCATGTGTCTCACTGAAACCAAGATGATGAAGCATGAGCCACAGGAATGAGGTGAACTCATTTGAAAGGCTACCTCCCGGATTAGTAACAATACTAGAGACGTAAAAATCCCTGAGCCATCCTTATATCAGGTTAACGAAGACAGCAAAGAGTGAAGTTTAATTTCATGCCAACTGACACAGAGTACAAACACGAAGAAAGCGAGACGAAGGGGGCCATGTCCTTCTCGTGTAAACGACCTCAAAGTTTGACTTAAGCGATATAAAGAAAATGTGGATACCTCACCCTAGAAAGCTGCACAGGAATTTGGAACCTATATGTGAGTCTAGTAGTTTTGCCAAAGCGCCACCTCAGGACCAAGTGTCCATATTGGGCCTGGGCAGGCACGTTCTAAGTTAAGCTATTGTGTCTCCTATTGTTACCACAATGATCAAGGACGATGCAGTTTTTGCAACACAATCCGTAGTTAATGTACCCACCTTCTATAACGAAATATATAGGTTCAAAATTTTGTAGGACGTATCTTTTCCGGCCCCTCACTAAACACCAGTTATGTAGTGAACTTCTTGTTCTGTCAATCGTTTCTAATGATTGTTCTTCACCAGACCACTTAAACGAACAACAATAAAATCTGTACTGTTGGAAATGATCGTATGGCGTCAGTGGCTGGGAGATCTCAGACGGGAAGTTCGGCAGCCAAGTGCAGGTCTTATTGAATGCGACGCCACATTGGGCGACCTGAGCGTCGACAATGGGGATGAGGACAGCACAACACCCAGTCCCTGAGGGGAGGAAATCACCGTCCCCAGCCGGGAATCGAACCCGGGCCCCCGCGCGTGGCAATCCAACGGGCTGACCATTCAGCTAATGGGGTGGACTAATCTGTACTGTTGGGAACGGATTACACGACGTAAAGGCAGCAAACAGGTAACAAAATACATTAAAACAAACAAATGTATTGTTAAGTTATGGGCCGCAGTTGTTCGCGATTTTTCTGAAGTACGTTCTGGACAATTCGAACGCATGATTTGGCCACTCAGATCGCCCGACACGAATTACATTGAACATTTGTGGGACATGATCGAGAGGTCAGTTTATGCACAACGCTCTGCGCCGGATGAAATTACAGACTGCCACAGAGGCAGCATAGCTCAATATTTCTGCAGGGGACTTGCAACGACTTGTTGAGGCAATGCTACATCGAGTTGCAGAACTATCCGGGCGAAAGTAAGCCTCACACAATTCTGGGAGATGTCCCATGACTTCTGTCAGCTCAGTGTGGGTTAGCATGAGAGTAACTTGGTTTGTTCACCTAAAATAAGCTAAGAGGGAAGTCACCTCAGTGTATGTGTTGAGAAATATTTATATACGTTGATGAGTGCCTCGAGTTCATTTAAGCGCCGGGAATCGTGTGGCGTAGTTGAGAGTGTGCGATTTATACAGTAGTATAGTAGTCTGGCCGCATGTCGCTAGTTAAATGTGGTGGATTAAATAGTTCTATTTCTTAAAAGATGATGATGATGATTATTCGGTAGTGAGAGCTCACGACCGCTAGGTTATAAACGCCCATACTACAATGTAGTGAGATGAGTGTGGATAGAGGTAGCAAAATTTTTAAAGTGGGTACTGCAAATACAGAGATGAAACCGTAAATGGGATGAACTAGCTATTCTGATATACACTAATGTCACCAGCACAAAAGCTTATACCAGAGTCCAGACACGTCACAGTATTTTAAAAGCTCGTCTCGTCCTCGGCTAAAATATGAGACAGATTCCCACCTAAATTTGCTGTTGTTAGCTAATTACAAAGTAAAATATATTCAGTTAAAATTTTTTGTACTGTGATTTGTGATTTACATGCACAAGCAACACAAGCGGGGGAGGGGGGCAAGGTTGTGATCTCGCCAGAGCAAACAACCGCATGTTAGAGGTCAGTGCCCAACTTGAAGGCGAATCGGGACAACTTTGCACCGCCAAAGTGAATGGCTTCTTAAAGAAAAGGTATAACTTCCGTGTACAAAAAACGTTACTTTCGTTGAAGGAAACTATATCACGATCTTGCTCGCAATGACAGAATTTGCCAAATCAAATTTTATACCATGTTAGGTCTAGTGACAATGGTGAGATTGTATACTTATGTCTCTGTATGACACTTATTTTGCACGCTGTCAATGTAGAATTGCTAATAACAGCCCGCCTCCATAGCCAAGGTCGCTTTCGCACTCTTGTGCCGTGGACCTCGACTAGGGTTACTTCAGTTAGAATCTTGACGGTGAAAAATTTTCAGTTCTTTTATTTGACCCGCAAGGGGAAGAGAGATGGTGGTGGAAAGTACGTGACGGCCAATCGTTAAGCCAGTGTTCTGGACTAAATTCCAAACTTCTCCGCAGTGTCTCATGGAGAAAGAGTATTCAACGCTGTTGATACTGTCCTTCCGTAGGATGGTGACATTAAGTTCTGCAGCCCTATTCTTCGAGAGGAATAGGCTATGCATTGACACCGGGCTTCACTCTCTTCCTTCCTTTCATCAATAGCAATAAAAAAAACCGCTGTACCGTACAAGCACTCCTCACAGGCATCCACACGAAACAGAGACACATTATACACCTCATAACAGGTCATAGAAAGGCAACGGCTGCAAATCGTATCCACTAGGACTTTGCCTAGAACGGCGAAGCTTGATTTATTCCCTGAATATGGGACTACTTTGGCTTTTCAATAAATATCTGAGAAAAAGGCTCCAATGAGACGTGCTTCCACTGCGGAAGTCGATTTAGAAATCCTTGGGTAACGATCGTACACGTTGATGATTATGGGTGACAGAGCAGACCGACGTTTACTGGTATAAAACTCACACTTGACTTCGAGGACGATGTGTTAGATATGCAGATAAAGGACAGTTATCCAAAGATGTCAGTTGTAAGGTGACTGGATTTTATGGACCTTACATGAGCTTGATCCATAACGACAGGACGATACAGTATGAGATCCTCAGAAAATAATAATAATATTACATCAACAAAAGGTAATTGCAGTTAATCTCATGTACCGAAAACTAACAAAACAATATCTACCAATATGTGGACTGACATGTACAAACAAGTTAAAGTGAAACACATTTTGGAGATGAACCAAACACGTGGTTAATGATATCGTAAAACTCTCATTTAGCAAGAGAACGGCGAGCTTCAGCGCAGAAAGGGATAAGGTCAGAACTATACATTATTCCTTTTCACGTAAATAAGGCCGGGACCGAGGGTAAGTTTAAATGGTTCAAATGGTTCTGAGCACTATGGGACTTAACATCTCAGGTCATCAGTCCCCTAGAACTTAGAACTACTTAAACCTAACTAACCTAAGGACATCACACACATCCATGCCCGAGGCAGGATTCGAACCTGCGACCGTAGCAGTCGCGCGGTTCCAGACTGTAGCGCCTAGAACCGCTCGGCCACCCCGGCCGGCCGAGGGTAAGTGGCTGCACGTCATTAATAGGGCTAGGCTGCAATCCAGCAAGAAAAAAAAATGTATGTTCACCTCTAGCGAGACGGTGATTGGCTAAAGCGTTACTTGGCGGCGGAGACGCGACACGGTGGGGAGATCTCGATTGTATAAAAGCATTTTGAGAGCTAAAATTAAGGCTCTATCTCTCTCTCTCACTCTCTCTCTTATCCATCTCGCTGCGGACCGCCCAAGTGTAAGGAAATATGCGAGGACATTGAGAGATTTGCTTTCTGCGAAGTGAGGACGATACGCCTGACGTATCATGGCGACAGATAACAAAGCGAAGTTAATTATTCCTGTGGGAATGTTTTAGGGCAAAAAAATTGTGAAAGTCGCTCCAACCCATAGCGAGTCTGCAATAGCTATTATTTTGGCTAGGGAAAGATTAACGTTCTACGGAACACAGAAAAGTTGCGACTGCGTGAATTCAATCAATGCCAGAGTACGGAATTAACGTTTCAGATCCAGCGCAGAGACAACGCCGTTGCACAAGCTGCTTAGTAAAGTACCCTCATGCATTAGGCCACAGTAAATATTGAGTCTAGAATTTGCTCACTCCAGCTTGCGTATGCTTTGACCACTGAATATCAAAAGCTAGGATACTAACCTCCCCTCACATTGACTACATGAGAGTTTTTTTTCCTTGGTTCAAAAAGTAAATTTATTCTCCAACAGCTCAGTGCCAGACCAGCTACGACAATATAGATTTAAATGAGCTGATGAGGATTTTTAATAATCATTCTTTCCTGTGATGAAAAATTTTCATGTGTAGAGATAACGATTTTAATAATCGTCATTTCAATATGTCCAAGACTTAAATATTTTGTTATTGAGTGTCAAAAGTAATTGCACGTGAATGTTGTTTATCACTTGACCCCTGAAAGCAACAGTTGATAAATTATATGTAGAAAAAAAAGGAAATAGCTGCATTGTCTTTGTAGAATAGACCCCAAACTTTCACTTTCATTAATTAATGCATTTTAGGTACGTGACAGCAGCATTTCTAATGATTTTTGTTGCGATCCGCACCTGATATTAGCTGCCTTACAGGGCTAGGGTCATATTTATTTAGAATGTCTGCTGGACACCCTGGGCTTGAGAAGACAGTTCAGATGTTTTGTCCATTTGCGCGCTAAGTTTAAGCTAAGTTTGCACACATTAGTACACTCACTGTGCAGATACAAAAGTCGGATGTACGACACAGTTTAAAGTGGAAGAATCAAGAGAACGATAATATATTTCGTAACGTGGCACTATAGCTTTACGTCAGTAAACAGATACCATTAAAAATGAGGTGTGATAGGAATTAGAATAGCTAAAAATAAAGAAATTTTATTAGAAGAAAAGACAGTTTGAAGGAAAAAATCGCCGAGGATGAGATTATTCCGTAATCGAGTGATGCGTATAAAAATGGAATTCGTAGGAGGTAAAAATTCGAGAACGAAATATAAGCCGTACATGTTTTATTAATTATGAAAGTTACATATGCTGTTCTTTGAATGATTATTCTAACGAAATTTTAAGTTGAAGCAATTAACGAACATTTCAATGTTTTCTTATAATCATATTCATAAAATATGTAGAGTCTGTCATTTGGAATTATGCAAGGGGGCATGAGAACATAAATCTTATTGTATAATAGATACATGGGAGATTGAGATTGAGAGCAAGAATTTTATGGTAGAACAATTCTTCCATACGAGTGGTCACTTAGAGAAAACTACATCTGGTTCATTAACGAGTATTTATCGTCAAGCATTTGCTTTTCCCATGTTGGATTAAGACAGAGAAGAATGAAAGAAATAAATTTTTTGGAAACTCTTTCTGAAGTCCAGGAAATATTTTTCGCAGACATAGTGCTTAATGACCAATGTGGTAAATCTAAAGAAATTTCAGCTTATCCCAATGCGAATTTACGCGTATTGCAAGATACCCTCGCTTCTAAACTGATACAGTTGTTAGTTAGCTTAGCCGCAAGTCCATAGATGGTGGTATAAGTGACGTACAATATAACTGGTCAGCATTTCCACCTGGAATTTGCGAGTGAAAGTCGGACCTCCCTTGATCCGCCTTGGTGGGTCGTGTCGTCGGATTTCCTCCTACCTATGCGCGGTGCAGCTCTCGTAAATGTCGTCCCGTGCAGATTCTTCATTGGCGCATTGGATGTCTCTGTCGGTGGAAGCTAATTATCTGAAATTGCTGTCGATTAACTTTGGGGTACCTGTTTACTCGAAATTAACATTCAGAATGCCGTAAAATCACCTTTATTCCTATTAGATCAATAATGAAACGCTCATGTCACAAACTACTCGTAACCGAGAGCATGGCTACTATCGAACAAGACAGGAACAGCTCTTAACGCCGTCCGTATATCTTACTAGTTTCGTCACAGTTCGTGGATTTCCGATCAAGTTCGTACTTACTAAGATATGAATTTGTTAAAGAATGGGTGTGAATTTTAACGAGGCAAAATTATGATAAATAGTTTTAAACATCCAGAGGCTCCTCCTAGTGTTCATGTTGTCATAAATGACTTTAATTATTAAATATAAATAAACAAAAACGGTGACTTTGGCGCCAAGATGGCGGTACTTCCCGTCATGTATATTTCCCAGGCTGACGCTTGTTGCTACGGTCCAGCGCCGAGCCCCACCCCACTACGCGCGACATACGGTAGCTTCGTCACGTAGCCAGCCAGCGTGGGAAATGCTCTCCGACTCATGGCCGGCTACGGACTACAGCACTTCCTAACTATCGTGAATACATCAACAATTGACAATAATTTATTAAAACTGGTAAAAATGTCTTCCTCACGGAAGAGGCACCTTACAGTATACAGGGTGTTACAAAAAGGTACGGCCAAACTTTCAGGAAACATTCCTCACACACAAAGAAAGAAAATATGTTATGTGGACATGTGTCCGGAAACGCTTACTTTCGATGTTAGAGCTCATTTTATTACTTCTCTTCAAATCACATTAATCATGGAATGGAAACACACAGCAACAGAACGTACCAGCGTGACTTGAAACACTTTGTTACAGGAAATGTTCAAAATGTCCTCCGTTAGCGAGGATACATGCACCCACCCTCCGTCGCATGGAATCCCTGATGCGCTGATGCAGCCCTGGAGAATGGCGTATTGTATCACAGCCGTCCCCAATACGAGCACGAAGAGTCTCTACATTTGGTACCGGGGTTGGGTAGACAAGAGCTTTCAAATGCCCCCATAAATGAAAGTCAAGAGGGTTGAGGTCAAGAGAGCGTGGAGGCCATGGAATTGGTCCACCTCTACCAACCCAGCGGTCACCGAATCTGTTGTTGATTTCGACTGAAATGTGCAGGAGCTCCATCGTGCATGAACCACATGTTGTGTCGTACTTGTAAAGGCACATATTCTAGCAGCACAGGTAGAGTATCCTGTATGAAATCATGGCGGTGAATCGAGGAAGTACAGTACATACTGACGAAACTAAAATGAGCTCTAACATGGAAATTAAGCGTTTCCGGACACATGTCCACATAACATGTTTTCTTTATTTGTGTGTGAGGAATGTTTCCTGAAAGTTTGGCCGTACCTTTTTGTAACACCCTGTATAGGTTCAGCACGCGGACCGTTGCCGATAGATTCGGGAGGACGACGGTTCAATCCCGTCTCCAGCCATCCTGATTTAGGTTTTCCGTGATTTCCCTAAATCGTTTCAGGCAAATGCCGGGATGGTTCCTTTGAAAGGGTACGGTCGATTTCCTTCCCCATCCTTCCCTAACCCGAGCTTGCGCTCTGTCTCTAATGACCTCGTTGTCGACGGGACGTTAAACAACGCTAACCTAACACTAACCTAACCGTTGCCGATAGGAACAGGGTGGGGATAAAATAGTACTGGTACACTTTAGCTGAACCGCGAACCTCCGTTTAGTAGCTTGCAGAATACAAATGTGGAAACACGGGATAACCAAACAAAGTGTATGCGAGACAATTAGTACCGTAATTTCTCCTGAAGAGGAATTCTAAATATAGAAGAAAGCTCTCTGAGTTCGCTGCTTCTGATCAGGTTTGAAAACGCGAAGCCGCCTTTCCGGAAAAACGCTTAGTTCGGTAGACTCGTACGTATCTGCTTCTGGGGATTACTCTGCTCTTACGCGTGCTGACAGCACGTTACGGTGCATTTGCTGAAGGGTAACGGGCGCGTGTGAGTGTCAGTGAGTACCCACCCGGACGGTGAGGCTGCCCGTGGTCTGCAGCGGTCGCCGGCAGCGCCGTCGCCGCCTGACAGACGACCAGCAGCAGCAGGAGGGAGGCGGCTGCGTCCACCATGGCGGCGCGAGGCGAGGCGAGGCGAGGAACGTATGTCGCAGCGATGTCCGCTAGCTGGCTATTTATACGCTGTGTACGAGTACGCGCTCTGAGTGGGAGGCGCTTAGCCGGGGCGTACTGCGAACCATGATTGGCGCTTTTCTGCTCACGAGTGCCTACATTTCGAGTTCCAAATTACAGAAGCTCCTCATTTACATTCGCTTGTATTACTTATCAAGGGGAAAGATAAATGCATGACTGAATTCTAAAAAAAAAGGCAGTAACATTAAGCGAACAGAAAGACGGAAACTTTTATAACTAACAAGGGACACCTTTGACCTCGGAGCCGCTCGAAAGCATAATAAAAAAACAGCGGTCTACCACAAGTAACATTGTAATAGAGAGAAACAAAGTAACAAGAATGCAATACCGTAGGAGGGAAATTATACATAATTCATTGACGTAGTATATCATTACATTTTCAATCAACAGTTCCAGAAACCCTGTGATTAAATTAATTATAATAGCGCAAAACACACATATCCTACACACCTGACAGTGCGTGTATTAGTCCTCATAGTGCTCATGCGGAATTTCCAAGAAATGGGTGGAACAATGTGGAAGAGAAGAATATGCATACCTCATTAATGCTATGTTTTTACTTTCAAAATCACTTTCCCACTCCAGCAGTCCAATATCAAAAGCAACACTAATTACGTTTGCAAATGATGATATGCGTATGTCAGTGTCACACCCCGCCTTTCGCCAAGCATATTGCTACATAGGCGTATATTTTGGTCAATTTTCGGCAAACTGATTGTAAATTGCAGAATGAAGTTTGATGGCGAAAGGGCGATCATGTATCTTCACTTGTCGTTTGGGACATTGTAGTCTTACAAAATCTGCAATCCTTCTGATATAGAGCTTATGTTGCCGAAAGAAGTAAACATCTAGGGGTTGGCAATTTTTTGTCGTTTTCGGGGCAATATCTCGAGCATAACATTTTTGTTTGGAACATTTGCATGTACACGGATACGACGTGACCAGGTATCACACAGCAATAGGCTATTTTCACTTGTTACATGTTCGCCAAGGACTGAAGATAGCCGGCCTCTCTGACCGAGCGGTTCTAGGCGTTTCAGTCCGGAACCTCGAAGCTGCTACGGTCGCAGGTTCGAATCCTGCCTCGGGCATGGATGTGTGTGATGTCCTTAGTTAGGTTTAACTAGTTGTAAGTCTAGGGGACTAATGACCTCAGATGCTAAGTCCTATAGCGCTTAGAGCTATCTGAACCACAAGACTTAAGATAGAAAACGTTTCATGTGTTCTTTTGACATTTTTCCACTTTTGCTTGACACCAAATCAATGTTTCGTGGGCAGGTTGTTTCAAGTTTCTTTGAAGTATCTAGATCGAAAATGCCTTGTGCTTCTTGAAAACAGATGTACAACTTGTTAGCTAGTTTGCCTGCCATCGATAAAGCCGCATCAGTTGTGAAGCTGTGGGTAGAACTATGTACAGACTGCAACACACTAGCCGTTGCTTTCTCTCTTCTGGGGTGATGAAGACATTTCATCCTAGAATTTGTTCTGGCCACTGTTCCGAATACTTCCTTTCTCCACGCCCGGCTCTTTCATAAACATCTGCACTTCCTCCACAAACTGGGGTGCTTTCTGACGTACAGCAGTATCGTCTTCTATATCCTTACGTGTGACAAGTTTAGTAATATGCCTCGATGAAATGCCATATTCAGCCTTAAGACTGTACATAAAAGAAGTCTATGCTTTGAAATTCTACAATCCAACCATTTTAGATGCTTCTAATGCCCACATTTGTCGATGTCAATCATGAACTGTCGATCGATACGACCTTACTCTATCAAATTGCGATATTGCATCCATTTTTATAGTTTGTAATTACATCAGTCCGTTTTCTTTGAAACGAGCTACTCTTCCCTTTTTGCTAGACACATAATTTACAGTTAACTTGCAATTTGATTTACTTTTAATGCACGTATAGCTCCTCACTACTTTGTTATAGGAATTGAAGCCAGATTGTAATAGTCTTCGTAAATATTCTCTAATAAGCTCTCATCAAATCTTCTAATACACTGGGCCTCGACTTTTTTGGTGAAGATACACACATCAAAAAAAGGTTTTGCACCAACCGTGTTCCCAGAACTCCTGAAGATAGACGTTGACTTTGGATATTGTATCACAGGCACAGTCCCTTTGACTGTTCAGAGATGTCACTAAACCCTCCCAAAGATGTAAACAACTGTCCATGAGCAGCGACTATTACACGGAGGGGGGCCGACCGCCGATCAGTTCCAGTCATTCCACCAGGAAGGAGGTACACGGCTCGTGTTGTCATGCCTAGACGGTCAATAGCGCGGTTCGATAGCATCTGCATTGTTACTTTGTGCCAGGAAGGACTCTCAACAAGGAAAATGTCCAGGCGTCTCGGAGTGAACCAAAGCTATGTTGTTCGGATATGGGGGAGATACAGGCAGATAGGAACTGTCGATGACATGCCTCGCTCAGGCCGCCCAATGGGTACTGTTGCACTGGATGATCGCTACCAACGGATTATGGCTCGGAGGAACCCTTACAGCAACGCCACCATGTTGAATAACACTTTTCGTGCAGCCTTAGGACGTCGTGTTACGACTGAAACTGTGCGCAATAGGCCCAGCAACATGCCGAATGGACAGCTCAGGATTGGCATCACGCTCTTTTCACTGATGAGTGACGGACATGTTGGGACGCAACACGGTCAGGCTGAATGCCTTAGACACACAGTCCAGCGAGTGCAGCAAGGTGGAAGTTCCCTGCTGTTTTGGAGTGGCATTATGTGGAGCCGATTTACGCCGCTGGTGGTCATGACAGGCTCCGTAACAGCTGTACGATAAGTGAATGCCATCCTCCGACCGATAGTGCAACAACATCGGCAGCATATTGGCGAGGCATTCGTTTTCATAGACGACAATTCGCGCCCCGATAGCGCACATCTTGTTAACGCCTTCCTTCAGGATAACGACATCGCTCTACTAGAGTGGCCTGCATGTTCTCCAGACATGAACCCTATCGAATATGCCTGGGATAGATTGAAAAGGCCTGTTTATGGATGACGTGACGCACCAAACTCTCTGAGGGATCTACGCCGAATCGCCGTTGAGGAGTGAGACAGTATGGACCAACAGTGGCTTGATGAACTAGTGAATAATACGCTACGACGAATACAGGCATGCATCAGTGCAATGGGACGTGCTACTGGGTGTTATAAGTACCGGTGTGTACAGCAGTCTGGACCACCACCTTTGAAGGTCTCGCTGTATAGTGGTACAACATGCAATGTGTGGTTTCCATGAACAATAAAAAGGGGAAAATAATGTTTATGTTGATCTCTACTCCAGTTTTCCGTACAGGTTCCGGAACTCCTGGAATTGAGGAGATGCAAAACATTTTTTGATGTGTGTAGTTGGTGCTTACTTTGGCTGGCTGCTCCTGTTGCTGTTGAGGCTATCGCCATGTACTGCTTGAACAGCGTAACGCCATGTATTTCTCAGTCATCCTCATTATATTCTTGAATTATTTTGTTACGTAATAAGTCCACAAACTCTCTATCCTCGAACCTGATTTCATTTCTATATTCAGCACTTCGAAACTTTGTCCCCAATATTTGGACTACATTCGTAGGATTAACTCTCTTCATGGTATAACTGTACATAGTTTACACAGTAACTCAAATGCGAACACTCCAAGAGCACATTCGTCATGCAGCTGTACCATTCAAGCAATTCGAGTACTTGTTAGTGCAGTTACTAAATGCCATCATCTGATACGCTAGCAGACAAGTGCGGAGTTTTCTAAGCAAGTGAGACTGACCATACTAAGGAAGGTTTCCAGCGGTTCCGAGTGCTTAAGGTCAAAGGTAATTCTTGTAAGTTTAAAAGGCAAAAAAGGAGACGTGATGCATGTGGGAGTCGGCGGCGAAGAGGAGTCACAGCAATTCCCTTTGTTTCCTTATAAGTTTTTTTATTAGAATGGAAGATGTTGCCACTGTGTCACCACTTCGGACTTGATTTCAAGAACTGCCACGTCGTTCTTCCATTGCCCGAAGGCTCATCTGTAGGAAACGAGGACGGAATGTGACGAGAATGGTTGTCTTATAAACGTTTGTGCTAACTGTTATCATTCTAATTTTATTTTCACGGTCTTCATCCATAGGTACGGCGCTGAGAAATATTAGCGGATTGCAGCCTTAAAACTACAATAGCACGAAAATGTGCATAGAATAAGAGAAGTATACCACTAAATCACGATGGTGAAACATCTGTATGTTTGGTCCTATTATATCGATGTTTTGTTTTTTCGTCTAACCAAAGTTCCTGTATTAGACTTTCAATAGGTGATCATTAGAATATGTCTTGTGATAAGACGCGTTGTTTTGCATTCAAAAATGGATCATCCTAGTTTTTTGGAGCGGTTCTGAGCGTTCGAGATCACACACTTCCCTTGGAAGTACGGGGGGCGTTCAATAAATCATGGAACACATTTTTTTCTGAAAGCAGGTTGGTTCCAGAATGAGATTTTCACTATGCAGCGGAGTGTGCGCTAATATCAAACTTCCTGGCAGATTAAAACTGTGTGCTGGACCGAGACTCGAACTCGTGACCTTTGCCTTTCGGGCAAGTGCTCTATCAACTTTTTTTTATCTCATTTTGTTCGTTTTCGTTCGTTTCATCTGCTCGGTGCTGACGTCGCAGGACACCCGTTTCATTTCGTTGTTTGATCCATTAACTCAGTTTTTTTATTACAAAGGGCAGCTAACCCTCTGACCGAACACGCTGACTTACCGTGCCGGCATCAACTGAGCTACGCAAGCACGACTCACGTCCCGTCCTCACAGCCTTACTTCTGCCAGTATCTCGTCTCCTACCTTCCAAACTTTACAGAACCTCTCCTGCGAACCGAGTTCGAGTCTCGGTCCGGCACACAGTTTTAATCTGCCAGGAAGTTGTACTCACTCTACAGGTCGATGTCGGTGATTGTCTTGCTGCGTGAATAACCTCCCCACCATCCACATACTGCTTCCCGTGGAGTGCATCCTTCATTGGACCAAACAGATGGCAGTCGGAAGGTGCGATATCTGGCCCGCACAGTGGATGAGGAAGAAGAGTCCCATAAAGCTTTGCGAGCAGCGTTTCAGTAGAACCCATGTAAGAAATCTCATTCAAAAACAGACAGTAGTCTCCCAGAATTCTGTTACGAAAATGGAGCTTTTTATTTATTTTCAGAGTGTAACTGTTTGATTTACTTCTCTCCTGCTGTGTTTATATAAGGAAATTGCTGTTTAGAATGAGGATGGCAAGAGAAGACAACAAAAGAAAAGCTGAAGAAAACATTTTTAGCTAACAACGGACACCTTTGACTTCGAGCGCTCGGAGCCGCTCGAAACCAGAATAAGAAAACAGCGTCTATGACAAGTAACTACGGTCGCAGGTTCGAATCCTGCCTCGGGCATGGATGTGTGTGATGTCCTTAGGTTAGTTAGGTTTAAGTAGTTCTAAGTTCTAGGGGACTGATGACCACAGCAGTTGAGTCTCATAGTGCTCAGAGCCATTTGAACCATTATGACAAGTAACATTGTAATAGAGAGAAACAAAGTAATAAGATATCAGTACCATGCGAGGGAAATAATATGTAATTCATCGACGTAGTGTATCATTACATTTTCAATCAACAGTTCCAAAAATAGTTCAAATGACTCTGAACACTATGGGACTTAACATCTGAGGTCATCAGTCCCCTAGAACTTAGAACTACTTAAACCTAACTAACGTAAGGACATCACACACATCCATGCCCGAGGCAGGATTCGAACCTGCGACCGTAGCGGTCGTGCGGTTCCAGACTGAAGCGCCCAGATCCGTTCGGCCACACCAGCCGGCCGTGTTTTGTAGTAAGGTGAAAATGTTCGGTACCATATGACTAGTGTAACAGTTCCGACAATCGACTAGCTGAACTTTGTGTGTCTTCCGTATCCAACATAACCTTTCACGAGCTATTTTTATACGTTTGATCCATTAAAAGAAGCTATTGATGGCCAGAAGTTCAGTTTTGATAAAGAGGTATATCATGCCGTGCATGAATACTTATTCAGACATCCAAAGGAGTAATGTTATGGGTACGGAGTGTTCTTTGTGCATCCCAAAATGGCGATAATATTTATGGCATCGTATCATACTCATTTAGTCAGCACTCGAAGTAAGTTGCGTTCTTTTCAAGACGGTTTTCGACAATCGCAAGGTTGTTCACCCTGGAGAGGATTACTATCACTTTTGAACTCAGTTACTAATTTCTTAACTGTTCACAATGATCGAGCAGCTGCCTCATAAACATCCATCAACTTTCAATGAATTTTTACTGTCAATAATCTGACCGAAATAAAGAATTTCATGGCGGAAGACCTATGAGGTCAAAAGACAGAACAGAATAACCTGACAGAAGAAGATGTGGATCCTTTTCACGCAGTTTCCGTCATTATGATAAAACATCTGAAAAAATTCTTAAGAACATTAAAACAAATGTAGAACAAATACAATAACTACAGAACTGCTGAAATATGGAAGAATAATTTCCAAATCGTATGTTTTTGCACATAATCTATCATTCCTGTCGAAATATTCAAATAACTCATTTACTAAAGTAACAGAGTAAAATTGTAAAAACTACAGTCTTATAAACACAACGTAAAACTTGTATGCAAGAATGATGAATACCAGACTCAAAAGTAACTGCTGAACTTCCCAGTGATGAAGAATAATCTATACTTGGAAATTGCTCAGCAACAAGTACTAGAGCCACAATTAAAAGAGATAAGACTGAGTTCCAACTAATCGTCCATCAGAAAACTCTCGATTCGCATAGTCGGTATTCTTATTTTATTTTACATTCTGCTACAATTATTATTGTATTTATGTATTTCTGCCACCTCTCTATACAAGAGTCCTTGACAATTTCTTTTCTTGACTGAAAACTAGCATCATGAAATTTTAATTTATGATCTTCATATTGTAAACTATTTTCCGCTACAGGCAATTTATCGGCTTCTGCCGTGCAACGTTTCCTCTTGTGTGCGGCCAAATAGGAATTGGTAGTGCTTTTCCTGGTTCCAGTAGCTGCACGCAACAGAGCGAAATTTCACACATAACACCTGTCGCGAATGCATGACGTACATGTTTTATACATTTAATGAACTTTATCCTGGTCGGCTTAAAAATCGCTTTAACCTTATGATATGACAAAAAGTTTACGATTGAAACCGGTAATCTTGCTTATAAAAGGGAGGAAAATTTTCCAAGTAGGCGTCTGTTGTTCTTCAAGCCTGTAATCTTTCTTCTTGGACATGATGCGCGTCCTCCCTTTCCAGAGCAACCATTCTCCTTAAAAGCAGACAATAAGGAGTTCGGCCGGCCGAAGTGGCCGTGCGGTTAAAGGCGCTGCAGTCTGGAACCGCAAGACCGCTACGGTCGCAGGTTCGAATCCTGCCTCGGGCATGGATGTTTGTGATGTCCTTAGGTTAGTTAGGTTTAACTAGTTCTAAGTTCTAGGGGACTAATGACCTCAGCAGTTGAGTCCCATAGTGCTCAGAGCCATTTGAACCATTTTTTTTGAATAAGGAGTTCAGCTCTGCCTTCTTCTGAAGTTTTATGCTATAGTGCGAATAACTGTTCACAGCAACTTTCCTCTCCAACAGAAACCTTTCTGCTGCAGGTGGGCTATTGTTTTTGTTCTGATTGGTTGGTAAAGAATTTAGTCTTTGAACGTGCAACTGAGCTGCTTAAAAACAAAGAAGTGTCATATTGCTAGCTAAACATGCCTCTGGGTAGCGTCCTGTCTCCTAAAGCGAAATTCGGGAATTCGCGTTCAACCTAGGAACGTGTGAGTATCTTAAATCTGTCACTGTTTATATGTTCGGTTTCGAACTACATGTGAGGTATGGGGTACAAATGAAGTTGCGTCCTTCGCTTGCTAGTACCGTCGGGAATCTATTTCATATTGTCACCACACTCACTCATTGAGCAGACCGATTCACTGTCACGTTTTTAAAAATCATTTCAGGTTATTAGTAGGTGCACTCAACATGAGTGGAGACCGCCGCACCATCAGGAACGCGGTGCAGGGACTGGGGCACTGGACCTGGTGGAAAAGCTAGGTTCAAATCCACGTACTAACGTCTCAATTAAATAATATATAAAATACAATAATTTAAGAGCAAGCAAATTACGTCTCTGGTCCAGCAGTGTGTACTTGCTACACAAGAGATGCAGCACTGATAATTTAAACACGTGGCATCGCATACACTCTAGCTGTTGACTTCGATTTTATAGGAGAAGATGAAACGAATCTTCATTCTGCCTTGAGAAATTCTCCTAGTAAGACACCGACTATCGTTCCACTCGATTGTCTCCATTTTGTGTACAGAGCTTGCACACAATAAAGTACTATATTCTCGTGAGAATTACAAGAAGCACTGATCCTATTATTTTATTAGTCTTGGCGTTTACTACTAATTATTTGTGAAGATTTACGTTACGATGCAGTATTTTTATTGGGGACAGCTAGGACAAGGAATAAGAGGATGAATAAAGAAAGTACCTTATTCCATTATTCTAATACGCTATCTTTTTCTAAATAGAGTTTTCGGTAACTTTCATTTATATAAATGACATGACTTATTTTGCGTCTCATTGTGGCAAAAATAAGATTTCGCGATACCAATTTAACATGTATTGAGATAACCTAAGAAAAAAAAGAGAGAAAGGAACTACGCACCACGAACAAATTATCCGAATTGCACGGAAACGTGTACAGACAAACAAATGATTATAGCTTGACATCGATTGATAAAATTTCTGGATGTTCTCTCGAGGGATATCGTGCCGAATTCTGTCAATTCGGTTCGTTACTGGCAAAATGCCAAGCTGGTTAGAGGGATCCTGCCCAGAATACTCCAAACGTTCTCAATTGGCGAGAGATCTAGAGAACTTGCTGGCCAAGGTAGGGCTTGACCAGCAATAGAAGCTCTCGTGATGTGTTGGCGGGCGTTATCTTGTTGAAATGTAAGCCAGTGACGGCTTGCCACGAAGGGCAGCGAAACGAGGCGCAGAATATCGTTGACGTACCGCTTTGCTGTAGTGGTATTACAGATGACAACAAAAGGAATGCTACTATGAAAGATAATGGCATCCCAGACCATCACTCCTGGCTCTCGAGTCGTGTAGTGGACATCAGTCAGGTTGATATCCCATTGGTGGTCGGGGCGTCTCAAGAGATGTCTTTGGCCACGAATCTCATTGACTGGAACAGAATTGTCTTCAGTGATGAGTCCCGCATCGAACTGAGCCCCGATGACCAGTAAAGATGTATCTGGAGACGCCCCAGACAGTGGTGGAATACTAATCTGGCTCTTCAATAAATGATCTAAAGTTTTTTGTCCGTACATATATATCACAACTACCGATTTCCGTCCCGAGAAAGGTAGAAAGAGTTATGACACAATACTGATATCAATTTTCCAAATATTCCCTGTTTCACATTGAGTGAATGTCGGGGCAGGTTTCTTAAAAATCATGCAGGTTGTTCTCCTTGGCCAATACCAACTTGTGATCAGTCTGTAACGAACTTTTCGTTCATGATAAGATGAAGCTTAATCTTCCGTGTTCTTTCTTCCCTACACTGTCACATCGGATTTGCAGCACCTTTTGGAGCGGTATCGGACGAATGAAATACTAAAGCTTGGCAAGGAAAGTAATGTTTACAACTTCGTTGGGCTGTAAGGAAACAACGAAATAGGAAAAAGATATGTATATTTCGAAAATTAGAGAAGGCAGCTAGATTTGACGAACACGTCAATTTTTACAAACTCAAGATGTAAAGTAGAACCGAGAGGTAGGTTATCTTGCATATGACACAGACCAACAGCCAGGCGATCTGGAAATCTTAAGCAACACCTGCCGACGAAAGAAACAATAATAAATGAATTTTTGGTTACCAGCATTTACCAACGCTAGAGCACTGCCCTGGATTTGCGACTCTGAGGAAAAAATATTGCGTTCATAATTAATGCACTTAACCAAGTACTGATAATAATTGCAGCACGATTTATGTCCTATCAAACATTTTACGTTAGAGTATTTTTGTAATTTACTAAGAATAATCGGATTAACAACTTATAAGCAAATGTACTATAAGAGTGCAAACATTTTACAAGCTCTTTGGGTCAAGAATTTGCAGCTTCTCACCTCGGGAATCTATTTTCTAACGGCCTTACTATTTAAAGTTACTTATTCCATGCCGATGTTGAGAAATGAAGCATTTCATCCTAAAAAGGATTGTTCTACTGAAACAATTACGTAATCTTCAACGTGAAATTACCTTAAAAATAAAACTACATTGCAGGTATCTTTTAGTATGTGCTTTATGAGCTTATACTCAATTATCTTTCGAATTCTATCATTTTCTGATTACGTAAGCGTACTGACGCTTTAATTCTACTTATCTCCGAGAAACCCACACACGATAAGTTATTTTTTTGGCAATGTGCAGTGGTCCTGAAAGCATTTTGTAGTTCATTGCCCATGTTAAAGCAATTATCATCGATAGTTTGGTGGCATTTCTAGAATATGTTTTTGAGATCGGAGAATGTGTACTCTTTACTTTGTTTGCTAAAACATGATACCACGTACTGTGAAATCTCCTACGTTTATTTGCTATAATAAGTCGTTGCTCAGCTCTAGGCCACCTAAATATATGAATATTTATTCAATTTGCGTATACCATTGCGTAAAAAATGTCTTGGAAGCAGCATGATGATATAGGCTACACGACCACAGCTATTAATTTGACATTTCAGTTACAGAATAATCCTTATGAATCCATAAAGCAATAGTTCACTCTAAATGCTGTGACTATTTTTTCCCTTAGTAAATCTTAATTTATCATAACATGGGCATCAATCAGCATCGCAAATTTTAAGCTTCGTACATACTGAAGATTTATACCGATATTGTTGCGTTTGCAAAACTAGTGAAATAGCATACAATGACGAGCCAAAGAAACCGGTACACCTGCCTAATACCGTGTAGGCCTCCAGGAGGACGTAGAAGTGACGCAACACGACGTGGCATGGACTCGACTAATGTCTGAAGTAGTGCTGGAGGTAATTCACACCATGAATCCTGCAGGCCTGTCCATAAATCCGGAAGGGTATCGCGGGGGAGGGGGGGGGGGTGATGGAGATTTCTGAGCAGCATGTTGCAAGGCGCCCCAGATATACTCAATAATGTTCACGTCTGGGGAGTTTGGTGGCCAGCGGAAGTGTTTAAACTCAGAAGAGTGTTCCTGGAGCCACTCTGTTGCAATTCTAGACTTGCGGGGTGCCACATTGTCCTGCTGGAACTGCCGAACGTCGGAATGCACATTGGACATTAATTGATGCAGGAGATCAGACAGGATGCTTATGTGCGTGTCACCTCTCAGAGACGTATCTAGACTATCAGTGGTCTCATATCACTCTAACTGCATCCCCCACACCATTACAGAGCCTCCACCAAGTGAACAATCCCATGCTGACCTTCAGGCTCCATGGATTCATGAGGTTGTCTCCATATCCTTACACGTCCATCTGCTTGATACAATTTTAAATGAGATTTGTCCGACCAGGCAACATGTTAGCAGACATCAGCAGTCCAGTGTCGTTGTTAAAGGACCCAGGCTAGGCGCAAAGCTTTGTGTCGTGCAGTCATCAAGGGTACGCGAGTATCGATGATGTTTCGTTGAATGATTCACATGCTGACACTTGTTGATGGTCCAGAATTGAAATCTGCAGCAAATTTGCAGAAGCGATGCACTTCTGTCAAGTTGAAAGATTCTCTTTAGTCGTCGTTGGTCCCGTTCTTGCAGGATCTTTTTCCGGCCTCAGCGATGCCGGAGATTTGATGTTTTACCAGATTCCTGATATTCGCGGTACATTAGTGAATAGTCGTATGGGAAATTGCACACTTCATCGCTACCTCGGAGATGCTGTGTCCCATCACTCGTGCGCAGACTATAACACCACGTTCAAACTCACGTAAATCTTGATAAAATGTCACTGTAGCAGCAGTAACCGATCTAACAACTACGCGCCGGCCAGTGTGGCCCAGCGGTTCTAGGCGTTTCAGTCTGGAACCGCGCGACCAATACGGTCGCAGGTTCGAATCCTGCCTCGGGCATGGATGTGTGTGATGTCCTTAGGTTAGTTAGGATTAAGTAGTTCTAAGTTCTAGGGGACTGATGACCTCAGATGTTAAGTCTCATAGTGCTCAGAGCCATTTGAACATTTTTCATACAGTATTCACATACATCACTGAATGTACCAGCAAAGCTATATCATTGTATGACACACAGTTCAGGAGATATGAAAGCAGATACCGGGATGCATGATAAATTGCGACAGCGTGTATAATGATTTAATGTATTCCTTCTTTACTAATAACCCTTTTCGCAATACATTTCGCAGAAAGCATCCACATATGCCGCTGACGATACCTAGAAAAATATTTCCTTGTACGACAAATACTGTAGGTCTTATGACTTCATAAACACAGAGGAGCAGGGAAATCTGCCGCATTTGGATGACGTTTAATTTCTTAATTCGTTACTACTAACTATACTTCCCACACAGTTGCCACATATCTCTCGATGTTCGTGCAAAATTATATCATTGTACAGCACCTAGATTTTATGTGGAGAGTAGTGAATTGTAATGGTGATAAAATGCAGGAAAAGTTCAAACTTCTTATATCCTTATGTCCTTATTACAAGACATTAGACCCATATGTGTATGCAGACACAAAAATTCCTGTTAGTTACTTAATGCAGACGAGTATAGTTACATCCGTGTCAAAATTTGGTCCTTACTTTTAGTTCTTGCTTTGTAAGTACTATAGTCTGTTCGTTTTGTAGAAAATTAGCTATAAATACTTGTAATAAAAATAGGGACCGCCTTATGATGACTCATTAATGCTGAAACAAGTATGGGCAAGAAAATTAAGAATTTTTATTTTGCAGAAACAAACAGCATCAATTAGCCTATAACTCTCTCTGTAAATTTCCTTAAACTTCTCGCAGGTTGCTCTGAATGTTTTTCAGTAATCAGCTGAAGCTGCAAGGATGTGACTATGAAGCGACTATACATTGACAAATAGTGTATACTTTGCAACACGATGCTTCCGGATGGTTTATGGAGGTTTTGATTTACACGCCATGATAAGTATTACTTCTTGTTGGCATTCTATTAAAACTTTTACACCAAAAGTTTGAAGCTGGAAATACTATGTTTATTACGCTGCTGTAGAAGTACTGAGATGAGGTATTTCTCTTGAAACGTGTAACGTAAGGACTTGCCAGTTTGTTTTCCTTAAGGGTTTTGTGTAGTATCTAGAGATCACATTATTAATACAAGAAAGTACGAATTTCGTTACTGTCTTTTTAACATACAGGGAGTCGAATAAAATTTGTGGCGTGGAAGTCGACGTTGGCCATGACATTCCTGTCTGGCAAGCAAACACTAGACGCAAGCAACTTCATGCTTGAGAGAAGATGCCTGCTGGGTAAACATCGCAGCCAGGTCCATAGCACATTTGATGAGGCTCTCCACTTGGCTGACTTTGAAGCGACAATTAATGTCATCTCTTTCTTGCCTTTAAAGAATGGGTTTGCAGAGCCCTGTGGCGTGCTGCTCAGGGAGCAATGTAGGAAAGAATGTAAAGATCCTTATTGTACAATGTGTCAGAATTTGAACACCGCCATCAGCCTTTAGGAATAGAATATGAAAATTTCGTTGAAAAACTCTCTACTGGAACTATAATTTGGTACCAAAGGACACAGGATGAGATCCTCTGTATCCAACATTGACTATCTAGTCATTATTCTCGTGATACTGATATTGGATCATAATCGACAAGCACATAATCCACAAGCCATCGTACGGTGCGTGGTGGAGTGTGCCCTGGACCCCTACTAGTAATTTCATTTTCTTTCTTCTTTCACTAGCAAGTAAAGTGAGGGAAAAACGATCGTCTGTATGACTCCATATGAGCCCTAATTTCTCTCCTCTTCTTGGTCCTTACACGAAATGTACGTTGGCGGCAATAGAATCGTTCTGCAGTCAACTTCAAATGCCGATTCCCTGACCGAACTAAGTGGCACCGTGGTTAGCACACTGAACTCGCATTCAGGAGGACGACGGTTCAATCCCGCATCTCGCCATCCTGATTTAGGTTTTCCGAGATTTCCCTAAATCGCCTCAGGCAACTGCCGGGATGGTTCCTTTGAAAGGGCACGGACGACTACCTTCCCCATCCTTCCCTAATCCGATGAGACCGATTACCTCGCTGTTTGGTCTCCTCCCCCCCCCCCCCCCCCCAAATCAACCCAACTCGGTTCCCTTAATTTTCTCAATAGTTTCCTTGAAAAGATAGTCGCCTGCCCTCCAGAGATTCCCATTTGAGTTCTCGAACCATCTCCGTAATACTTGCGTGTTGTTCGAACCTACCGATAACAAACCATCTCTGGATTTCTTCGATATCCTCTTTTAATCCGATCTGGTGCAGATTTCAAACACTCAAGCTGTACTCAAGAGTAAGTCGCACTAGTGCTCTATAGGCGGTCTCCATTCCAGATGAACCACACTTTGCTAAAATTCTCTAAATGAACCGAAGTCGACCGTTAGCCTTCCCTGCTACAATCCTCACATAATCGTTCCATTTCATATTGCTTTGCAGTGTTACCCCCAGACATTTAAACGACGTGACTGTATCAAGCAGCAACCTACTGATGCTGTATTCGACACTACATATTAGTTGCTCCTACTCATCTACATTAAATTACTCTTTTTTTACATTTAGAGCTATCTCCCATTCACCACACCAACTATAAATTTAGCGCATGTCATCTTGTACCCTCCTATGCACCACAGCATCGTCAGCGAACAACCGAAGACTGCATCCACATCATTTAAGTATACAGAAAACTAGCTGAGTCCCCAACGTAGCCCGGGTATGCATTTATGCCAATCTTGTATTAGTCCATCTCCTTCTCTTACCTCTCTCCGTCCATTTCCTCCTCCCACTCTCTCTGTTTATTTCCTTGTCCTCCCCCCTCTCTATGCTTACATCTTTCTTCTCCTACGTCCAGCTCTTCCTATTTCCATTCACTGCCAATACTCTCCTCTCTCCTTCCATCTTCTCCTCCACCAACAGTGCCCATCTCCTTCCTTCGCTGTCTGTCCACCTCCTCCTCTCCCTTCTCTCTCTATGTCAACACGCTAACGCCAGTAGGACGCCAGTGGTTCTTATTCCAACAGTATTTCTTTCCAGACTTTAACTAACATGTGAACCAAATGTGGTTTAAATCGTTCGATGGGTTTAGGATAAGCTTTTTACCTGTGGCTTTACCCGCGTAAGCACATGACAAACATATTTTGCATATACTTAACGTATTTCATACATAATTGTACGAATATATGACCCGTATCTCTAGCGAAATGCGCCAAGCTTCTTCATTGCTTATTGTTTATGATAGCCTGTCTCTTGAGCTAGGTGCATGATATAATTTTGCACGTACATCCAGTGATACGTGGCAACTGTGTGGGATATGTGCTGTGAGTACACTTAGTAGTAACGAATTAAGAAATTAAACGTCATGCAAAATGCGGCAGATTTCCCTGCATCTCTGTGTTTATGACGTCGTATCACCTAAACTATTTGTCGTACAAGGAAATATTTTTCTAGGTATCTTCAGCGGCATATGTGGATGCTTTCTGCGAAATGTATTGCGAAAAGGGTTATTAGTAACTAAATAATACATTAAAATATTATAAACGCTGTCGCAGTTTTTCACGCATCTCGGTTTCTGCTATCATATCTCCTGAACTGTGTGTCATACAATGATGTAGTTTTGCTGGTACATTCAGTTGTGTATGTGAATACTGTATGAAAAATGTATCGCGAGTGCAGTTAGTAGTGAAGAAGTAATGAGAGAAAATGTCTTGCTTCATACGGCAACTGTACTGCATGAACAGCGAAAAATGTAATAAGAGACAACCTTTTAGCTTTCATGATTTTGTCAGAGAGAAAAAGTTTCCTAAATGCTTGAAATTAAGTGTAAAGTTTGTCCCAAGTCACTAAGCGTTCTCGTTTTCAAATGCTGGTTGTCTGAATTACGGCTATTCGCGCGTCGTGGCGTACATTATTTTTCAACTCCCCCCCCCCCCCCCCCCCCAAACACACACACACCCGTTTGACAGATGAGTTGTTCCTACCCCGACAGCGATGATTTTCGGACAGTACATGATACGTGTAGCAATTTTGGTTGAAATCGACCCAGTAGTTTAGTATAAGATGTGGAACATACGAGTACACACATACATACTTGCCGTCGAGGACAACGTACTGGCTTCTGTTACTTAAAAAGTCTTCGAGGCACTCACATGTGTGGAAACGTATTCCACATACTCGTACCTTCGTTAACAGTCTACAATGGGGCACGATGTTAAATACTTTTCGGAAACCCAGAAATATGTAATCTGCTTATCGTCCTTCAGACATAATTCGCAGTATATCATGTGAGCAACGAGCAATCTTAGTTTCGCACGAGCGATGCTTTCTAAAGCTATGCTGAATAGTCCACAGACGCTCCAGAAAATTTAATACATTCGAACTGAGAATATGTTCAAGAACTCTGCAGCAAACCGGTGTTAAGGATACTGGTCTGTAATTTTGCAGGTCCTTTCTTTTACCCTTCTCATATTCGGGCGCTTTTTTGCAATCGCTTGGGGCTTTACGCTGGGGGAGAGATTCGCGATAAATGCAAGTTAAGTAAGGGGTGAACCCGCAGAGCACGTTATGTAAAACCGAACTGGGATTCCATCCGATCCTGCCGACGACTTCTTTGTTTTCAACTCTTCCGTTGTTTCTTTACGCCAGAGATGGCTATTACCAGGTGCGTTTAAAAAGTAATCCACGACATTTTTTTCTCGGCCACTTACGTTGAAAAAAATACATAATTTGCTATGGGACACTACGGTCGCAGGTTCGAATCCTGCCTCGGGCGTGGATGTGTGTGATGTCCTTAGGTTAGTTAGGTTTAATTAGTTCTAAGTTCTACGCGACTGATGACCTCAGAAGTTAAGTCGCATAGTGCTCAGAGCCATTTGACCGATAGATGGTGGCGTTATAGGTAACCTTCAAAACATCGACTGTAATGGAGGTGCGTTCCAAGCGAAGAGCTGTCACTGAGTTTCTTTAGGAGGAAAACCAAAGCATCGCAGATATTCATAGGCGCTTGCAGAATATCTGCGGAGACTTGGCAGTGAACAAAGCCTGGTATGTCGTTGGGCTAGGCGTCTGTCGTCATCGCAACAAGGTCGCGCAAACCTGTCCGATCTCCTGCGGCGCGGTGATGGAACGTGTGGACACTCTCGCTCGTCGCCACAACACTGCAAACGAAATTCTCCTTCTCCATGACAACACAAGGCCTCACATACATCTGCGCACCCGAGAGGAGCTCACAAAACTTCATGTACTGTTCTTCCTCATCCACCCTACGCCCGGATATTGCACAATCCGACTTCCATCTGTTTAGCCCAATGAAGGATCATTCCGCGGGAAACAGTACGTGGATGATAGGGAGTTTATTCGTACAGGAAGTCATTAGCTCCGACGCCGACCAGTAGACTGGTACCATGCAGGCGTACGGGCCCTCCCCGCAAAGTGGCGTAAGGTCGTCGCATTGAACGGAAATTATGTTAAAAAATAGGTTTTTTAGCTATAAGAGTGGGGGAAAAGTGGTGTATTGGAATCGTGAATGAAATCAACCTGTTTTCAGGAAAAATACGTGTCGCTTTGCTTATTGAACGCCCCTCGTACTGTCGCCGATACGGGATCTCGTGTGATGGTCAAACGACGCTATGTTTGTACGATTCTCCTGAATGAACGATATCTTAAATGCGAAATTTACAACTTCGGCTTTCTTTTCGCTACTTGCTACAGCCACACCAGACGGTTCAACGAGTGACTAGATACGTAGAAGTTTTATAACCGCTTAGCGATTTTACATAGGACTCGATCTTTTGCTAATGCATGACTGTGGCAGCTGTTGCTTCGGGCAAAGATCCTTTTACAGACTCACCGATCTCTACCGACCTTCACCAACGTCACTTGCGCGTTCGTTTTAAACCGAGAGTGCAACAGCCTCTGCTTCCGCCGATCATACAACCTGTATTTTCACTTACTTTGGTAATCATTTCGGGAAATTCCTTTCCTCGACTATTCGTCCACATTTCGTGTTTTACCTGTCCGCTTAAGTTGTAACTTTCTGCTGTAGCACCACATTAGAAAAGTTATCTCCGACACTCTCACGGTCTGCTTTTCACCTTTAAGAATGCAGTGATCTTAGCATTCAGCGTAGGCTACTCTTTCCTGAATTCTAACCTAATTTTTGATATTAGTAGAGGTCTTTTGCCAAAGGAAGCTTTAGTCTCTAGGGACAATATATTCGTGATACTATCACACCTTCGAGCATTACTGTGATCTCGTTCCTACATAGAAAATTACTTGCCTTCATGCACCGTATGTATTTTCAACTTTCGTGCTCCAAATCGTAGTATTCAGATTCCTATCTTCACCAGCCGGCCGTAGTGGCCGAGCGGTTCTAGGCGCTTCAGTCTAGAACCGCACGACCGCTACGGTCGCAGGTTCGAATCCTACCTCGGGCATGGATACGTGTGATGTCCGGAGGTTAGTTAGGTTTAAGTAGTTCTAAGTTATCGGGGACTGATGACCTCAGTTGTTAAGTCCCATAGTGCTCAGAACCATTTGAACCATTTCACTGGTTTCCTGTTAACGCTTTAAATTTACTCTAAGTTCTACGGTTAGTAGGCTGTCAAATAACTTCCCAAAACTGTTGTTTAAAGCCTCCCTGACTTTCGATTGGAACGAATGTGGGATTCTCAGCGTTTTACAATGGTGACTCTGTTCCTCTTTAGAAAAATAAATTCACATTCGTCATTGCTTCGTCATCATAAATGTTCAGCAAAACTGATCATTAGTTAAAACGCTGTCTTGTACTTTATTTTGGAGCAACAAAGTGACTAAAAGTACTGGAAAAATTTTGGATTTTCTTTATTGTTCCTTCCATTACTGCAGGCAAAATAGGAATTCCTTCTCTGTTACATTCACGTTTCCTGAAGTCAAATTGATTTGTGTCGTGCATGTTTTCAATCTATTATTCTGTATATTATGGGAATCAACAATCAGATGTGTTAGATTTCAGACCGTACATCCGGTAGGCCTCCTAGTTAGACGTTCATACAGTATCTTCGTCTCATGGTAAGTCTTTAGTTGTTTCGGAAATTATCGAGGAAGTGTCCTTCGTCGGATAAGAGCATTAAGATATATTTTGCAAACAATTACGCTTTTTACATAACATGCTTTGCTATGTATTAAAAGGTTGCTTTATGTGACACTTCCATCCATAACGTCGTAACCCTACGTTCTTCAAACCACTATTTTGTATTAGTTTGCCGTCTGGTTAATTCCTCAGGATCGAAGCGGCCCCGGTGGCACAATAACTACACTCCTGGAAATTGAAATAAGAACACCGTGAATTCATTGTCCCAGGAAGGGGAAACTTTATTGACACATTGCTGGGGTCAAATACATCACATGATCACACTGACAGAACCACAGGCACATAGACACAGGCAACAGAGCATGCACAATGTCGGCACTAGTACAGTGTATATCCACCTTTCGCAGCAATGCAGGCTGCTATTCTCCCATGGAGACGATCGTAGAGATGCTGGATGTAGTCCTGTGGAACGGCTTGCCATGCCATTTCCACCTGGCGCCTCAGTTGGACCAGCGTTCGTGCTGGACGTGCAGACCGCGTGAGACGACGCTTCATCCAGTCCCAAACATGCTCAATGGGGGACAGATCCGGAGATCTTGCTGGCCAGGGTAGTTGACTTACACCTTCTAGAGCACGTTGGGTGGCACGGGATGCATGCGGACGTGCATTGTCCTGTTGGAACAGCAAGTTCCCTTGCCGGTCTAGGAATGGTAGAACGATGGGTTCGATGACGGTTTGGATGTACCGTGCACTACTCAGTGTCCCCTCGACGATCACCAGTGGTGTATGGCCAGTGTAGGAGATCGCTCCCCACACCATGATGCCGGGTGTTGGCCCTGTGTGCCTCGGTCGTATGCAGTCCTGATTGTGGCGCTCACCTGCACGGCGCCAAACACGCATACGACCATCATTGGCACCAAGGCAGAAGCGACTCTCATCGCTGAAGACGACACGTCTCCATTCGTCCCTCCATTCACGCCTGTCGCGACACCACTGGAGGCGGGCTGCACGATGTTGGGGCGTGAGCGGAAGACGGCCTATCGGTGTGCGGGACCGTAGCCCAGCTTCATGGAGACGGTTGCGAATGGTCCTCGCCGATACCCCAGGAGCAACAGTGTCCCTAATTTGCTAGGAAGTGGCGGTGCGGTCCCCTGCGGCACTGCGTAGGATCCTACGGTCTTGGCGTGCATCCGTGCGTCGCTGCGGTCCGGTCCCAGGTCGACGGGCACGTGCACCTTCCGCCGACAACTGGCGACAACATCGATGTACTGTGGAGACCTCACGCTCCACGTGTTGAGCAATTCGGCGGTACGTCCACCCGGCCTCCCGCATGCCCACTATACGCCCTCGCTCAAAGTCCGTCAACTGCACACACGGTTCACGTCCACGCTGTCGCGGCATGCTACCAGTGTTAAAGACTGCGATGGAGCTCCGTATGCCACGGCAAACTGGCTGACACTGACGGCGGCGGTGCACAAATGCTGCGCAGCTAGCGCCATTCGACGGCCAACACCGCGGTTCCTGGTGTGTCCGCTGTGCCGTGCGTGTGATCATTGCTTGTACAGCCCTCTCGCAGTGTCCGGAGCAAGTATGGTGGGTCTGACACACCGGTGTCAATGTGTTCTTTTTTCCATTTCCAGGAGTGTATATTGCCTGATATGGCTGTACACTGCGCTTGGGTAGGTGACGCGGAGGTTCATGTTACGACCGTGATCTATCACACATGCCTAAAGTTTCAGCATAGGTTGTTCCTTCCGCTGTGGTACTGTCATTTGTATTCATACGGTAGATATGCTGAGCTGCTTCAGCAGGATATGAAGGCTGACACGGAGGGAATGGGCGCTGTTATACAGATTGACGTAACACTGTTCTGTTGATATCAGCTCCGTTCTGAATTTTGTTCTTTCTCACAACTGCAGTGTTCACACACTGTTTTCATACATAAATGAATCACAGTGAAATGACTCAAGTCTCTCGCTTTATCCTGAGTCTTATCACGATCTTCGTAGTCCAGTCAACGCGGCGTCACAGATACATATGAACACAAGTTTCTATAACATACAAATTGGATTCAGTTGCACACTAAACGTAGTGTTTGTACTATTTTGTTGCACTTTTACCACTCAAATAAACTTTCTGGCTTCATGTTCCGCTTCACGCTCCGAATCACGAGCCAGATTCCCGTTTCTCTCTATCTGGGTCTCCCAAAACCCTCTCTTTTCGCAACAACCACGAATGATCGCGCAGCAAACAGCAAAACGTACCAAACGTGGCGCTAGCTGCGAACTATCGATACTTACAACGATATGCAGCTTACAGTGTCCAGCAAGAAATGTATACATTGTAGGAGGGTTTGAGATGGATTTCGAACATTCTCTTCCTGGATTGTAACGTAAATGAAGTAAACAGTAGCTATTTCCTGTTGGAGTTTGCTTAAATAGTTAGAGGGTTGATCAGAGATTTGATGGATCAACGACATTTAACACTACAGGTAATTCTTAAAAGATAAAGACATTAAACTTGTAATTATGAATGTTCTATAAACAGTCGCAGTATGTTATATGTAAATACGGAGAACTACAACCAGTCAAGTTTTAATTATTTGTTTATTCCTATTTATTTGTTTACTTTTTGAAGCTAGTTTTTGGTCCTTTTCAGGATTATTTTCAGAAGGGGTACACAGAAGTTTCACAATTTTCTCTGTAGCGCCATGCTGTATTTGGCTTAGGAGAGTGTTAGCCGCATTGTAATTAGTATACACCTTGCAGTTTCAATTTAAAATACCGGTTTTACAGGGATTAATTACTTTTACTACCAATTTAAATGCTGATTGTCACCATAAATTCACCGGCAGCCAGCATGAACAAGGATGCACCCGTAACAGAGAACGCAATTGTAGAATCACAAAAATTAATTGTCAGAATAAAATGTCGTTATAGAATCACATTGTCATCTACTTTTGTTAAATAATGG
The DNA here is from genome assembly GCF_023898315.1 of Schistocerca nitens. Taxonomy (NCBI): domain Eukaryota; kingdom Metazoa; phylum Arthropoda; class Insecta; order Orthoptera; family Acrididae; genus Schistocerca; species Schistocerca nitens. Next base: position 852,994,411 of record NC_064614.1, read on the forward strand.
TCTCATAAAGTTACTTAAAAACAGCTGCTTAAACTGTGGAAAGAAGAAAGGATGGAAGGGAGAGAGAGGTTAAAACTTAAAGTGTTATCATCTTTGGCATTATTAAAGACCAAATGCTGGCCTCTGCAAAAGGACAGGCGGCATATAGAGTCCTATTTTTACGGCTTTTGAGATCTCCTGAAACATATAAAATGATTATGCCACTCTTGCAATGAAGTACACTTGACGTATCGCAAAAGGTCCCGGAAATTGTTAAATGCATTACGCAACAGAATTAAATGCTCACTGTTTTAACATAAAGTCTTTCCCTCCAAGTACGACGCATGTGTGAAATTTTGACCAAAGACGACTGCAGTCTTCTTCTGTAACGGTGCAAAAGCGTGGCGACCTGTCACGTCACCCTCGCTCCGCTGCAAACTACAAGACGTCGGCACACACGAAAACAACGCCAGAGGTATGAAGTTCATGCGAGGTTGAGGTGGGTTAATAAAGACACACTGGCGCCAGATTTTAGCACAGTTCTGCCCAACGCCGCCGTGGACGTGTGACGTCAACGCTGGGAATCACAATTCTGACCGCCATAGCAGAAGGGTCAACAAATGGGGTGAGATTGTGGGTAGCAGGTGTGAAGACTTTTCCATCGCGTGACACGTCGACGGTGGCGTTGAGCAAAACTGTGGTTAAACTTGTAGCCGATTTAGCTTTACTAACACACCTTCAACCTCACATGAACATCTGAGCTCTGGAGTTTCTCCGCATGTGTTGAAGAAACCTTCCCGTTTGAAGTGTCGCTGAGACCCGGGGTCAATTTACATGGCACCAAGATTTTGCACCGTTACAGAGGAACGTTGAAGGCACCATTTACCAAATTTCAAACTTGCTTAAAAAAAATGAGCTTTGTATTCTTTGCGTAGTGTAAATTGGCCAAAGTTGGTGGCACACTATATTCACCTCACAGATCGATCAATGTGACTATATCTTTGCTTACTTCAGACGTGGAAGACATCCACAGCACTGTTTCCCAAAGATGCATCACAGACGTCATATCACTGCACTCCATTACGTCTCTTGAAGGCAGTTAAAAGTACAGTGCCCGTAAAGCAAAATATTTTAGGAACTCATAAAACAACATGAGACATACTGATGACCAAGAAATGATGGCGAAGAGTGGCCTTTGACGTGGAAGTTCTTCATCCGCTGTTGGTTTGCAATAGACACTATGGGGAAGTGATGTCCACGCATGGCACTAAAGGTTAGATAAAGATTAGATTAGATTAGATCACATCATATGTATTTTTCGTTCCAATGTATGCATTGAGAGGAGATTTTCCAGAAAATATAACTTGTCAGAAAAACGAGAAAACACAATAAATATTTAAAAAGAAAAGCAAATACTATATGTTAATATATCTTCCACAGACCCCAAGTGAAATAATCCTCATGGATGTGGAATAAGTAAAAAAAAATCTTAAACATAATTTATTTAAAAGGTAATAAATAACTCGTCACACACCAAAAAATGACACTTTAAGTTTTGATTGGCTTCATTAAGTCGTAGCAACAATACAACTTTCCACACTTATCACATATGAACTAACTCGCAAATGAAATCTTTTGCATCTAACATTGTAGTGAAAGACAGAACCTTATAACTTGCTATAAAAGCGTTACAGAAAATCTAAACCATAAGCACTGTTGTAACAAGCAGCATACTACTTTACCAAATATAGCAAAGCACGTTATCTTTAAATGTTACCTTTTCTCCTTCATTTAACAGACACACCAAAAAAACTTTTGTATCACCCCAGTTCCCAGAACTCCTGGAGATAGACGTTGTCTGTGGATATTGTATTACAGACACAGTCATTTGACTTTTCTGAGATGCCACGAAACCCGCTCAGAGATGTAAATAACCATGCATGAGCAGCGCCTATTAGACGGAGGGGGTCCGACAGCCGATCAGTTGCAGTCATTCCACCAGGAAGGAGCTACACGGCTCATGTTGTCTGTAGTTCAATCATACCTAGACGGTCAATAGCGCGGTTCGATCGCGTTTGCATTGTCCCTTTGCGCCAGGAAGCGCTCCCATCAAAGGAAGTATCCATGCGTCTCGGAGTGAACCAAAGCGATGTTGTTCGCACATGGAGGAGATACAGAGTGATAGGAACTGGCGATGACGTGCCTCGCTCAGGCCGCCCAAGGGCTACTACTACAGTGGGTGACCGCTCCTACGGATTATGGCTCGGAGGAACCCTTACAGCAACGCCACCATGCTTAATAACACTTTTCGTGCAGCCACAGGACGTCGTCTTACGACTGAAACTGTGCGCAATAGGCCCAGCAACATGCCGAATGGACAGCTCAGGATTGTCATCACGTTTTCACTGATGAGTGACGTATATGCCTTAAACCAGACAGTCATCGGAGACGTGTTTGGAGGCAACCCGGTCAGGCTGAGCGCCTTGGACACAGTCCAGCGAGTGCAGCAGGGTGGAAGTTCCCTGGTGTTTTGGGGTGCCATTATGTGGGGCCGACGTACACCGCTGGTGGTCATGGAAGGCGCCGTAACGGCTGTACTATACGTGAATGCCATCCTCCGACCGTTAGTGCAATCATATTGGCAGCATATTGGCGAGGCATTCGTGTTCATGGACGACAATTCGCGCCCTCAACATGCACATCTTGTGAGTGACTTCCTTCAGGATAATGAAATCGCTCGAATAGAGTGGCCAGCATGTTCTCCAGATATGAACGCTATAGAACATGCCTGGGATAGATTGAAAAGGGCTGTTTATGGGTGACGTGACCCATCAACCACTGTGAGGGATCTACGCCGCATCGCCATTGAGGAGTGGGACAATCTGGACCAACAGTGACTTTATGAACTTGTGGATAGTAGGCTATTGAGTATTAGAAGTACCGGTGTGTACAGCAATCTGGACCACCACCTCTGAAGATCTCACTGTGTGGTGGTACAATATGCTATGTATGGTTTTCATAAGCAATAAAAAGGGTGGGAATGATGTTTATGTTGATATCTATTTCAATTTTCTGTACAGGTATTGCAAAACTTTTTTTGATGTGTGTATTTACATGTTCTAAGTTAATACTGGTTTCACTCCGTTTTGGTTCTGTGATGCAGCAACCGGTTACCAATATTTCTTAATGAAAACAGTGTCGGTTGCAGATTTGTTTTTATTAATAATACTACGCGTTTCTCCGTTGTAGGGCATCATCAGATCGTCTGGGGACAATATAACAAAAAATTAATATGATAAAGGGGTAAGTAGAGTGAAGCATGGTTCTAAGGTGTCTAGCCATGTTTTCAAAATGGATCTGAGCACTATGGGACTTAACATCTGAGGTCATCAGTCCCCTAGAACTTAGAACTACTTAAACCTAACGAACCTAAGGACTTCACACACATCCATGCCCGAGACAGGATTCCAAATTGCGACCGTAGCGATCGTGCGGTTCCAGACTGAAGCGCCTAGAACCGCTCGGTCACAACGGCTGGCAGCCATTGTTTCAATGGGCAGTAATGCATGCATAAACTAACATAAAGATGTGGCTGAATAAGCTTCATCAGTCAGCATGGTGTACATTGCACAAAGCCACGGTTACAACATGTGAATGTAGAGCAGAAAACGACTGGCTATGCAAGTCCGACCCCCACATGAACAGAATTGTGAGGCGTGCGATCGGATATGCCACGCTAGTACCACGGATTACACTGAAGCATTAGATTTACAGAGCTGGGCAATCCGCAATTTTGAATCTCAATCCGACGACGGTGCAATATGCTTCGTGTGACCCAGAAAAGTGAATCAGGGAATTTTGCTTAATTTTATTGTTTCACAGCGTCAAAAGGTTGAGCCTGCAGCTCGAAATTTCTCAAATAATAGCAGATATGATCGCTACAAACGTTTGTTTCCTTCAGATATAGATCGACGTAAAAGATGGCTTGTAAATTTAAGGCGCCAAGACTGGACATCGAGCAGCTACCTGAGTAATGTAAGTAAAAAACGTTTTTCTTTGTTTTAGAACCAGATGTGCTCACAGAGCGGGGGTAATGTAATTGTATATGCAAGCACTGTGATTATGTTTACATAACACGAAGTAACCTTGTAAATTAAAGTAAGCTACTTTTCTTGATTTTATTTACAGCAGCTGTATAAAACTACAAGTCGTCCTAAGGAGCTATTAATTTTATAGAAGGCGTAAATTAACAGAACTTTATCAGAACTTATTGGTAATAACAAAATCTTTTCAATTATAACTACAGGTCAGTTTGAGCAAAACCGGGCGACAGCAAGAAGAAGCTGAAACCAAATGCAACCCCTACTCTTTTTGATGTGCCAGATCCTCGCATTTCGGTTGACAGCTAAAGGAAATGCATATACAGGAGAACTGTGAGTTGGTGAATGAAATACACTCCTGGAAATGGAAAAAAGAACACATTGACACCGGTGTGTCAGACCCACCATACTTGCTCCGGACACTGCGAGAGGGCTGTACAAGCAATGATCACACGCACGGCACAGCGGACACACCAGGAACCGCGGTGTTGGCCGTCGAATGGCGCTAGCTGCGCAGCATTTGTGCACCGCCGCCGTCAGTGTCAGCCAGTTTGCCGTGGCATACGGAGCTCCATCGCAGTCTTTAACACTGGTAGCATGCCGCGACAGCGTGGACGTGAACCGTATGTGCAGTTGACGGACTTTGAGCGAGGGCGTATAGTGGGCATGCGGGAGGCCGGGTGGACGTACCGCCGAATTGCTCAACACGTGGGGCGTGAGGTCTCCACAGTACATCGATGTTGTCGCCAGTGGTCGGCGGAAGGTGCACGTGCCCGTCGACCTGGGACCGGACCGCAGCGACGCACGGATGCACGCCAAGACCGTAGGATCCTACGCAGTGCCGTAGGGGACCGCACCGCCACTTCCCAGCAAATTAGGGACACTGTTGCTCCTGGGGTATCGGCGAGGACCATTCGCAACCGTCTCCATGAAGCTGGGCTACGGTCCCGCACACCGTTAGGCCGTCTTCCGCTCACGCCCCAACATCGTGCAGCCCGCCTCCAGTGGTGTCGCGACAGGCGTGAATGGAGGGACGAATGGAGACGTGTCGTCTTCAGCGATGAGAGTCGCTTCTGCCTTGGTGCCAATGATGGTCGTATGCGTGTTTGGCGCCGTGCAGGTGAGCGCCACAATCAGGACTGCATACGACCGAGGCACACAGGGCCAACACCCGGCATCATGGTGTGGGGAGCGATCTCCTACACTGGCCGTACACCACTGGTGATCGTCGAGGGGACACTGAATAGTGCACGGTACATCCAAACCGTCATCGGACCCATCGTTCTACCATTCCTAGACCGGCAAGGGAACTTGCTGTTCCAACAGGACAATGCACGTCCGCATGTATCCCGTGCCACCCAACGTGCTCTAGAAGGTGTAAGTCAACTACCCTGGCCAGCAAGATCTCCGCATCTTTCCCACATTGAGCATGTTTGGGACTGGATGAAGCGTCGTCTCACGCGGTCTGCACGTCCAGCACGAACGCTGGTCCAACTGAGGCGCCAGGTAGAAATGGCATGGCAAGCCGTTCCACAGGACTACATCCAGCATCTCTACGATCGTCTCCATGGGAGAATAGCAGCCTGCATTGCTCCGAAAGGTGGATATACACTGTACTAGTGCCGACATTGTGCATGCTCTGTTGCCTGTGTCTATGTGCCTGTGGTTCTGTCAGCGTGATCATGTGATGTATCTGACCCCAGGAATGTGTCAATAAAGTTTCCCCTTCCTGGGACAATGAATTCACGGTGTTCTTATTTCAATTTCCAGGAGTGTATCTTAATCCATCTTTTAGAATAAGTTCAAAATGTCCCAGACTTGTTTCTAAGTGCCTTATCAACTATTCATTTTTCAGCTTAAAGGTCTCTGTAAACAGGGATGAGCACATGTTAAATAATTTCCAAGTAAACAGTTTAAAGGTTATAGTATCAGGGCATCTGAGAAGAAAATATTGTTAAATATTTCTTGTAACACAAAGATGAAGAATGCTATTGCAGATGCCTGAGGAACTGGGACATCTTTTATAATAGTAAGTGTAAACATATAATCAGAAGAAGATTTCAAGAATGAAGTAAACATTTTATATACATATATATATTCTTATAAGCCATTGTAAGCCTCAATATTTATTTCTGGATATGTTCCTGAGGTTTAGTTTAGCAACAATCAATAGTAGCGTATTGAAGTATTGATTTAAACTCTTTTCTTATCATATTTAACTGGTTCTCTTAAGGGGAATAGGCTGAACTTTAGTAGTACTGTACCAGTGGACATACCAATTACAGAGGAGGTTAAGAACTGCATGCGAGCTGTTAATCAGTGTCCTTTGTTGTTAGTAGGATAGCCTGAGACTAGGCTGTCAGGATGCCTCATTAGCAATGAAGAGAGTTAGTTGTGTGTTGGTCATTAGTTATTCACCACCATTAAAATTCAACTGCAAAATGTTTTAACACTCTGCTACATGTAAATAGTTATATCTGTGTAGCAGATGAGCAATATATCTTTTTTTTCCTTTTTTTTATGCTACACAAAATGGGTGAACTTGGACTTGCATTAGTACACACCTGTACAAAATTAATGTTCACTATTTCTAGTTGTTTCGTTCTCGCCCCCAGTCGTGACAATGAGAAGTTGGTATGAGATTGGCTGAACTCTGTATCAGTGGACGATTTTTATTTGAAGGGAGTAGGGTAAATTATTACTTCACTTCTTCTTTTATTATCCTACGTTTGACTGAAAAACATTGTAATAAAACAAGCTATTTTCATATATTATTCCACCTTTTAACCCTCCTTATACTGTATGTCTTTTATAGTCAAGTCTTAGTCTGAATTCTAGAACATCTACCTTTATCCACTGTAAGGACATTTCCCTCTTCCAAATACCCAAACGTTCAGCCCTTTGTGTTCTCTGTACATTCCTGTAAGTATTCTGCAATCATTTCATTGTGACAACGTATCCCACCAAACTGATAACTAGTATGTGGTCATTACATGCATATTTGGGAGGATTCTTTCAAACATCCTCATCTTAATGAGTTAGTCCTGATATGGGCCAACCGATTCAAAGTATCCCATTTCCGTTACCTCCATTGATCACCTCAATATATTAATCGCTGGATGTATTTTGTAAGATGTTTATATTAGTTCTTTGTGCTCTCGCTATTGTAACTGGATATAGTTTATTTCTAAATGCTTACAGTCAATACTTCTGTGAGCCGACGGTCATCTCCCAACATGTCCAACTGCTCTTCCCTGTCTGAGAAACACGCAAGGTGACTTTTATTCCGTAGATCATTAACTGATTTGTTGACCTAGTTTGCATTGATCTTAAGTTTAATGGTATTATCAGGACATCTTATTTCAATATGTGTTACGAAACTGTCAAAAAGCATAATTAAGTATGAATTAGGTCCCTATACTATGTCGGTTATAAGGATTACATACATCAGTTCCACAAACACACTGCTCTGTTGTATACCCCAAACATGTTTTCACCTTCCTTGAAAGTGTATTTGCCCTCAGCACCAGTGTCGTATTTCTGTTAAAGTAGTTTGCTGTATTGCTTAGTCTATGGTCTCATTCAACTTCTTGTAGTATGATTATCACCATTTCACACTTTACACTGTCAGAAGTTCCACAAACACACTGCTCTGTTGTATACCCCAAACATGTTTTCACCTTCCTTGAAAGTGTATTTGCCCTCAGCACCAGTGTCGTATTTCTGTTAAAGTAGTTTGCTGTATTGCTTAGTCTATGGTCTCATTCAACTTCTTGTAGTATGATTATCACCATTTCACACTTTACACTGTCAGAAGTCATCAGAATGTCCAGAGTTATTCTCGTGTCATATGTTCATTTAGTCCACTATATTCTGTACAAGGAAAGTGGATGTCCACCTTTCCAGAGTCCTTCTCCCTCTGTAATAAAAAATATGACACAAAATAAAAATATGTGTAATGGAAATATTTCCTAGTTACAAGCCCGAAAAACTGTTGTGACAGACGTTGAACTCAGCCCTGTCACAATGTTCTATCCAGTGACCTGCACGCAAAATTTGAAATCCAGCTTGAGCTTTCTATTTCATCCATCAGTTCAAATCCCTCTGGATTTTGTTAGAAACTGAAGAAAATCATTGTAACTAATAATACAATCATGTGATTACTTATTACATTAATACATTAATAAAGTAATTTTGTGTAAATATCTAGGTGCAGCATAGTTCCTCCAATCCGATCATGCCCACAATCAAGAAATGCAGATGGAACATAACTTGGAGAAGATACCTGATTCAGATAAAGTAGAACTTTCAGAGAGAAATGCTGTTTTGGAAAGTTAAAATTTTTTGCTTAAAACACGGCTAACAAGATCTGATAGGGTATTATTTCCTGACTTCAGAAGGGATCAGTAGACTTGGTAGCAATACAGTTCGAAAGCTGTCAGAAGACAGTGTTGAAAAGGTCTGAACTTAATATTTGTGTCTTGCAAACGAGATTATAATTACCTTTGCTAAACTGGCTATCCAAGTCCTTCATATGGAACTCTGAACCATCACATTCGTGGTGTGGAATTATTTCTGTAATTTTTGGTCTTATGTTTGTATTGCTTGGATACAGTTAGATATCGTGAAAGATTTTGAAACGAATTTTATTCTAATGATTGATGAGACGGAAATATCTGGCAGCATTCATATGACAATCAGATGTGATGTTTTCGCTTGTGGGGCGCTCATCTGCGCGGTTGTCAGCGCCCGTACAAAGTCCCAATTTTTACTCAGTCCAGTTTGTTACACAGTCCAGCCTAGCCACTGTCACGAATGATGATGATGATGATGAAATGATGAGGACAACACAAACACCCAGTTCCCAGGCAGAGAAAACCCCAACGCGGACGGGAATCGAACCCAGGATCCCGTGATCCAGAAGCATGACAGAGGAAGATGATTGGTGGTTCTGTTACTTTGGGAAACAGTTCAGCAACAGGTAGCCATCTGACTGTAGTAATTTTGAGAGGCATTACATCGAAATGGAAGCAAGTGGTCGCAGCTCATTTTACTGGACCTAGAACTTAGAAAATGAAACTAGGACCCTCATTCTTGCCCCTATTGACAAGGCTACAGAAGTTTTTTACATTTCTGTGCTAGTGTTTCTGATATAAGAGGAATGAAAAATAGAAGTAAGTGATCGCAGATCATGTTACTGGACCTAGAACTGTAGGAAATGAAACTAGGACTCTCATTCTTGCCCCTAATGATAAGGCTTCAGAATTTTTTTACATTTCTGTGCTATTGTTTTTGGTATGGGAGGAATGAACAGCAGACTGTGATATGCGCTGAGTATTTCAGTTACATGCTCAGAAAGAAGAGTTTCTTTGAAACACGCTAGTTCTGATATCTTCGTTGTTGCAGATGTTCCTCACCTCGTAAGAAACTGGCTTTCTGTCATCCAGAGGGGTAACATTGTTATTCCTCAGTATGTATCAGATAAAGAAGGGTTACCCTCAACAGTGGTCAGATCTGACTATATTTTAAAATTGTGGACTTTGTAGTTACGCAATGAGAGTGGTCTCAGATCGTTTGCACCATGTATCAAACAGCTGTGTAACTCCATCACATTATGAAAACACGGATGTTGGCCTTGCATTAAGACACTTGTCCTTGAAAACAGCTAGTGCACTGGAAATGTCAGTAACTCTAAAAATTTTGCCGTCTGAAGCTCTTACCACAGCGTAGTGTATTAGAGTCCTGAATGAATGGTCCACTTTGTTGACGTCCGGAAATTTTAAGATATCACTGAGAAAAAATAATTTTGAAAATAAGATGGAGTTCCTTGAAAATTTTGTGAAAATTGTTGATGAAACCAAGATAGGAGATTCTGGGTAGAAGCCAATGCATACAGGGTGTCTTATGAGCACACTTTCGTTCATATCTGTGGCCAAAGCTGCTTTCAATAAGGGCTGCAGGTTCCTGATGGAAAGCAGGTTTTCTCAAAATGCTTTGGAAAACATTTTTGGCCGAATACGTGAGAAAACTGGTATGAATCCTTCTGAATTAGCTCCAAGAAAAGCCCTCAAGCTGATTACTACGACACAGTTTATGACATCATTCGGTAATACAAACTACTGCTCTGACAGTGTGACAGAGCTTTGCTCAGTTTCTCTGACACTGATCTGAATGGCCTTAAATCAGACTTTCAAGTAATTTGACTGGAGCAAACACTTCCACTGATGCCTTAAGTGACCTACACATAAATAATGTGCGTTACGTAACACGTCCTTCAGTATATGTTGTTTTAAATAATAATGTGTGTGATGACTGTCCAGGATTTTTGACAAAAAAATGACACGATGTTCCAGAAACACTCGCAAAACTAAGTGAATTTTTAGACTTTGGGAGCTTAAAGTACATTTCATCACTTGTGTTGGACATTTTAAGAACTGCAGAAAGGTTCATTTAAAATATGGAGAAGAACTGTTGTCAGCAAATATTAGTATGCAAACTATAGTAAATAATGTTTGTGACTTACGTACAGAAGCACCACTTCGCTGTGATGTGATTAACGATTTAGTCATCCATTATGCAGATGTTCGAGATTTTGGTTTATCTAGTTTCCTGGTAACAAAAAGAAAATTACAAATTACATATACTTACAGACTGAAAACAGAAGTAATGTATTGTGATTTGTAACAATTGTAAGAAACTAATTGAAATATATACAATTTTCATATAAATTTATCTGAATGCAGATTCACTTGGTCTTACTTGCTGGGTTGCACAATAAGCTTGCAGACTACAAGTTATAGTTTAGTGTAATTCCTTTCCCACTTTCAATTAACCTTACTGCAGCTCATATCTGATTTATAAAAATTGTTTTGCCATTTGTGAATTTAATATGGAACTACTGGATCACAATAAATATATAAATAATGTTATTGGAAATGTTTGTCTTCTTATGTACTTTCGTTAATCTGCAAGTTCATTGGATTTGGCTTGTGGGGGCCCTTTCCATGGTTGCAACGAATCATTTGTAAATGTAATATGTCTTTAGTAGATTATAACAAACAATGTTACTGGAAATGTAAATCTTCTTATGCGAGGCTTTTGTTAATGCGCCAACTTCATTGAACTTATCTCGAGGCAACTCACTGTGTGTGTCCAAAATACGCTAAGTACGCGTTTAGAATCAGTTTCCTACATTCACTTTCTCTTGTTGCATCTTTATTAACTCATAGTCAGTTAACACAACAAAAATTATAAATTAAATATAAATAGAACATAAGAAAGAGGAGCGATATTGTTATCAAATATGTTACAGCAAGTGAAATTTGCACATTATGGTGCTCTGGAAATTCAGACACAATAAAAACATGGTAAAGCAAGAATGGTTTCGACTTAATTTTAAATGTATTTAATGTCGCCGTCTTTGTACGCAAATGGATGAGGATATACAACGTAACTCCAGCATAATACACACCTTCCTTACATACATTTCTATTTACTGCTTTTAGATGTAAATTCAGTCTCTGTGTAGTTTTGTATGAGTGATAATCACAGTTATGTTTGAAGATATTTTCTCCTTTTAAGATGCTTCTTATTATTAAGGCAGCGTTATGTGATAGTGTTTGCAACATACGCACATCAGCTGGTTCTTATAAGAAATTTACCAATGCAGTGCGAGTCGGCCACCACTGAATTTATTAGTCTTCTCTCCATTACTACTTAAACTTTTTACGTAAACTTTACTGAAAATGTGTGTTGCTGAGTAATGGACCCCTTTGTAGACAGACGTTGGTGAATCTTAATCTTGGTGAATATTATTCTTATTTCTAGCACTGGTTCCATGAACTGAGCTGCTGGTTTAAAGGCGCGCATTACTGTAGACTCGTCCGTCATGGATTGTGGTAGTGTTCGTCATTACTGATCAGTGATCCGTGGTCGCGATACTATCGCTGCGATAATTCTATCCAGTCATCCGATTGTTTCTCAGTTGTATTTAAATTCGCAAGTCTGAGAAGAGAGGAAGTCTCTATTGCGGATTTGCGGTGTCCTCATGTTATAGAGACTGATGCGTTGTAACCTAAAGGAGTAAATAAATGCTTTTACAATCACACTGTCTACTGTCCATCATACATAAATAAAACTTAAGTCAGTGATTAATGTTCGCAAGGAAATAAAGGAACTAACACTTGAAGTCCGGAAAGATACACGTCTATCACAAGATGCATTCACCTGCACTTAATAACATGAAAATGTGCGGAGTGTTCCACCAGACTTAGACCAGGGTAGCACAGATATCCAGAGGAAATGTTTCAGAGTCCATCAACTGTAATCGAGCGCTGCTGATAGAGTCACGTAGTAGTACTGCAGACCTAGATGACGGAGCGGAGTGGAGCCACATCTTACATTGCAGAGGCAGTGCAGTTGACTATCCGCTTGAGATAAACTCACTCCCTCCTGCTCTGTGGCCGGTTATATTGCCGTCTTCGTAGTTGCTCAGGCAGCCAAGTAATGTAGCCAACAGTTACCGCCGCTTCTGATGGTGTCGCTAAACCTACGATGGTGATGGTGTCTGCCGTTGATGCATCTTTGTCCATCGCTAGGTAAGGTACACTCCTGGAAATTGAAATAAGAACACCGTGAATTCATTGTCCCAGGAAGGGGAAACTTTATTGACACATTCCTGGGGTCAGATACATCACATGATCACACTGACAGAACCACAGGCACATAGACACAGACAACAGAGCATGCACAATGTGGCACTAGTACAGTGTATATCCACCTTTCGCAGCAATGCAGGCTGCTATTCTCCCATGGAGACGATCGTAGAGATGCTGGATGTATTCCTGTGGTACGGCTTGCCATGCCATTTCCACCTGGCGCCTCAGTTGGACCAGCGTTCGTGCTGGACGTGCAGACCGCTTGAGACGACGCTTCATCCAGTCCCAAACATGCTCAATGCGGGACAGATCCGGAGATCTTGCTCTGCCAGGGTAGTTGACTTACACCTTCTAGAGCACGTTGGGTGGCACGGGATACATGCGGACGTGCATTGTCCTGTTGGAAAAGCAAGTTCCCTTGCCGGTCTAGGAATGGTAGAACGATGGGTTCGATGACGGTTTGGATGTACCGTGCACTATTCAGTGTCCCCTCGACGATCACCAGTGGTGTACGGCCAGTGTAGGAGATCGCTCCCCACACCATGATGCCGGGTGTTGTCTCTGTGTGCCTCGGTCGTATGCAGTCCTGATTGTGGCGCTCACCTGCACGGCGCCAAACACACATACGACCATCATTGGCACCAAGGCAGAAGCGACTCTCATCGCTCCATTCGTCCCTCCATTCACGCCTGTCGCGACACCACTGGAGGCGGGCTGCACGATGTTGGGGCGTGAGCGGAAGACGGCCTAACGGTGTGCTGGACCGTAGCCCAGCTTCATGGAGACGGTTGCGAATGGTCCTCGCCGATACCCCAGGAGCAACAGTGTCCCTAATTTGCTGGGAAGTGGCGGTGCGGTCCCCTACGGCACTGCGTAGGATCCTACGGTCTTGGCGTGCATCCGTGCGTCGCTGCGGTCCGGTCCCAGGTCGACGGGCACGTGCACCTTCCGCCGACCACTGGCGACAACATCGATGTACTGTGGAGACCTCACGCCCCACGTGTTGAGCAATTCGGCGGTACGTCCACCCGGCCTCCCGCATGCCCACTATACGCCCTCGCTCAAAGTCCGTCAACTGCACATACGGTTCACGTCCACGCTGTCGCGGCATGCTACCAGTGTTAAAGACTGCGATGGAGCTCCGTATGCCACGGCAAACTGGCTGACACTGACGGCGGCGGTGCACAAAAGCTGCGCAGCTAGCGCCATTCGACGGCCAACACCGCGGTTCCTGGCGTGTCCGCTGTGTCGTGCGTGTGATCATTGCTTGTACAGCCCTCTCGCAGTGTCCGGAGCAAGTATGGAGGGTCTGACACACCGGTGTCAATGTGTTCTTTTTTCCATTTCCAGGAGTGTATATGATGGTCCACTAGGGCCAACCCTAGTGTTCGGACATTGCTCAACACCCTATGAATTCCAGGACCACACACATCATCAATAAAGAGAAAAAACTATTGCAAGGTGCTACTATTGCAAGGCCGTAGGCTTCACAGTGCTGTGATGACGTATGTGCAGTGGCCTGCGTCGTCCAGCATGGCGCTGTCTCACATGAGAACACTGTTACTGATAAATTAGTGATTTTTCATATTTGCTGTTTTTAACGTGTCCAAGAAGGACCTTCCACGGAAACAGAGGGTGAGAATCACTCTCCAGATCAAACCATGATTGAAGAGCGAACCAGACACCAACCACTGGGGTCCGCTGACGATGTGTTTGACACCACAGTTAGCGTAACTGAAAGTAATAACAAGTTGCATGTTGTAACACCGTGTGTAGTTTAATGCTAGTTTGGAAATATTCCGATGGTGGCAACACAGTGTAAGTAACAAATGACAATGGGCTTCCACTGCACGCTGGTAGCGTCCTTGCAGCAGTAGCAACCGCAGTTTGAGTTGGGCAGTCGTGAGAGTGAGATCGCGTGTTAAAAGATTGCTTTCTATTGACGCTGAATATTGTCCGTGAGTTAAAGTTAGCACATATAAATTTCTGACGTCATTATCATTTAGTGTTTCGATCACTGCATGATCAAAATACATTCTTTCGTTATTAAAGCAATTAAAGCATATAAATGTATAGATTTTAAAATATTTAAATATTTTTCAGTACATTTGATAGAAACTTTAATAAGACTCGTTCGGGTAATAACATCATTTCTGTATTTTTCTCATTTAGGTGACGATATCGGTAAGCCCTGTCAAGATCTTCGTTGCCGTACTACTTAGTATATACGGAAGCGATTGTAGTAATTAAATCTGGAATTACTGTTTCGGAGGCTAAAAGGACATTTAACATCCCACCAACAACTGTTTCAGATTGGCTGAACAAGTCTGAAGGGAAGACGCAAAGTAGAAAACTTGGGCTTAATCTCATTCATCGGCAGCGTCAACCTCGTGTCTTGCAAATGCCGACAAGAAAACCTCAATCAAAACACACTCCAAATCCCGTAATAACTACCTTTACTGCGAGGACTGTGGTGGCTACTCCTAAGATAAAGCGAGCAAGAAGGATTGGATTCAGCGCACAAAATGTAAAAAAAAAAAGAAAAAACATGTAAAACATTATAGGTTGTGTATATTTTCATTTTGACTAATGTGTGGTACGTTGGGTGTCATAAATGTGAGAGAATTTCAAAGTGGCGTTATTACCTTCACCACTCCTGACAAACAATAGTTCTCCCTTTCTTACATAAATAAATCTAAACAGATACTAAATATGGGCCTATTAGTTTTAAAGGAATTCATAAGAGAGGTGCTATGGCATAACAAATTAAAAATTATACAACGTTAGAGACAATTAACTGAATGCATGGAGTTATTACCTGCAGTTACACTACAAATTCACACGATAATCTTAACAAAAAGGAATGCATTTGGTAGGCCATTACTCTTAGTGAGCAAGCTTCGTAGCACATTATACACGGTATGATGTTAGATGTGAGCACACAGGCAACTGTGAGGTTTGTAATACGAGAAGGTGTTAGAAGTACATCATTGGGCATTGAGAAAGACAAGTAACCTGGATAATGGCGATCGGCTGACCTTTCTTACGCTGCACCCATCGTTCCTTCCTTCATAGAACCTTTTCAACAGATGTAAAATGATGACTTCGAACTCATATACCATCTCGTGCCGACTTCAATCTATTCAGAACTTCCAAGCTTTAATGAGAAAGCAAAATAATTGTCCACTGCTTACAGCGAGTGTTATTCGCAAATTAACAGTGGGGTAGTTCCTTGTAAAGGATCAGGGACCCATGTTCCACCCACACTTCTCCATCTCAGCTGTTGGTATTCTGTTTGCATGCTAATTAAGTATTCTGCACCACACACTATCAGTACGCAGTCTAAGCCACTTTACCATAGACACCTGTCCTTATGAACTGTTACAAGGACACTAACATACTCACGTTGAAATTGTCAGTTGGTATAAGTACAGTAAAAAATGGCATTAATTGAAAAAAAAATGGAAGTGGGCCTTTTGTTGCAGTGGGCAGTCAATCGACTTGGTCCAAGTAGATCTTCAGTCACTGGAGTGTGCAAGTGTGCAACATCTCTCAAAAAGGTGAAGCCATGGTTAGTTGGAGCAACCTAACAGTTCACCTGGGCGTTGCATTTGAACATGCACACCTCAGGCAGATGTCGTCACGTTCTGTTTTTAACCTTGCCTCTCCTACATTTGTGTGCTTCTCACAGAAGATCTGGTACGGTCGTGGTTCCGCTGATGATTTGGCTCTGTGGGTCTGTGCAGGCCTTCTTTCCAGGATTGAGCATCAAATTTTTTAAGGACGAAAGGAATTTATTCTACACTGCAGCGTCTGACAAAACATTCCCTAATACAATCACAATTATATTTTTGCTGCACACTTCCAAATTAACGATAATGCACTATCTTCCAACGTCTTACACGCTGTTTTACAATGATACATATTCACATATATGTATCACTGCTTCGTTGACATTACTGTCTTCATGGAAGGCATATACTCACTGAAAAGCAATTAAACTTGAATAACACTGAATTACAATTAAATATCCTGAGCAGAGAACACGGTTTTGCCCAGGCCACGATATTCCTCTGAGTGACTCTCCACAAAAAACTGCTAGCGGCGACAGGCACCACCGAACTGTTGTCGAGTTGCAGTGGAGTCTGATCATGTGAATAAAAAATAGAACATTCTCCGGAGAAGATTCTCAGAGCAAGAAGATATTCTATGAGGAAGTTTTCAGTTCTTATGAATGAAAGCTCTTAAGCCATTTCTCTGAGGAGGGAGTTCTTTGTGACCACGACCCCTCCTACTTGAGAATGTTCTCGGTGTGTGTCGCCTACCGCGTCCGTCGCACAACACACTCTTAATCTTACATTTCGTTCAACTCGCTCAAACAGGCGAACTATTCAATGCACAGGTATGGAACTGGCAACAAAGTGTTCCGGAAGAGTTGAATCACGTTTTAATTTCAGTCTTCTGTGAGGTGACAAGTTATTAAAAGATTACGGACAGTTTACGAAAATGCATTTTCTAATTATGTTATTGAATTCTCGACATGTGAGAACCATTATTTTGTTGCAGTTAGGTGAACATATAATGCGAACTAAATCTTAAGGATACACCAGATTTTCATCCATGCCAAACCGTAACTGTGTCTGAGTTTTCTAACACGAGATAGATTTGTTTAAATTTGGCGCACATTGGTCTGGTTGCACGTCAAGTGCCTGAGCCATTTCGTTGCGAGAAACAGATCGCGAGGTTTGTATTAAGCCAGTTATTAATTTTCTGACCAGCTCACTTAATTGTAACATAACAAAATATACGATCTTTGCTGTGATAAAAACAATGATGAGGAACATCTGAAAATTTCAATGACACAGTTGTCTCGCGTATGCGTAAGCCTTCTCCTACACCGATCAGAAAATCTCGGTCTGCTACAAAAAACAAAAATGTTTTCATTTCCGCTTCGTTTGAAAGGTCGTCTCCTCTTCTGTCATGTGTTTCTGGATGGAGGCTTGTCAGACAAATAAAGTTTTTGTTGTTTAATCTGTTATTTATTTAGGCTATGGATATCTTTTTCTGCTTTCCGAGCAACGTAAGTCCTACCGCTTCCTCTAAAAGACAAAAACTTGGTGAAACTTAATCTCAGTAGAACTTAGTCAGTTGGAAGCCTGCTGCAGACTTCACTTCAAAAAACGGAAAGTGTTCTCCGTCTTTGAAAACTTCTCTAGGTTTATTCAGATGGGATCGGACAGTGTTCTCCGCGTTGAGTAACTTCCCCCACCATTTTACTCGCACTCAGAACATTCTCCGGTGATGTATATTTTCCGACTCGCTTTGTTCATGTGAACCTGAGAATGTTCTCCAAAATTCCGAGAGTAAAGTACATTGTCTATTTTAGTCATAAGATCCCCTGTCTCGTAGTTTTGGCATTTCAGAGGCCGGGACATGCTACGACCAACCAATGACAGGTGAGAAAACGATCTTCATTTGAACAACCACGACTTAGCTCGTTATCACGACGCTCTTGGCTATCCCATTGTAGGATTTAAGTGATGTTTCACAACATTACAATGTGCACTTGGCCGATTGACCAGAAACTGCATACTGAAAAAAAAAAAAATTTCAAATGGCTCTAAGCACTATGCGACTTAACATCTGAGGTCATCGGTCCCCTAGACATAGAACTAGTTAAACTTAACTAACCTAAGGACATCACACACATCCATGCCCGAGGTAGGTTTCGAATCTGCGGCCGTAGCAGCAGCGCGGCTCCGGACTGAAGAGCCTAGAACCGCTCGGCCACAACAGCCGGCTTCATACTGCAAAGTAGTTACAACAGTAGAACAAGTTCTTGTCTCTAACGATCTGTCTCTGATGATATTCAAGGGAATTACACTAATTACAGGAAATGACGTGGATTAGCTCTTCTTCACACATTCTACAGTCGCTGTAGAATGACGAAAATACAAATAATAAGAAAATCCGAGAACCAAACCGAGTGAGAATAACTCTTTCGGTGAATTTCTCCGAGGAAACACTCACTTGTCACAGCACTGTTTCCCCGATAATAAACCGAGACTTTTACTGTACAGAGCAGATAATTTCGACGTCTGGAACCCAATTTGTAAACTGATTGTTGAAATCATTGTTCAGTTTTGTTTACATCAATATGCTTGCAGAATGGAGAAAAAGGCTTGTGAATCTGAAACCGCAGGACGGTTAGGCCAGCGGGTGGTTCTTGACATGCGCTCCGCTGTGACGCAGTACGCGGGCAAAAACTGACCATCCTTGAGACGAGCGGGAAAACAACAGCCGACGCTCCGCTGCGCTTCGGCGAACGAGGCCCGCCTGTCTGGCACCTGCAGCGACCAAGGGGTCTCACAGGCAATAACTCATATGGGAACGTCACTGTCTAACTAACTGCAGCCGACCTGAAATGAGTTTGCAACACTCGTCCGCTGTGTGGTCTGGAAGACGTGTGAACAGACCCTGACCATTTTATGTTTCCATTTCTCAGCAGACTTAAAGTGTTCTCTTTATCTTCAAAAATGTCAGTGGTGTCAGTGAAAGCTTAAAATTTTAAATGAGTATGTGTGACGTACGTAACTGTCGAGAATGGATAATGGCAGACTTGAATCACATTTGTAGTTGACGACCAACGACCATGTCATGTTATTGGTCACAACAGACTATTACATTTAAGTTACGTGATATGTAATGTTATCGTGGTCGGTGACAGAAGATATTTTGGAATGTTAATTGCGTTACATGCAATTGATATCCGCCTTCACACCTTGTATTTAAATAGACAGAGAGGTAACCTAAGAATTATTCCCATTTTAACGATTTATGCAGGTATTCTGTATTCACATTTACAGGTCGTTTCTAGATTGAGGGTCGCTTGTGACTAAGCAGACTTTATTTCGTACCGGGAAAGTATATTCCTGTACTGTAGTGACTCCTATCTGGCGAAAGAAAGCTAGCAATTGGTTTCGGCACGGAATTATTGCCATTGTAACGAAGAAGCTAATGTGGGGAAATAAGGCAATGGTAGATAATACTGTAGTAATGAAAGAGAATGCATACACTGATGAGACAAAACATTACGACCACTACCCACCGCGACGTTGGATACCGCCTGGTGACGTTGTGGGCACGTGACGCGATAGTGAAAGTACACTACTGGTAGTTAAAATTGCTACACCACGAAGATGACGTGCTACAGACGTGAAATTTAACCGACAGGAAGAAGATGCTGTGATATGCAAATGATTAGCTTTTCAGAGCATTCACACAAGGCTGGCGCCGGTGGCGACACCTACAACTTGCTGACATGACGGAAGTTTCCAACCGATTTCTCATACACAAACAGCAGTTGACCGGCGTTGCCTGGTGAAACGTTGTTGTGATGCCTCGTGTAAGGAGGAGAAATGCGTAACATCACGTTTCCGACTTTGATAGAGGTCGGATTGTAGCCAATCGCGATTGCGGTTTATCGTATCGCGACACTGCTGCTCGAGTTGGTCGAGATCCAATGACTGTTAGCAGAATTTGGAATCAGTGGGTTCAGGAGGGTAATACGGAACGCTATGTTGGATCCCAACGGCCTCGTATCACTAGCAGTCGAAATGAGAGGCATCTTATCCGCATGGCTGTAACGGATCGTTTGCTGTAACGGACGTTTGCAAGACAACAACCATCTGCACGAACAGTTCGACGACGTTTGCAGCAGCATGGACCATCAGTTCGGAGACCATGGCTGCGGTTACCCTTGACGCTGCATCACAGACAGAAGAGCCTGCGATGGTGTACTAAACGACGAACCTGGGTGCACGAATGGCGAAACGTCATTTTTTCGGATGAATCCAGGTTCTGTTTACAGCGTAATTATGGTCGCATCCGTGTTGCGCGTCATCGCGGTGAACGCAATGGAAGCGTGTATTCGTCATCGCCATACTGGCGTATCACCCGGGGTGATGGTATGGGGTGCCATTGGTTACACGTCTCGGTCACCTCTTGTTCGAATTGACGGCACTTTGCACAGTGGGCGTTACATTTCAGATGTGTTATAACCCGTGGCTCTACTCTTCATTCGATCCCTGCGAAACCCTACATTTCAGCAGGATAATGCTCGACCGCATGTTGCAGGTCCTGTACGTGCCTTTCTGGATACATAAAATGTTCGGCTGCTGCCCTGGCCAGCACATTCTCCAGATCTCTCACCAATGGAAAACGTCTGGTCAATGGTGGCCGAGCAACTGGCTCGTCACAATACGCCAGTCACTACCCTTGATGAACTGTGGTATCGTGTTGAAGATGCATGGGCAGCTGTACCTGTACACGCCATCCAATCTGTGTTTGACTCAATGCCCAGGCGTATCAAAGCCGTTATTATGGCCAGAGGTGGTTGTTGTAGGTACTGATTTCTTAGGATCTATGCACCCAATTTGCGTGAAAATGTAATCACATGATAGTACTAGTATAATACACTCCTGGAAATGGAAAAAAGAACACATTGACACCGTTGTGTCAGACCCACCATACTTGCTCCGGACACTGCGAGAGGGCTGTACAAGCAATGATCACACGCACGGCACAGCGGACACACCAGGAACCGCGGTGTTGGCCTTCGAATGGCGCTAGCTGCGCAGCATTTGTGCACCGCCGCCGTCAGTGTCAGCCAGTTTGCCGTGGCATACGGAGCTCCATCGCAGTCTTTAACACTGGTAGCATGCCGCGACAGCGTGGACGTGAACCGTATGTGCAGTTGACGGACTTTGAGCGAGGGCGTATAGTGGGCATGCGGGAGGCCGGGTGGACGTACCGCCGAATTGCTCAACACGTGGGGCGTGAGGTCTCCACAGTACATCGATGTTGTCGCCAGTGGTCGGCGGAAGGTGCACGTGCCCGTCGACCTGGGACCGGACCGCAGCGACGCACGGATGCACGCCAAGACCGTAGGATCCTACGCAGTGCCGTAGGGGACCGCACCGCCACTTCCCAGCAAATTAGGGACACTGTTGCTCCTGGGGTATCGGCGAGGACCATTCGCAACCGTCTCCATGAAGCTGGGCTACGGTCCAGCACACCGTTAGGCCGTCTTCCGCTCACGCCCCAACATCGTGCAGCCCGCCTCCAGTGGTGTCGCGACAGGCGTGAATGGAGGGACGAACGGAGACGTGTCGTCTTCAGCGATGAGAGTCGCTTCTGCCTTGCTGCCAATGATGGTCGTATGCGTGTTTGGCGCCGTGCAGGTGAGCGCCACAATCAGGACTGCATACGACCGAAGCACACAGGGCCAACACCCGGCATCATGGTGTGGGGAGCGATCTCCTACACTGGCCGTACACCACTGGTGATCGTCGAGGGGACACTGAATAGTGCACGGTACATCCAAACCGTCATCGAACCCATCGTTCTACCATTCCCAGACCGGCAAGGGAACTTGCTGTTCCAACAGGACAATGCACGTCCGCATGTATCCCGTGCCACCCAACGTGCTCTAGAAGGTGTAAGTCAACTACCCTGGCCAGCAAGATCTCCGGATCTGTCCCCCATTGAGCATGTTTGGGACTGGATGAAGCGTCGTCTCACGCGGTCTGCACGTCCAGCACGAACGCTGGTCCAACTGAGGCGCCAGGTGGAAATGGCATTTCAAGCCGTTCCACAGGACTACATCCAGCATCTCTACGATCGTCTCCATGGGAGAATAGCAGCCTGCATTGCTGCGAAAGGTGGATATACACTGTACTAGTGCCGACATTGTGCATGCTCTGTTGCCTGTGTCTATGTGCCTGTGGTTCTGTCGGTGTGATCATGTGATGTATCTGACCCCAGGAATGTGTCAATAAAGTTTCCCCTTCCTGGGACAATGAATTCACGGTGTTCTTATTTCAATTTCCAGGAGTGTATATTTGTCTAATGAATACCCGTTTATCATCTGCATTTCTTCTTGGTGTAGCAATTTTAATGGCCAGTAGTGTATGTAGGCGGAACATAAACAGGCGGGGCATCAACCTAGCGAATATATCGGCTGGAAATGGGGAAATCCTATGAGATAAGCGACTTTGACAAAGGACAGATTATTATTATGCAGAGCCTGTGAACGAGTATTTCGAAAACAGCAAAGCTAGTCGAGTGTTTATGTGCTACTGTCTTGAACATCTACGAAAAGATGTATAAGGGCAGTGAAACTACCATTAGGAGCTAAATGGTTTATCGTCCACGACTTTTCACAGAAGGTAGAGTTAGGAGGCTTGTCTGCTCTGTCAAGTAGGATAGATCGTGATCTGCTGCATCTCTGCCGAAAGAGCACAGTGCTAGTGCACGCACGAATGTTTCGCAGCACACCGTTCATCGTGCATTGTTGAACACAGAGCTCCGCATCAGGCCACCCCTACGTGTTCACATATTAACCCAACGACATCGCCAATTACGAGTGGGCACGGGAGCATCGGAATTCGACGGTCAATCAATGGAAACGTGTCGGCTCTTTGGGTGAATCAAATTTTTGGTACACTTGGTCGCTGGTCGCCCCCACAAACGTTAGCAAAAGTTGAAATGTAAAACTTTTAATAAAACTAGAACATATAGGGTCTTTTCCTTTAAGATATATATTTGAAACTTGTTGAGAAGTATTAAAAATGCAATTATTGCGTACCTCGTCTAGGAAATATTGCCTTTTGCAGACCGTCATTTCTCTCTCGTAAAATTGTTCAGTCGTTAGCGAACGTCATGGTGTTTCTAAAATGTAGACGCCAGATAATGTCACATGTATAAAATTTTCCGGGCTATTGTGCCGTGTTCGAACGCATTTCTTCGAGAAACTTTAGATTCTTCTCCATCTGCGGAGGACATCTTCATGGACGTGGGTTGGGTGGTGGGTGGGGGGCGGAGGGGGGTGGGAGGTTTGCATTCATTTAAGATACGATTCACGCACCGGCTCGCCACTGACTGAAGTAAAATTCCTTTCCCACGCACAGGCACGCAGACGGGGTCCAGGAGAAACACAGTCCATGGCGCGTACGTCACAGCACGTGACGCAGCAGATCTTCCCCAACAGCCGTCTGCGGCTCGAAACCTGCAGTGCGCCACAGACGCAGGATGGTGGGAGCTGTTTTGTGGTACTGGAGAGATTCTGCTGCTGGGACTTGTGGTAGTAACTGAAGACACTCTGACAGGTGCGAATCAACTTCATCCCTTCATGCCTGAAGGCGACGTAGTCTTTCAGCAGCATAATTGTACCTGTCTCGGAGCCAGAACCGTGTTACAGTAGTTGGAGAAATATTACAGTGAACTCACCGTTGATACCTCAGCGACTAAATTTGCCTGATGTAAATCCTATGAAATCGATACGGGTCGCTATCTGGCTCTATCACCGTGTATGCAAATCAACGGCCTGTTATTTACGCGAATTACATGACCTGTGTGTAGACCCCTAATGCCACATACCTCCAAAACTGAACAAGCAACCGGATCATTAATAGGCAGAATCAGTGATACATTTCGTACCAAAGACCGACAAACAAGGTATTAAGCGGGCGGCCATAATGTTTTGGCTCGTCAGTGTACTATCAGTGGACACCCCCCACGCACAATGTTAGTCGAACATCATAGCGTAACAAGAATTTACTAACTCAAATTTAGAAAATAATATCTGTATGCAACTCTTAAGTCATTTGCAATTAGCTGCACTCAGATTTTAGCGTCTATTGTGCGCTACCTGCTTAACAAAGCGCATGAAAATTGAAATTGTACCGAGACAATTTTTTTCCTTTTCTTTCTGACTCTTTCGATGCGGATGGCCACACATTCCTCTCCAGTCTCTTAGCCTCAGAGTAGCACGTCCGCACGACGTTCTTAGTTATTAAATTGTCGGTCGTGGTCATATTTCTGTCTTCTACAGTTTTGACCCTCTACAGCTGCGTGTAGTACCATAGAGATTATTTCCTGATATCTTAACACAGCCTGTTCCTTCTTCTAGTCAGTATTTTCCATATGCTCTTTTCTTCAGTTACTCTGCAGAGAACCAGATTTCTTAACTTATCAGTCCACCTACATCCCTCCATGGCAGTTCACCTTAAACTCTTCGATTCTTTTCTTTTTCGCTAGCCACTTTCTGCAGTGCAACCTTATAATGAACTTACTTGCAGACACTTCTCGATTCATTGTCTCGAAGTGAGGATTTTCAGTGGCCTTTCAGTTACAACAGATGCAATGCACTGTTAAGAAAATTCGCGTGATAGCTTGTTTGAATCTGGAAGATACGGATTCAGTACAAAATTTTTAATACAAGAAGTAGTTAATGTTTCAAAACTCGAGCACAGTTGGTCATTGTCGATTGCTGCCACTATTGCTATCACCCAAAGGTGAAAGGCTAGTATACATTTTTGCAGCACCGGCATACCAGCAGCATTCATTGCTACATTTTGCTCCTACCGATTGCAGCTATCGGCGTGTTTAGTAATCTCTGTCGCTTTTCTGTATGGCGGGTAGCTTTTCGGAGTATCCACTCGCGACAGCCAGACACTAAGTCTTATCAAACTGAATCTGATGGCCTGCTGGTTGCAGAGCGTGTCCGTCATTATGACCGCCACGAGAAAATCGTAATGACTTACAGCCGTCTGCGAAATCTTAAAGTTTTTCTACCCTTCATTAAAGACTTCCTTCAAGATCTTGAAGGCACTGAGTACTGCCGTAGTCTACAAACCCACCAGAAATACACAGATCGACCAAAGATGTTAGAAAATGGCTGTAAAAAATAGAAATTTAAAAGGTATCGTGTAATTGTGGTGGCCTGTATGCGGGTGGAACGACGAGAAGAATATTAGAGCAACTGTAGAAGGCGACAAATCTACCATTGCGAAATACACTTTGCAATCCGGAGACAAGCAGATTCGATTTCATAGGATTCGAATTCTGGTTGCCACGAGCGGATTCTATGAGAGTCTATACAGGTATGGGATAGAGATTTCTAAATACGACAATAATTATAAATGGAAGGAGAGTTGCAGTTGAATGTGTTTGTAGCAAGTGCTGCGGAGTATGTGTATCAGTCTTCCATCGTCGGGTGCGACAGGAATAGCAGACGTAAGTAGTCAACTGCCAATTTATTGTACTCGAATGACGAAAACATGTGACGTCAAGCTTCTGCGCGCGGGACCCACAAGAAATATAGGCTCTGGAACCGACTTGTGACGTCAGACTAGTCGGCCTGTCCGCCACAGTTCCCTAATGCTTGACTCCGTGCAGGGACCACGGCAAATCAATACGTAATAGGAAAGGTACCCACTGAAGGTCTTAATTTTGTCGTGTGGTATCGAGAGCTTGCATGCATTTAAATGCGGTCAAGAAGTGTTAAACTCATGGGAAATAATATATGGATTGAAGGCGGAGGGAGGAGAAAGCAAATGGAAGGGAAAGCGGTGGATTCATAGTCCATCGAGGCGAGTCAGTTATATGAATGCGTGGTGTCTGTTCTTTCAGACATGTCGGCCAAGGACTGTATCGAGATAGTCGGCGCATTTTCAACAAACAAAGCGGTTAACGCAATTGTGTAGTTAGCGAGAGATCGGTTCGAATCCCAGTGTGGCACATATCTTCCGTCGGCGCTGCTGATTCCGTATCAAGTCCCGACGCAGCTGACATGATGAGTTCCTTCTCTTTTCCTTCCTTTCTCCCAATCCGCCTTCAGTTTACACAATAGGCCTATATATCACAGCTGGAGATTCCACTTGTTGACTATTCTTTCATACATTCCCGAAATGACACACATCACACAGTCATATAATCTTCTGAAGTAGTTACTCGCTCTTAGCTGGAGACGGCTGCTGTCACTCCTAAGACCTCTAGTGTCACGTGCTGAGACATACGCACCACGGCGTGTCTTTCTTCTGGACATCGCCTATGCGAGTGCACGTGGGAAAGGAATCTTACTTCAGTCAGTAAGGCACCGGGATGTAAATCACACATTAATAGAGGCAAATCTCTCCCCTCCCCTCCCTTCCCCCCAGTTCATGAAGATGTCTTCCTCAGATGGGGAAGACTCGTAGTGTTTCTCGAAGAAATACATTCAAACCGGCATAATAGCGCGGAAAATATGTGACATTTTCGGTGGTCAACGCTTTAGAAACGGCGTCATGTTCGCGGACGACTAAATAATTTTACAAGAGAGCGACGACGGTCTGCAAAGGGCAATATTTTCTAGACGAGGCGTGCAAGGACTGCATTTTCAGTATTTCTCACCAAGCCTCGCATATAGCTTCGAAAGGGAAAGACCGTGTATGTTCCAGTTTTATTAAAAGTTTAATGTCTTAACTGTTTTGGTTGCGTCTTGAGCTACTGGGTTAAAAATAAAGACAGAATAAATTAAATAAACATCATATTACATATGGTACAGCACACAGACGACTAGGCAATTAAGTGCGAAGTGAAACAAAAATTAAATTTTATAAAGCGTACGAGAATCCTGATGTGTTATGAATATCACTTCTTGCTCTTCAGCTGCCCCGTGGGGATACAGATTTGATTTACTGGTAACTCTATGTCCCCAGGTCTTGTAAAATGATAGATTATCCCCATGAAGTTACTAGGCTACTTCAAAAATAAACTGCTGCGTGCCTTGGAAACATAATATGATAATTAATAAATTGAATACAAAGTACTAATGTTCTACAATAATATTTATTTTATATTTCGTTACGAATGGCACTCGGCTTCTTAGGCCATCGTCAGATAACTTAATCCTGAACAGATAGTCCACACAACTTCAGATTGTTGTACAACTAAATCGATACTAAACACAAGAGTAATGTAATACCTAAAGAAACTCTGAATAAATAGCTCCTATATTACAGTATTCAAATATTAACATCAGTAAGCAACAGCATTTATTTAAGATTTACAGAAAAGTAATTTCAACAGACGTAGTAATACCAGCTAGTTCCCAGCGTCCCATAACACACAACATGCCATCTTTCATTCCATGGGGCACCGGCTACTATTCTACACTACAAACCAAACCAATTTTGAAAAGAAAGTGCATCCAGCAATTGTTATAGTCCTACCCTAATTGACAACATATTCAGCAAAAACAAGAGACAGAATATAACAGCACTCCTTTATCCACCTCAGATAGCAAAAGAACCACACTGGTAAGAAATGGGCCCCCGTGCTATATGTGGGTAGGACTTCACAGGTTGTTGGAAGGAAACTAAAATTCAGGAAACGTAATCCAGATTTCTACACAAGGCATACTATTGCCTACCTATTTAACACTAAAGATAAGATTCCACCTTTAGACGTGAGTAGAATTTATAGAATTTCCTGCAGTCTGTGTGGCAAATTGTGTGTACGTCAGTCATGTACGGCTACAACAACTATATTGGTTGACCATGAAAGGTGGAAACTTTGCTGAATATGCTCTGAATGGATGTCATTCATATAACGAGAAATATGGCGTTCTCCACAAAGGAACTAAAGGTAACTCGAAATTCTGGCCATTAATGAAGACAATCATGGAATCCTGACATGGTCCTTAACTTGGTCCTTGATGAGCAAACACAGCTGAATTACTCACCACTATTAAAGTAGCAGCAGCCACCTATTTCTCTCACCGTTAGATAATAAGCTTATTATAAGTATTCTATACCAGCATTACTTAGACTTCCCCCCCCCCCCCCCCGTCCCCTCCCATTTTCCGTCTGTTCATGGCATTCAGCAGTTTGTCCATACGACATAGTAGCCTGTGCCATTTTTCATTTACCCAACGTTTTTGGCGTATACATTCACATAGTTTAATATCTGAATGTATCGTAATATAAGATTTATTTGTTATTACGTAATTCTTGTACTTTCTATCAATGTTGTCATAAAAGTCTCATATCTTTGTATAATAATCTTTATACAGCTATGAATTCTCGTTAAAGCCGCGTGGGCCATCTGTTTAGCAAAAGTCACATGATGATGACGTAAGAAGTCGAAAGCCGGTTCATAACGAACTATTAAATAAATATTATTGTGGAATATTAATCCTGTGTATTAATATGTCAACGTTCCTGCGAGAATCGACGGTGTATTCCGTAGATGATAACATAAGTATCTGAAGTCGTCAGGGGCATCACCTATTGCTTATGGTTGGAGTACCTTGGTATTCAGCCGAATAAATTACTTTACTGGTTGTGCAATCATAGAGTTTTGAGCTAGTACAAATGAGATTTATACAGACAGTATGCAAATTAACCAATAACACATTGAGAGATTATTAGACCTTCATAACATTTTTACATAAGTACCGTAAAATACTTATAAGAAAAATGAGTAATTGTTAGGGTTGCCACCAGTACGATGCTGGACAATTACAATTGAAATGATGTCCAACCTCATAAAGGAACCAAATTGTGTATTCAACCGTGATATAAGCCTTTATTCGTACTTAAAGAAAAGTAAAAAAAAAGGGTTGTATGAATTTAAGCAGAGCACACAAAAGATTAAAAGAGAAAGAATGAAAAAGACCATTTCTAGACGTGTGAACTGCTGTGAAACGAAACGAAAGTAGTTATTTGAATACGGAAAAAGATCCCCTTTGAAACAAGAACTCGACTGCAGAACACATGCATAAATGTGCGCGAAGAGCGTGGATCACATTATGAACAAACTGAAAGCAGAAAACGGGAATGAAGTCCTCTCCCTTCACTCTGTTTCCGAAGCTGAAGATCCACATCGCATGTGCGGTCTTACCGTGGCTGCGGTTGAGGTGACTGCTGACGACCCGCCGTTCGCTGTACGCAGAGGTTGCTAGCTGTGGCTGCTCTGGGTCGGTGTGTTGTAATTTTGAACCGCAGACCTCATCATCTTTCTGATTACCGTGGATGCGGAAAAGTCTCTAAGTTCCGAGCAAATGAAAACTTTGAAGACTTGGCAGACGACTGTAGAAAACCACAAAGAACTGTAGACCCACCAGGCACGCCCGAATCCAGAATTGGAAGCGAGAATCCCTCTTCAGACCTCGGAAGAGCACTCGGCACAGTCCTTCTAGCCAATCCCAGAAAGGGCCTAAGCTCACCTCCAATGATGGATCTCGATGTCACTTCACTAGCTTCTTTCAGCAGCTTAAAGATGTAGCCGCCAATGAGATTGACGTTTACGGAGACGAGAACCGAGTGTTACCACGTTGCTACGACGTGACTTGTTTGTACGAAAATTCTGGAAACCTTGGCGTGAGCTCCGCACCCCGTTCTCACGGAAGAGGTAAAATTTGGAAATTTTGCAGACGCAAGTGGGGTCATACATTTAGCTTGTGGGACGGTGTCTGAAAACCGAAACACAGTGGAACCTCAGCAAGGTGGACAAATGAAGACTCTACCGGAAGTTTACTAACACGCAGAGTTCTCACCCCTTCCACCACCATTTCTCGGTCTGCTGTTGAAAGAGCTGGTCAACCGTCCCACCGACCGTTCTTCAGAATATCGGGACGGTTAGCACTGAAACGCTCGCTTGGCTGCTCGTT
Source organism: Schistocerca nitens (assembly GCF_023898315.1). Lineage (NCBI taxonomy): Eukaryota > Metazoa > Arthropoda > Insecta > Orthoptera > Acrididae > Schistocerca > Schistocerca nitens. The sequence goes on from NC_064614.1 coordinate 853,024,641, forward strand.
TGGTCCGTTAATGTGAAACCCGCTATTTGAGAGACAGCCAGATCCTTGGGAGTGTACGAACACCGCAACTGTCCCTATCCTCAGCGAGAAGGACTTCCCGTGTCCCATCGCTAGAAAAGTTAAAGAGAAAAAACTGCTATAAGTATGAAATGTTAAATTAGGTACACAGATAAGAGTTATCTACATTGTAACAACCTACGCCCTTACCAGGCATGTAATTAGCGCGCCATACAAGTGAAATGTCGACAAATTAAAGCCGAATCGAAAAGTAGATGAAATAGGAAGAATCTCGTATGTAATTCCTGTATGCAAATAAGGAAAACGTGAGGAGATAGCATGAAACAGGCTGATGCCTCGCAAGCGATGGTTGCACATAATGAGATTTTCACTCTGCAGCGGAGTGTGCGCTGATATGAAACTTCCTGGCAGATTAAAACTGTGTGCCCGACCGAGACTCGAACTCGGGACCTTTGCCTTTCGCGGGCAAGTGCTCTACCAACTGAGCTACCGAAGCACGACTCACGCCCGGTCTCACAGCTTTACTTCTGCCAGTATCTCGTCTCCTACCTTCCAAACTTTACAGAAGCTCTCCTGCGCAGGAGAGCTTCTGTAAAGTTTGGAAGGTAGGAGACGAGATACTGGCAGAAGTAAAGCTGTGAGACCGGGCGTGAGTCGTGCTTCGGTAGCTCAGTTGGTAGAGCACTTGCCCGCGAAAGGCAAAGGTCCCGAGTTCGAGTCTCGGTCGGGCACACAGTTTTAATCTGCCAGGAAGTTTCATATGATGGTTGCACATGTTTCGACGTAGTGTTCACAGTCGTCTAACTTAGTTCAAATGGTTCAAATGACTCTGAGCACTATGGGACTTAACATCTATGGTCATCAGTCCCTTAGAACTTAGAACTACTTAAACCTAACTAACCTAAGGACAGCACACAACACCCAGTCATCACGAGACAGAGAAAATCCCTGACCCCGCCGGGAATCGAACCCGGGAACCCGGGAGTGGGAAGCGAGAACGCTAGCGCTCGACCACGAGCTGCGGACGTCTAACTTAGTAAAGCAAGATGAAATGCGTATACAAGCCACTGAATTTATGAGATTCACAAAAAGACGCATGGGGAGAATGAAGATATGAGTTGGGTTGAGAGTGTATCCAGTTGAAAGTGACTAAATTGAGTATAGATATGTTTACAATATAGGGGGTGCATTTTATCAGGTTCGTTATCGAGCATCCAACTGCATAATTAGAGATGAAAAACACTGCGGTGACAAAAGACATGGTGTAGCTACACTGCTGGCCAACGTAAATGCAACACCAAGAAAGACAAGAGGTAGCACAACACAATTTATTTTGTAGATATCATGTTGACCAAGTATCAAATGATTACGTTTACAGACGTCTGTGACATGTGGTTCCTGCCAGAATCAGTAGCCAGAGTAGCCGCCATTGTTGGAGATCACCGCTGCCACACGTCTCGGCATTGAGTCAAAGAGACGTTGGATGTGTTCCTGGGGTACAGCAGCCCAAGCAGCTTCCACACGTTGCCAAAGATCATCTGGTGTGGCCGCTGGGGATGTAATCTGGGTCACTCGTTGAGCAACCATGGACCACATGTTTTCTATCGGCGAAAGATCCGGAGAGCGAGCCGGCCAGGGAAGCAATTCAATCTGGTTATTGACGAAGAACCTTTGGACAATGCGTGCCACGTGTGGTCGCGCATTATCCTGTTGAAATATGGCTGTGGCCGAGCCCTGAAGGTAAGGAAGGACAACTGGCTCCAGCACCTCGGATATGTAGCGCCGGCTATTTAAAGTACCGGCAATGCGTACTAGAGGCGTGCGAGAGTAATATCCAATACCGCCCCATACCATAATACCCGGTGCAAGACCAGTGTGGCGGTGCATAATGCAGCTGTCCAGCATCCTCTCTCAACGGTGTCTCCACACTCGAATCCGACCATCGTGGTGCTGCAGACAGAAGCGTGCCTCGTCAGTAAAGACAACGTCATTCCATTCTGCCGTCCACATCCGTCTGTCATCACACCATTGGCGACGGAGACGTCTGTGGTTCTGCGTCAATGGTAGACGAAGCAATGGACGTCTTGCGGACAGACCACTCTGCTGTAAACGGCGTCGAATGGTACGCGCAGACACTGGGTGATGCGTTACAGACGCAATGTGCTGTGCTATGGTTCGGGATGTCACTGAGCGATCCGTCACTGCCATGCGCACAATTTGCCTATCAGCACGTGCAGTGGTGCACCGAGGTGAATGCGATCGACCACGTCGGTCCGTCGTACCCTCCTGCATCCAACGGTGACATATCCGCATTACAGTTGTTTGGTTTCGTCCAACACGACTAGCGATTTCTCTGTATGATAATCCACAATCTCGGTAAGCCACTATCCTTCCTCTGTCGAACTCGGATACTTGATCAAAAGATGTTCGCTGTTGTCTACGAGGCATAACTGATCGTCTTGTGAAACAACCCCAAGGTAAACACACGTGTCGAACGTACACTCGTCGAAATCGCCAAGCCTTAAATGGCGCTATGAGGTGGCGCCACAGGCGCGCGTGATGTGCGTCTGCGCTGAAATTCTAATCAGTTGCATATCTCATCGTTGCAAACTCATGGTGTAAATTTCACTTGATTCGGATGCTTCCTTCAGGGTGTTGCATTTACGGTGGCCAGCAGTGTATGTGCAAAAATACAGATCGTATACAAAAGGTATAAAAGGGCAGTGCATTGGGGGAGTTGTCATTTGTACTCAGGTGAGTCATGTGAAAAGGATTCCGACGTGATAATGGACCATGACGGGAATTAACAGGCTTTGAACGCGGGATGGCAGTAGGAGCTAGACGCATGGGACATTCCATTTCAGTAATCTTTAGGGAGTTCAATATTCCGAGATCCACCATGTCAAGAGTGGGCCGAGAATACTAAGTTTCATACAATGCCTCTCGGCTTTTGCGTGCAGTTGTCAGTGCTAATACACAGGCAGTACTGCGCGAAACGACCATAGAAATCAATGTGGGACGTACGAGAAATATGTCCGCTAGGACAGAGTGGTGAAATGTAACGTTAATGGGCTACGGCAGCAGACGACCGACGCGAGTGCCTTTGCTAACAGCGCGACATCGATTGCAGCGCCTCGCCTGGCTCGTGGACTTTTCGTTTGGACCATAGACGACTGGAAAAGTCTGGCCTGGTCAGATCACACCGGATGTCAGTTGCTAAAAGCTGATGGTTGGGTTCGAGTGTGGCGCAGATCCCACGAAGCCAGAAATCCAAGTCACAACAAGGCACTATTCAAGCTGATGGTGGGTCCATAATGGTGTGGGCTGTGTTTACTTGACATTAAACTGACAATTGACAGAGTGGTTATGTTCTTCTACATGGAGACCATTTGCAGACCTTCATGACCATGTTCCCAAACAACGCTGGAGTTTTTATGGATGACAATGCGCGTCTCACCGGCCCACAATTGTTCGCGATTGGTTTGAAGAACATTCAGGACAGTTCGAGCGAATTACTTGGCCATGTATAACGCCCGACATACATCCTATCGAACGTTTATGAGACGTAATTGAGAGGTCAGTCTGTGCACAGAATCCTGCACCGGCAACATTTTCGGAATTATGGACGGCTAAAGAGGCAGCATGGATCAATATTTGTACAGGGGACTTAAAACGACTTGTTGAGTCTATGCTACATCGAGTTGGCGTACTACGCCGCGACAAGCTATTACGAGATATCCCACAACTTTTATCACCTCAGGTATTTTTAGAACAATATACTGGATAAGAGTTGACATGTACCGTTCTGACACTAATGATACACGTCTACTCTCATCCATTATATTTGTGTCACAACCCTCACAACTTCCGTAGGATCGTTGTGCCCGCGTGGCTGGCTACCCCGCTGCAGTGTCTGCGCGGAAGCTGCGTGCGCCGGCGGCCGTGGCATAGGCGGTCCTTGACCTGCCTGCCGGCTGCTGCCCGACCCGCGCGCCGCTGCTACGCATGGCCCGTCGCTGCCTGCCCGGAGCCGTTACGACACGCACCAGCGGCCTCGCGAGGATGGAGGGAAATACACTACTGGTCACTGAATTTGCAGCATCAGCAAGTACAGCAAATAACGAAATTTTACTTACTTTGCGTATACAGTATAATAGGAAGACTACTTCATTAAATTGTTAGCTTGCCCTGGGGGTGTACAGCGTGCAAAAGCTAGTAGTATACGGAACAGCCTTCTCTGGCAATAACTACAGCCATAACCTATCTGGACACTAGTCGAACTGAGCTTGGATGACAGATACTGGTACGTAATTTCAATCTCCTTCAACGTTACGCCAGAGTTAATCAATTGGAGTTGCAGGCTAGTGGTGGAGTGACAGTCTCAGAGCATCAAAACAGAGGTGTTTCCCATAATTGAGAGATGCTGATCAGGGCAATGATCGTTAAATCCGCGTAATTCTGGACAGCAGAGTGGAACTATCCTGGTTGAAGATAAAAATACGGAGACGTTGTACATAGGTCACAGCCTTAATATGAGAGGTATGTAACGCCTCCTATCGAAGTTACCACGTATGAGAACCTCCTGTCGAAGTTACCAGGTATGAGAACGACAGGTGATCGTGTTGTGAATCCATTGGTACCCCATACCATCACGCCACTTGCTGGTATGCACGAATAATGCAGGTTGACGGCATTTGTTCTTCCGAGAGTCTCCACACACAGATAGTCAAGCAATAATGCTTACAATGACTGGTATGAAAAGACAATGGTGTGCCATCCTGGGTACAGGGAATCATCGGGCACACTACTGTCTGCGTCCCACTCTCTGTTGCAGCGTCAAGGGAAACCGCAGCAGTGGCTGCCCTGTAGACTGTTCGTGGCGCCCGGAGTTTTCATGTGGGGTCTTGTCTAGGTGCATGCAATTCGATTTCCTAACTCGAGGTATGTTACGTGACTGTACGATCCTGTATGGCCGTGCGGACAAATATGCCTCTCCTCTTGGTGTTAGTTGCACAGCGCTGTTGGAATCCTGCATGGTGTGTAGCCCTCCTCAAACTATCCACGATGAGAAATATTCGTCTTGAAAGGAAGTCTAATTGGTATGCACAATTAGTGCACTGTGTATTGTATACTAAAAGATTGTACCCCACGTGGGGCATAGCGTTACAGGTAACATTCTCAACTGCACGGTTCATTCTGTCATCGCGTTGCTACATTACAGTCAGTTACATCTTGACATCAAATTTCTACATACTCAAAGTACTTAACATGAATAATCCTCGCTCCAACTTGTGAAGGGTAGTCTTGTACTCGCCACATCCTGACCCAAGCTGCATCAAAAACGTCAAACGTTTGTCACACAAAATAAAGACGAGATGTACTAAGGAAATATCCTTACTGTCATTTAATATTGTCTCCTTTAAACAAAAATAACTTTCATCGACGTGCATAATGTTGCAGAACACTGTGAGCGGTCCCTTATTTCTTCTTTCCTTGAATCGATCGTAGCATTGATGTTATGTGTCTTTTGATGTCTGGAGTCTCGGGAGAATGTGGGCCTTTCATAACTCACTTAGGATGCTTTTGATTTATCCACTGAATGCCCATATGAGCTGTGGCCTAGGTGACATCGATGCCATGTAGCACCTTCTCCAAGTAAATTGAAACTCTCCCACCCAGACCAACAGTTGCGAAATATGCACGGTAGCTCAGCGTGTTCGGTCAGGAGAGTGACCACTCTCTATAATTAAAAAAAAAATCGGCACAGAACGTTCAAATGGCTCTGAGCACTATGGGACTTAGAATATGAGGTCATCAGTCCCCTAGAACTTAGAACTACTTAAACCTAACTGACATAAGGACTTCACACACATCCATGCCCGAGGCAGGATTCGAACCTGCGACCGTAGCGGTCGCGCGGTTCCAAACTGAGCGCCTAGAACCGCTCGGCCACACAGGCTGCCGGCACAGAATGACTGACAAAAATGACGAAGAAACAGGCTGAAAGAAACAATACAAAGAGGTACCAGTCAAGTGCAAGGACGGATATCTGCTTCAAACTTGGGAAAATGGAAAGGGTGTGTCACAAAAAACTGCGCCAGTTATGTTAAAATAGTATTTTTAACGAGAAACTAGGGCTCTCAGGGTTTCGTCCAAACTCAGTTATGTATATGGAGAGTTCATTTATAGGTTTTTTGAGTGAGCAGATATCAAAATACGTGCCATACTTGGCATATTTTTACACTGCATTGACTTAAAATCTCTCCTTTTTTTTTACAACTCCAAGGGATCATAGACCCAAGTACTCGACATAAATTTGACTTCGTACCTCTTCCCTTCCTGAGAATAAAGGTTTTAACAGACGGATTGAGAGACGGACAACAAATAACAAAAAATTGTTATATAATTAAAAATTAGCAAATTTTCGACCTTTTTCCTTTACCTCCTCTGCGAAACCTAGCTTTTTCCCTAATTTCCTTGATTCTAAGTGAACGGGGAGTGCTCTAGGGTCTTGGTGAGTGAATCTTCGAGTATCAAAATATCCTTTTATTGCACTGACTTACCGTGGGCGTTAATATTTGACATAAATATCTATTTGATACTTCTGCGCGTTTTTCAGAGAAAGGGATCTTTACATACAGACGGACAACGAAGTGATCGCATAATGGTTCCATTTTTACCGCCTGAGGTACGGAACCCTAGAAAGAGGGGTAGCGTCTTCGATTAGTAATCTAAACCTCCTGAGTACCGTATTCGAACCCAGCCACTACTTATCTGCTGAATAAAACTCAGAAGCAATGGCGGCCGAAGAATTCCGTTATAAGAGATCACCCTCGTTCTGCCAAAGGTTTTGTCAAAGAGGTTTGAGGAGTGCACGGAGTTTCAAGACACCTTCTTGTCCATGGAGTGCGACACTATCCCTAAAAGCCGGAAGCATCAACAATAATCACAGAATGAGGATGTAGAAGGCAATGGAAACCACTGCATCAAAGCTCGAATACCCGACTGCGAGTTACGTTCTACGAGTCCAAGCATGGAAGTTTGAACGTAGTAGGAAAACTAGAAACTACGAAAAGAGAAACGAAATTCTAAATCAATACATAGTGGGGGACAATGAAGTGAGGTAGAAAGAAGGTAAGGATTGACTGAAATCTTCTCTGGATTTGAAAACCGAGAAGATTTTATTCAGACATGCCGCCGCGAATGACTCCGAGAAAACAAGGATTTCTGCCCAGACGAAAATAGGGTAATAGCAACAGCGGCAGAAAATGGTATAACAGGAATAGGATTCGTTATGAAAGAAGAGCACTGATTAAACAGTTATGAACAGTCAGGGTGTCCTTATCGGGTTAGACAGCAGGGAATGCCATCCAAGATAGTTCAGATATACATGTCGACGTCGCTAGCAGAAGATGAACAGATAAAGTACACATGATATTCAGCGGGTAGCTCAGTATTTAAAGGGAAATGAAAATCTAACAATCACTGGGGATTGTAATGTGGTTATAGGGGAAGGAATAGAAGAGAGGCAGTAGGAATAAAAGAAGAGAAAGACTAATTGAGTTCTGCAAGTTTCAGATGGTAATCACAAGAGGGGAATGTATACTTGGAAGAGACCCAGACGCATGAGAAAATTCCGACTGGATTACGTAATGGTCAGACAGAGGTTCCGAAGTCAGGCATTGGAATTTTAGATGTATTGAGGTGCATTTTATACTGACTATTCAGGGGCAGATACTGAATGAACTTACGGAGCTCGTTCTAAAGTATTACTGTGGAAGTAAATGGAATTAGGAAGTACTGAGGAATGATGTAACGCTTTTGAAGTTCACTAAGGAAGTGTATACTACAATAAGGGAAGCCAGTGCAGACAGTTCAGTTGAAGATGAGTGTATAGCTTTAAAAAAGGCCATTACAGATGTTGGACAGACAGACAGCGACAAGGAAGGCAGCTGTGAAAAGACCTTGGGTAACGGAACGAGTATTTCAGCCGATCGATGAAAGAGGGAGGTACAAAAATGTTCAGGGAAAGGCCTAAATACACAAATATAATACACTCAGAAATGAAATAAATAGAAAATACAGGGCAATCAACCTAAATGGCTACAGGAAAAATGAGAAGAAGCCGAAAAATAAATGATCGTCGGGATATACAATAGTCAAAATAACCTTCGGTGAAATTAAAAACAATGGTGGTAACATTAAGAGTACAGTGGGAATTCCACTGCACACTGAAGGCCTTTATCAGGTGGAGGATTTGTCTGATGACTTTATAGAAGAAGAAAATGGAGTCAATGAGGGAGACATTGGCGATAGAGAGCCGTGGTAGACTTCAGATCAAATAAGGCTGAAGAAATAGATAACATTCCATCGAAATTTCTAAATTCATTGATACAAGTGGCAATTAAACGACTTCTGAAGTTGCTGTGTAGAATCTAAGAGACTGGCGACGTATTATCATACTTTCGTAAAAATATCATAGACACAGTTCCGAAGACAGTAAGGGCAGACAAGTGCGGAACTATTCCACAATGAGCAAACAGTTTACTCTTCCTTGTTGCTTCAAAATGGCTCTGAGCACTATGGGACTCAACTGCTGTGGTCATTAGTCCCCTAGAACTTAGAACTACTTAAACCTAACTAACCTAAGGACATCACACACATCCATGCCCGAGGCAGGATTCGAACCTGCGACCGTAGCAGTCGCACCCTTGTTGCTGACAAGAATAATACACAGATGAATGGAAAACAAAACTGGCGATCTGTTAGATGACGATCAGTTCGATTCTGGGAAAAGCAAAGGCACCACAGTGTTTCTCTTGTTAATAGCAGCAACAGTGAAGAAAAATCAAGACACGCTCATTGGAATTGTAGACCTATAAAAAGCGTTCGCCCGTGTACAATGGTGCAAGATGTTCGAAATTCTGAGAAAAACAGGAGTAAGCTGTAGGAAAAGAGGGTGATAATACAATATGTTCAAGAACCAAGAGGGAACAAGAAGACTGGAAGAGAAAGAACGAAGTGCTCGTTTGAAAAAGAGTGTAAGACAGAGATACAGTATTCCGCCTCTACTGCTCAATCGACGCATCTGTGAAACTACGGCAGGAATAAAAGAAAGGTTCAGAATTAGATTAAAATTGAGGTTGAAAGGAGATCAGTGATAAGATTCGCTGACGATATTGCTATCCTGAGTGAAAGTGAAGAAGAATTACAATACCTTTTGAATGGACTGAACAGTCTAATTAGTACAGAATTGTATTGAGATCAAACGAGAAAAAGGTAAATGTGATGAGAAGTAGGAAAAATGAGAATAGCGAGAAACTTAACATCAAAACTGGTGATCACGAAGTCGACGTAGTTAAGGAATTCTGCTACCTTGGAAGCAAAATTACCCGTGACGGACGAAGCAAGGAGGGACATAAAAAGCAGACCAGTGCAGACATAGATGGCATTCCTGGCCTTAATCGGAGGAAAACAATTCTGAGAATGTATTTTTTGGAGCATTGTGTGGTAGTGAAACGTGGACTGTAAGAAAACCGGAAGAGAAGAGAATCTAAGCGTTCTAGATGTAGTGTAACAGACGAACGTTGAAAATTATGAGGACTGATAAGATAGGGAATGAGGAGATTCTGGGCATAGTCGGCGAGTAAAGGAATTTATGCAAAACACTGAAAATAAGAAGGGATAGGATGATAGGACATGTGTTAAGACATGAGGGAATAACCTCCGTGGTACGAGAGGGAGTTGTAGAGGGGAAAAACTGTAAAGAAAGACACGGATTGGAAAGCAGCCAGCAAATAATTGAGGATGTAGGGTGCAAGTGCTACTTTTCAGTCTCTTTCATCCTCCGACCCACCATTTGTTGCATCAGAAGGCTACAGAGGGACTCATAAGGTTACTCTTAAGTCCACCGCCGTCACGCAATGTGATAATTTTCATGTATCTTCAGCGTCTTCATTATACGAGTACCACAGTGACATCAACGCGAGACTGATTACAAATTTCCTTTTGTAAAAACCCATCAAAAGCTTTTGAAATCGTAAATTTTGCTATCAGTGTATATATTATTTTAAAATATAGTCTCAGGTGTTTTCAATATCTTAAAATTTTGTTAAATTTATAAAAATCTTTTGTTGGAGAGCGACTATGGCTTCCTCCACCTCACATCCTAATGGGGAATTGGAATACAAATACATAAATGAATCTGACGCTTTCAATGCCAAAACGGAAAGTCTAATAAATTCTTTTTTTAAGAGACAGTCATTCTAATTGCCCTGAGGCACACATTGGAGCACAGATTCCCAAGTAACCAGACACGATGTTAGAAGGCATATGACAAGTGCTCAGTCACTTGAATTATAACGAGCCGTGTAACAAAATCAAAGTACTAGAGAAGACATCGAAATAACACTCTTCTCTCTCTCTCTCTCAGTCGTGTGGCGGCCCCGCCGCCATGTGTGACTCTCCATGCCACGCTGCGTAGCAGTGTTGATGAAGACAGGATATCGAACCAGGGCTCCTTCAGTTGCCAATCTGCCGCCCTGATTCCGCAGCTCCGCAACTACAGAGGCGGGCTCAGAAATAGTGAAACTGCGAGAACGGTGTGAAAGTGAACAGATTAAAGCAACTGTTGATTATCATTCATCGTCTTCTCTGTCAACCTCTGCATTAGCATTTGACAAAAAAGTGCTTGTGACAGGAGCAGTATCGTCATAGAAACAAGAAAGTTGCTCCTCTTTACTGCTATTGTCGACAAATATTATTGAAGAAGACTAACCCCAGTGTTATATGCCGCTAATGCGGTTGTGTCATAGTGTTATTACAAATGCAGCAGTAGAAGTTGTCCATTGCAGTTTGGAATTCGCCAGCACTGCTACAAACGAGGATGTGTGGCAGTTTTCGGAGTGAAATAAAATGCTACGGTAAGCCTATTACTGTGGCAACCCTAATGTTCTGCTCTATAATTCAACTGCAAAAGGAAGATATATAGAATATATTTGGACTACAGTGTTCAACAAAGTTTTCCTTCTTTCTACTTGGAGGTATAGTTCGTCTATACAAGTAAATGAAAAGCTCTTTTTCTTGTTCGTTACGAGTTTCGCTTTTTTAAAGTTACGAAGTACTTTCAGTGGGCGGTAATATACATACATCAAACAAAGTTTTGCATCACCCCGAAACTCCTGAAGATTGACGATTACTGTGGATAGTGTATCACAGACACAGTCCCTTTGACTGCTCAGAGATGTCACTAATACCGCCCAAAGACGTAAACAACCATGCATAAGCAGCGCTTATTAGATGGTCCGACTGACGATCAGTTCCAGTCATTCCACCAGGAAGGAGGTACACGGCTCGTGTTGTCTGTAGTTCAACCATGCTTAGACGGTCAATACCGCGGTTCGATCGCGTCCGCATTGTTACTTTGTGCCAGGAAGAGCTCTCAACAAGGGAAGTGTCTAGGCGGCTTGGAGTGAACCAAAGCGATGTTGTTCGGACATGGAGAACATGCAGAGAGGTAGGAGCTGTCGATGACATGCCTCGCTCAGGCCGCCCAAGGGCTACTACTGCAGTGGATGACCGCTACCTACGGATTGTGGCTCGGAGGAACCATGACAGCAACACCACCATGTTGAATAATGCTTTTCGTGCAGCCAAAGGACGACGTGTTACGACTCGAACTGTGATAAATATGCGATATGATGCGCAACTACACTCCCGACGTCCATGGCGAGGTCCATTTCTGCAATCACGACACCATGCAGTGCGGTGCAGATGGGCCAAACAACATGCCGAATGGACCGCTTAGGATTGACATCACGTTCTCTTCAATGACGAGTGGCACATACGCCTTCCACCAGACAATCGTCGGAGACGTGTTTGGGGACAACCTGGTCCGGCTGGACGCTTTAGACACAATGTTCAGCGAGTGCAGCAAGGTGGAGGTTCCCGGCTGTTTAGGGGTGGCATTCTGTGGGGCCGACGTACGCCGCTGGTGGTCAAGGAAGGCGCCGTAACGACTGTACGATACGTGAATGCCATCCTCCGAGCGATTGTGCAGCCGTATCGGCAGCATATTGGCGAGGCATTCGTCTTCATGGACGACAATTCGCGTCCCCAGCGTGCACATCTTGTGAATGACTTCCTTCAGGGTAACGACATCGCTCGACTAGAGTGGTCAGCAAGTTTTCCAGACATGAACCCTACCGAACGTGCTTGGGATGGACTGAAAAGGACTGTTTATGGTCGACGTGACCCAATAACCACTCTGAGGGATCTACGCCGAATCGCCATTGAGGAGTGTGCAATCTGGACCAACAGTGCCTTGATGATCTTGTGGATAGTATGCCACGATGAATACAGGCATGCATCAATGCAAGAGGACTTGCTACTGGATGTTAGAGGTATTGGTGTGTACAGCAGTCTGGACCACCAGCTCTGATGGTCACGCTGTATGGTGGTACAACGTGCAATGTGTGGTTTACATGAGCAATAAAAAGGGCAGAAATGATATTTATCTTGATCTACGTTCCAATTTTCTGTACAGGTTACGGAACTCTCGGAACCCAGGTAATGCAATTTTTTTTTTTTTTTTTTTTTTTAGTGTGTATGTGGCTGATCCCGGCGGAGGTTCTAGTCCTCCTTCAGGCATGGGTGTGTGTGTTTGTCCTTAGGATAATTTGCGTTAAGTACTGTGTAAGCTTAGGAACTGATGACCTTAGCAGTTAAGTCCCATAAGATTTCACACACATTAGAACATTTTTTTGATGTGTGTATGTTTGTTATTTGCGTTATGTAACGATACAAGGCACATTATTATACTGCGAATACCTTCAAAAACATACCATGGTCTTATCGAACCCATGTCATGCACCACAGTCGTCACTGTACCGTGTTACAAAGCCAGCTATTAAGTGGGTGATTATAACGTTTTGACTCATCAATGTATATGGAGATGTAGATCTACTGAATGGATGGCAGAAACACACCAGCTGGATTCTAAATCGTCCCCCAACTCTTCATCATGTTTTATCCGATGTGACTCTTTTTATTTTCTAACCTCATGAAACTTTTGTCGGATTCAGAAGCTATCTGTGCCGCAAGTGAGAGTTACGCGGAGTTTTGAAAAAAAAAAATTGCTATCCCCACAGTCAGATGATTAGAGAGATAGCAGAAAATCGCGTTTAGAAACTTGGGAAGTATATCTGCCGCCTCCTATTCAAAGAAACCATCTCAACGTGTGTCTCAAGCGATTTAGACCATGAAAAACATTTATCCGGATGTCTATAAGGATATCTCAGACCCGCTCGTCCAAAATGCGATGGTTTCCGCCTTATTGACACGCAATAATAGCAGGTATATTTCCTTTATATTATAGATTTTCTACTGCAGTTTGTTAGCGATCGACATCTGGCGCCCACGTTTGATTGACAGACAGACATTATAGTTTTACTAAGGAAGTTACTACTAGCATCTGGCTGGATTACAAAATCTGTAAACTATGCGGCCATTAAGCAACAGGGCCCTGCTGTGTCTGCTTATCGGAAGTTCTATTGACGCAATGACAGGACACAGAAGAGTTCAAATGGTTCAAATGGCTCTGAGCACTATGGGACTCAACTGCTGAGGTCATTAGTCCCCTAGAACTTAGAACTAATTAAACCTAACTAACCTAAGGACGTCACAAACATCCATGCCCGAGGCAGGATTCGAACCTGCGACCGTAGCGGTCTTGCGGTTCCAGACTGCAGCGCCTTTAACCGCACGGCCACTTCGGCCGGCTCACAGAAGAGTTAAATACATTAGCTGCCAGTGGTAACTGTCTGTATCAACGGGGCAACTAAGAATTTGAGTCAGACCAGGATTCGTCCCCAAGTCTTCTGCTTAGGATGCAGATGCGCCGCCCACTATGCCATCCGGACACGGTGGTCACCACAAATGCACGGGGTACCCTAGCACGCCTGCCATCAAATCCAAATTTTCAACTTATACCACACACTACTGATATAATGCCCGTGCTCATGAGCCTCGTTACCAGTGGCATCTCGTCTACTGCCGTAAGAGATCGAGCTTGGTGTTCATCTGCACTATAGGGATCATTGGCCTTCTTCGCCTTAATTATATATATGTGATACGTGTTCTTTCAGACATCTCTGAAAGTGCAGACAAAACATACATGCAACAACAGGAAGTGCTGGAGTAAGTCACTCAGGTACCTCATATCTCCTTTCCTAGCCGAAAATGTTATTACTTTGTCACAGTCGGAACCGAAAAATATTTAGGTCGATTCCTTCATATGCAAATTATTTATCGTTAGGTTGAAGATCACGATGGACAGATATACAGTAGCGCAGTCAACGAAGGAAAATCAAGGGGAAAAATGTCATGTAGTGGCGAATTTTTGCACAGTGGTAGTTTGGAGTCTAATGAATTTCATAAAAAAAATCATGACCTTTGGGGCGTGAACGTGGGTGTGGGGGCGGGGCCTTTAAACATCACTTTTTATGTCATTCTTGACCGCGTCGGAAACCACAGCTTATAGCGAAAATGTTTCCCAGCATAAAATTAAAGTATGTTAAATTTCCTACAAAAAAGTCGTATTTATTTTGACTCTAACACGAATAGTTCCCGCGTTTCAGGGGATGGAAAAATCGCAGATTTTTAATAGCACTAAATAATGGAATAAAATTAATGCATATAGCTAAGTACTGTGTGATAAAAACAAATATTTCATTTATGTACCCTATCTAAGAGCAGAGGCGAGAGAAGGTAGGCCGCTAGATTGTGGTCATGTATTTCCCTCCTTCATAGATCTGCGAGTATGTAATTCCGCATTCTGTCACTGCACTCATCACAAAAAGTAACTACAGTGTATTTCATAAAGTTATACCAACCCTTCCACATCTCACTTTATGAATTATTCGTGAGCAGACCATATGTATGTGCAACAGTTCCAGACGATGCCAGCGTTAGCCATTAAAAGGTTCCATATATTCACCAACTCATTAATACAAGCATACCAGCTATCACCCTCAGAGGAAGAGAGGCGACGCAGTGATTGAGACACTGCATTGACGTTTGGAATGAACGGGATTCAAATCTTGGCGTGGACGTTCAGTTTTAGGTTATCCATGGTGTTCCTAAACTGATTGACACGAATGTGGGCTAGTTCCTGTGGAAATGAGAGGGCCAGTTTCATTCTCCTTCTTTGTTCACTCTGACCTTCATCTCTGTTTGTAATGGCTTCGACATTGCCTTCCTTTCTTACTATACGTAACACCACTGAAAAAGTTTTACACTTGCCGATCACAGCACACCACATTAGAACTACACTCTCCACAAAACACAGTATAGCTCATGCTCACTCACCAACAATTTATGCTGCAGAATATACAGTATATACTGCTGACAACTCTGAGCAGCAGAAAGTTTTTTCCGCAAAGCTAAAAATCGCCCAAGTGAATTTTTGTACTATAGGCTCCTCTTCTTCTTCGCAAGGTCACTGAATCCGTCTTAGCCTTTACAGCCGCAAATATCTAGAACTGCACTTACCATTTTTCCTAAACACTCCTTCGACTAACAGATCCTCAGTCTAACCCACTACTATTGTTTTGATTGAATAAAAAGAACTCTGCCGTGTTCGGCTCTTTGTGCCTCACAGAACACCTTCAATAAGTATAACCTTCTAGTCAGCTGTTTGTTTTAGCACTTTCAGCTCATTTTATATGGCCTTCTTTCTTACAGACTTTTCATTCTCCATTACTGTCAGCAGTATCCAACTAAATATCTTTTTCTCCGTCTGTAGAAATACTCCAGGGTCTCAAATATAAGGAGAGACTCATCTGTCTCCTTTTCGTAACCGATGTAGCTGACGAGGTTGATCCCAATCACCTAATACAGCGAGTTGCATACACACAGTACGATGTTCTATCCCACTTGAATCTTTAATGACAAGTACAGCGCCGACGTCATGTCGAGGCACGTCTGTCGCCAGGGCCAACGTTTTTCTTGGTTTAGTATTTTATCCATCTTTTACAACTGTATTTTTATTTATTGAAATAGTCAGCAACCTGTTTCACAAAAGAAATTTTTCTTAATCTTCTTGAGTCTTCTAATACTTTTCTTCAAAAGGTTTTAACTATCACATTACTTGAAAGTATCAAAAATAAAATGCATATTCCTGCTTTTGTGGGTACATCGGTGGCCAGATGGGCCTGAAATCTAAGTTCCAACATTGGTGACTGAAACTTCTATTCACATTCTGGCATCCGGTAGTTCTGAGCGCAGTTCTTATGCTGTGTATAGAGAAGATGAGGGAGATGACATATAATAGTTTAAACTCTTTTAGAGTCGACGGTTTAGAGGGAGTAATGCTGATGCAGTAGCTATATGCCTTCCTTTCCTTAAATATCCCAAAATGCAGAAGAGGAAGCTGAAGAACTTCATATTGAAGAGTTCCATTACAAACCTTCTTTTTTCTTGAGGTGTGAACAGACTACGCAATACTGTGTTTGATGTTGCCTCGTGGAATCAGCGACGATAATGTCATCTGTGTAGTTAGCAAACACCAATATGTTTTTATTTAGTTGTTTGAAGAAATTTTTAAAAAATGTGATAGCTATTCTGAAGGTGGGACATTAAGGAGATGGGATCTGGATAAAGTGACTAAACCAGAGGTTGCACAGAGTTTAAGGGGAGCATAAGGGAACGATTGGAAAGAATGGGGGAAAGAAATACAATAGAAGAAGAATGGCTAGCTTTGAGGGATGAAGTAGTGAAAGCAGCAGAGGATCAAGTAGGTAAAAGAGGGCCAGTAGAAATCCTTCGGTAACAGAAGAAATACTGAATTTAATTGATGAAAGGAAAAAAGGCAGTAAATGTAGCAGGCAAAAAGGAATACAAACGTCTCAAAAGTGCGATCTACAGGAAGTGCAAAATGGCTAAGCAGGGATGGCTAGACGACAAATGTAAGGATGTATAGGCTTATCTCACTAGGGTTAAGATAGATACTGCCTACAGGAAAATTAAAGAGACCTTTGGAGAAAAGATAATCACTTGTATGAATATCAAGAGCTCAGATGGAAACCAGTTTTAAGCAAAGGAGGGAAATCAGAAAGGTGGAAGGAGTATATAGAGGGTCTATACAAGGGCAATGTACTTGAGGACAATATTATCGAAATAGAAGAGGATGTAGATGAAGACGAAATGGGAGATACGATACTGCGTGAAGAGTCTGACAGAGCATTGAAAGACGTAAGTCGAAACAAGGCCCCGGGAGTAGACAACATTCCATTAGAACTACTGACAGCCTTGGGAGAGCCAGTCCTGACAAAACTCTACCATCTGGTGAGCAAAATGTATGAGACAGGTGAAATACCCTCCGACTTCAAGAAGAATATAATAATTCCAATCCCAAAGAAAGCAGGTATTGATAGTGGTGAAAATTACCGAACCATCAGTTAAATAAGTCACGGCTGCAAAATACTAACACGAATTCTTTACAGACGAATGGAAAAACTGGTAGAAGCCGACGTCGGGGAAGATCAGTTTGGATTCCGTAGAAATATTGGAACACGTGAGGCAATACTGACCCTACGACTTGTCTTAGAAGCTAGATTAAGAAAAGGCAAACCTACGTTTCTAGCATTTGTAGACCTAGAGAAAGCTTATGACAATGGTGACTGGAATACTCTCTTTCAAATTCTGAAGGTGGCAGGGGTAAAATACAGGGAGCGAAAGGCTATTTACAATTTGTACAGAAACAAGATGGCAGTTATAACAGCCGAGGGACATGAAAGGGAAGCAGTGGTTGGGAAGGGAGTGGGACAGGGTTCTAGCCTCTCCCCGATGTTATTCAATCTGTATATTGAGCAAGCAGTAAAGGAAACAAAAGAAAAATTCGGAGTAGGTATTAAAATCCATGGAGAAGAAATAAAAACTTTGAGGTTCTCCGATGACCTTGTAATTCTGTTACAGACAGCAAAGGACTTGGAAGAGCAATTGAACGGAATGGACAGTGTCTTGAAAGGAGGCTATAAGATGAACATCAACAAAAGCAAAACGAGGATAATGGAATGTAGTCGAATTAAGTCGGGTGATGCTGAGGTAATTTGATTAGGAAAGATGAACATCAATAAAAGCAAAACGAGGATAATGGAATGTAGTCGAATTAAGTCGGGTGATGCTGAGGTAATTTGATTAGGAAATGATACACTTACAGTAGTAAAGGAGTTTTGCTATTTGGGGAGCAAAATAACTGATGATGGTCGAAGTAGAGAAGATATAAAATGTAGACTGGCAATGGCAAGGAAAGCGTTTCTGAAGAAGATAAATTTGTTAACATCGAGTATAGATTTAAATGTCAGGAAGTCGTTTCTGAAAGTATTTGTATGGAGTGTAGCCATGTATGGAAGTGAAACGTGGACGATAAATAGCTTAGACAAGAAGAGAATAGAAGCTTTTGAAATGTGGTGCTACAGAAGAATGCTGAAGATTAGATGGGTAGATCACATAACTAATGAGGAGGTATTGAATAGAATTGGGGAGAAGAGAAGTTTGTGGCACAACTTGACTAGAAGAAGGGATCGGTTGGTAGAACATGTTCTGAGGCATCAAGGGATCACAAATTTAGCATTGGAGGGCAGCGTGGAGGGTAAAAATCGTAGAGGGAGACCAAGAGATGAATAGATTAAGCAGATTCGGAAGGATGTAGGATGCAGTAGGTACTGGGAGATGAAGAAGCTTGCACAGGATAGAGTAGCATGGAGAGCTGCATCAAACCAGTCTCAGGACTGAAGACCACAACAACAACAATCTGAACAGCTTACACTCGTACCAACAGAATCTCATTTAGAAATAGACTGAAACATCTGTTTAATAAATCTATTTAGAGAAACATTCGTAGTCTTCTAACTGAATACAATTCATGAATTGAATACGTCGAAATGGAATATCTTTGCTGACATTTGACAGGAAATTATCAAGGAAGATACAGTACGAACAAGTAGAAGGACTCAATCGGAAATTATCCCCACAGGTATCTCTACCGCGCCGACGGACAGAGAGACTCGGTGCCCGAGTGACTGCTGTTAACGTGGCGAGTATGACGTGGAATGACGTTGCGATGAACGATTGTAAGAGTCCCTGCAACGTTGTGGGGCCGTTGTTTACTGGAATGTCTCACCACAGACTCCACTGATTTGAAAGGTGAATGACTCCGCATTGCTGTACACTTTAAACTCACGACTAGCCCTCAAAGCTTGCATTCTGATTCAGCATATACATTAATTCCAAATTAAAACGGTTCTATCGGTTTCTGTGCAGTCCCCTTTTCTCTAGAAGTACAAGTACAGCGAGTTTCCCGCAGAAATACTGTAATGTCTGGAAAGTAGGAGAGATTTTCGGGCAGGAGTACAGCTGCAGGGGTGGCTCATGGACTCATGAGTAGCAATTAGACAGCTCCTTCCGCATAAATATTAGACTAGAAAGGTATGTATCAAGTTTTAGTAAAGATATGTTCTGAAATCGTCTCAACTTGGATGTCTGCCTCCCGCGAAACTCCACGATATTAAAAACGGCAGTATGGCAACTAAATAGAGTTACTGGATGTCTAAAATAGGAATCAGAAAGATGTTTTAATATATCTTATCATGCGGAGTGCCTCGTACACCACTGTATATGTCCTTCCTAGCCGGAGTTGGGTGCTGTGAAGATTCGCTGGATGATGACGTCCCGGCCGCCTCATTATTTGAACCTAGCTCATTCTGAATGCGAGTGATGTGCCTCAGTCACAAATGCGAAGGAAGTGCCTCAGTCACAAAGCTGTCTCTTTCATTCTGAGGACGATAGCTGGAATTTTCAAGTAGGAAGAGCGTTCAATAAGCAATTCAACACATTATTCCTGAAAACAGTTTGATTTCATGCAAGATTCTGATACACCATTTTATTCCCCACTCTTTTGGCTATAAAGTCCTATTTTTCAACGTAATCTCCATTCAATGCGACGACGTTACACCACCTTGCTGGGAAGACCTGTATGCCAGCATGGTACCACTGTACTGGTCGACGTCGGTACTTACTCTACCTACGGAGTGCGTCCTGCATTGAGCCAAACACATGGAACTCGGAAGGTGCCAAGGTGCGACATCGAGAGTGCAGGGTCGATGAGGAATGAAAGTTCAGTGAACTTTTGTGAACTCCTCTCAAGTTCGCAGACTTGTCTGATGCCTTGCGTTATCATGGAGAAGTTCGGCTGTGTTTCTGTGGCGACGAACATGCTGAAATCGTTTCTTCAGTTTCCTAATGGTAGCCCAACACACCTCAGAATTCCTTGCACCATGACGAAACATCAAACAGAATAACCCCTTCAGAATCCCGGAAGACCTTCCTCACGGCTTTACCGGCTGAGGGAAGAGAGGGGATATTGCATCATTCCGTGGACTGCCCTTTTCTTTCCGATTCGAAGTGATAACACAATGATTCATTCTAACGATCAGAACAACTGTAAGTAGGCTGTTTAGGTTTATATGTTGGTAACGCCACGTAGCGCTCTGTACGAAAATCACTGACTGTGCTGTGTGCATTCTGTGGCTGGTTGGCGTTGTTGAAATATTCGCTATTGTAGTGATGGGCAGTTGGATGTGAACAGCGCGTAGCGTTGCGCAGTTGGAGGTGAGCCGCCAGCAGTGGTGGATGTGGGGAGAGAGATGGCAGAATTTTGAGAGCGGACGATCTGGACGTGTGTCCATCAGAAAGAGTATATTTGTCATACTGGATATCATGAAATGATATATATGTATATGATGACTTTTGAATATTATTAAGGTAAATACATTGTTTGTTCTCTATCAAAATCTTTCATTTGCTATCTATGCCGATCCGTAGTTAGTGCCTTCAGTAGTTAGAATTTTTTATTTAGCTGGCAGTATTGGTGCTCGCTGTATTGCAGTAGTTCGAGTAACAAAGACTTTTGTGAGGTAAGTGATTCATGAAAGGTATAGGTTATTGTTAGTCAGGGCCATTCTTTTGTAGGGATTATTGAAAGTCAGATTGCGTTGCGCTAAAAATATTGTGTGTCAGTTTAGTGATGATCAGAATAAGTAAAGATAGAAATGTCTGTGTACGTTCAGTTTTGCTCAGATGTTTGAAAATCAAATAACGTAAGGGGTTTATCAGCACAATCATTCATAAATTCTCTAAGGGGACGTTTCACCATCAACTCCGCACAGATGGTCTTTCGTTGCTCTTTATGGTCCTCTGTTAAGCTACCAGGAACGCTGTGAGCAGACACCTTCGAGTAGTCCCAACTGACGGACGATTGCATCAGCACTACCAATAGAGACGTTCAGCTGTGCTGCTAGGTGTTTGACTGTGATCCATCGACGACTTTGAATGAGAGATTCAAAACCGTAGGAGTCACTGCTGTGTAAGGCCGGTCGCCACGCGACCTTGTTGCGATGATGTCAGGCGCCTCGCCCAACGACTCACCGTTCGGTTGTTTGCTACCAGGTCCCCGTAGGCATTCTGCAGACGCCTATGAATATCTGCGATACTCTGGTTTTCCGCCAAAAGAAGCTCAATGAAAGCTCTCTGCTTCGAACGCACTTCCGTTACAGGGGTCATTTTGAAGGTTACGTATAGCGCCGACACCTATCGGCAGTTCACGAAACTATAAGGGCCGAAGCGGGAATAATTCACAATGTCCCACAACAACTTCCACAATTTTTCAACCGAACTTTGCCGAGAAAAAAAAATGTAGCATTACTTACTGAATGCTCCTCGTAGACAAGTTACAGTAGACGTAGTCAGCTACCGTTAGCATATTATAAAGTACACATAATTTGCTGATTTACAGATAGTAAGCCTTCGATCCCCTATATCTTCCAGAAAGAATTTTCACTGTGTAGGGATGTATGCGCTGGTTTGAAACTTCCTGTCAGCACACACTGCATTACAGAATGAAAATTCATTCTGGAAGCAGTCCCTCAGATTACGGCTAAGTCATGTCTCTGCAACATCCTTTCTTCCAGGATCGCTAATCCCGGAAGATACGCAGGAGAAGTTCTGCAATGTTTGGAAGGTAGGAGATGAGGAACTGGTGGAAGTAAAGCTGAGAGGGCTGGTCGTGAGTCGAGTTTGGCTAGCTCAGTCAGTAGAGACAGTGCCACCAAGGAACAAGGCCTCTACACTGCCTCTGGAATTGTTCGAGACGCGACCGCTACGGCTCCTAACGAACAGACCGAGACGATTGTTGTTTCTACGCCGTGGTATGAAGATTGTGAACCTGAATACCGAGAAGAAATGTTAACTGTTTTGCTTAATACTACTTCAACAATTTCGCGTAGATGCAGTATGCCTGCCTGAAGAAATAATTATGATTCTCAAGAAGGAGTCAGTAGATTCCATTTACCAAGTGGAAATGAGAAAATGAATAAGAGCAGTTCATAGAGTTTTTACGCCTACCGATAGCAGCAGCTTTTATAAAAAAGTACATTTAATATTTTTGTTCAGTTTGGATGTTAATTGTAACATAAACATACACTATGTTCGGAAACTGTTTTGTCACACTAATTAACCTAATCTATTATTTTTAACAGATTTGTGAGCGGCACTTTCATGCACACGATATAGAAAGAAGTACATCAGCATATGATGCTAAGACTAGTAAATTAATTACAGCACCTCTTGACCGTCCAAGGCTAAGAAAAGGTTATTTGAGCGTTTACTGACTATGTTAGTATATATAATTAATGACTGAATCTGTTGTGTTTATGACTTATAAAGTAAGATAATGGCAGTTAATATATTTGTTGCAGGTGCAGTTCCATCACTATTACATGGATGTTCTGGATATTTATTTACCACTTTAACATCAAGAGAACTTTCTGAGGATCAAAGCCAGTATTTGGAAAATGCTTACACCAATTCTGCTCTAAAGGGAAGTTTGACTAGTAATGAAGAACATATGAACTCAATGTCATTCTCTTTCCTGAATGAATCATTGATAAGATTAATACTTGTAATTCGAGTGAGTTAACCTGTTTTAAAAAGAAGTCTAGTGTATATCTCCTCTAAATTACTTAAGTGCCACTTCTGAAAATTTCTTTGTCATGTCACAATTAGAGCAATGTTAAGCCTCGCTGTACATGTAACTGATCTGCAGATTGGTCAAATGGAGGACCTCAAGTGTCCAGTAAATACAAGTAATACAGCGCAGTTAACTAATATGCTTAGCTCTTAGCCATACCACTCTTGCCATGGTGGATCTGGGTGGATACTGGCTCAATGAGGAAGAAAAAAATGGTTCAAATGGCTCTGAGCACTATGGGACTTAACAGCTGAGGTCATCAGTCCCCTAGACTTAGAACTACTTAAACCCAACTAACCTAAGCAGAACACACACATCCATGCCTGAGGCAGGATTCGAACCTGCGACCGTAGCAGCAGCGCGGTTGCGGACTTAGGCGCCTAAAACCGCCCGGCCACAACGGCCGGCAATGAGGAAGAGAGACAATACTTCCTAACAGGCAAGGTTCAAACCGAAGACCTGGAAAGCAGGTTAGGGAAGTACTGTCAGTTGAGTGGTGGTAATTACCATGTCGCAGTCAGACAGATTTGTGAGATAGAAAGTTAATTGAGGATACTAAGCAACATGTCATTAATATTAAAGTCACAAAAATGGGTGACTTTGTAATTTCCAAGGATGATGTTTTGCCTAATGAGTCAGATATAAATGACCTTTCACAACTCATATTTAATGAATAATTACATTTAGTTGTACATAATGCTGACATACACGAGTTAGATTAGGACGTGTGGCCTGTACTTCATTAGAGATATGGCTACTGCTCATATCGAGTCATTAAAAAAAATAAACGTAATTATTGTAAAATGTATCTAACAGCAGGTGCTGAGGATGTGTAAGATGACCAAAATACTCGTAATTTAATAACTGTTACCAGTAGAGGTGGACTGTGTTAGCCTCCTCAGGATGTTGTTATATGTGTAAAATATGTATATGTTTATGCACAGAAGTCCCTTACTGAAAAAGAAGAGTTGTTTCTTCGAAAAGGTGCCAAAGAAATGTACTGTTTTCTGTATGTCGTAGCAACTAGCCTGATATTTGTTGCGTTTGATTGCACATGAAATCATGACTGTACACGTAGTCCTGCAGTTCATATTATTTTGAATAATTATACCAGAAGGCTCAGTTATATTGTAAATACAAATAGCGTTACAACACTTAAGAGAAAGATATAAGTGTACTGAAAACTTGGTCATGTGAACGTTTTTGTAATTTTGAGCACAAATAAAAATAAATAATTATACGAATATAAATACTAATTCATCGCCTATCGAATTTCCAAACCTTTCCTTGATTCCCCGAAACTGGTATTTGTACAGGTAATTCAAAATTTCATTTAACTTTAAGATTCAATGAGATTTTACTAAAAAAAGTCAATATATCATAAAAATAAGAGAACAGGTATTCGTTATTTAAAGTATCAGCATTTCCTTTTTGTTTTGGGTAAGTAATGATGAACGTAAAGCTCAATGCGGGCTAGCAGCTGAAAGTATCTCGCCTGGTAGTATGACTCCTGCTGATGACGTCATGAATGGGTTGTTGAGAACGCTTGCCCGAGACAGGCAAAGACTACAGGTTCAAGTCTCAGTAGGGCTCACAGTTCTGATCTATCTATATTTTTGTCCGTAAATAGTTTGTAACCTTTAGAAAGGCGACTAATAATTCACTTACGAAATAATCGACACACTTTTTTCTGCAGTCCTAATTGCCACAAGACGAGCTGCATCTTGTTACATGAGGCACGAATTTACTTATACCTGTTCCAGATTTTCAGAATGATTCATTAACTAGATGACCTAGCTACTTTTTCGTGATGCACATGAGAGTTGTTCCCACCAAGAGAAATTGCGTTGGATATTTGGCTCACTTAACGGTTGTAATACTAATTTCCATTTGACGACTAAACCGATAATAATTTTTGGACAGTTAAGAGCGTTTCCGTAAAACGAAACAGCGGATTCGAGCGTTCGCAGAATTTTCTTAATTCTTAAAATTATTAGATCTAGTACCGCACTGCCAGCCAACGTTCGATCGTAGACTATTTTCTGATTGCGTGTGTGTATCCCGATTTTAAATTTCATGAACAAGTGCTGTATTTTCACTTGGGATTGATGATGTTTCTGTTAGTGTCGTAAAGGTGTCACGGCTCATCGATACATCCCACTTTATAAACTGTCTTTTCCTCTTACTTATCTCTTGAGAGTTCGCATTTTGCGTGACACAGTGAACATGTATGCAGCCACATACAAAATTGTGTGTCTGTTCCTCACGTATACCGTCGTAAAGATATGCAAGTCCGAAGGGCTCAAACTGCGCGACGCCAATTTGCTGCTGTGTGTCAATAGTATTCACTAACACTGAGCTAGGTGACACAAAGGTGAGACATTGGACTCCTGTTCGAAAGGACCGCGGTTAAAACCCCTGTTCAGTCCTTCTGATTTATATTTTTTGTTTTTCCCTAAATAGGTTAAGGCAAATACCGTGATCGTTTCTTCTAAAAAGGACGCGACTGATTCTGTCTCTCACCCCTCTCCCCCCTCCCCCCCTCCCACTCTTTCCTAATCCGAGCTTCTACTTCGTATGTTTAATCTTTCCTTCGTTCACCGATAACAATGAAGAACAGTGTTACGAAACCCGGTCCACACGCAAGATCTGCCTACGCACCTGTGTGCGCACATCGGGACTGTGCAGACAGATTGTTGAGTGGGAAGAGGAAATTTACGCATATGTGAGATGCGCGCAAACCTAGAAGTTGGATGTTTGAGTAACACTGCTTCAATCCGTAGACACAAGTCAGTCTGCACTGGTAAGCTGTTGAGTGTGAGCGGGAAATCGCCACAAATATGACGCGTTTGAGTCTGTTTGTTCAGTTTAGTAAATGTAGTGTTTCCCATGTCAGGTGCATACTGACTTGTAAAATACGCATCACTGTTCGGAGACACACATGTCTGTGGTAAGCTAAGAACAAGGAAAACCGCGATCGTATTAAGAAGGAAGCAGCTTATGATTCTTTAATAAAGAAAAAAATATGCTCATAACCTTGCAGAAAAAAGTGAGCGGTAATACAAAAATGAGTTGCGGTTTGTTTATTGCAAATAGTTAAGCAAAGTAACGAAATCTATTCGATGTGGTGCCGTGGACTACCAAATTGGAGAAGCAGAGCCAGAGGAAATGAAATGTGAGGGGTTATGAGCGCCATTAAATATTTCTACATCGCCTTGTCCTATCGCGTATAATTTTGTGAGTTGTAGCTTGCGTGTATTGTTAAGTTAATACTATTATGTGAAACTACCTTCACTAAAAGCCACTTTCTTGACAAGATCTATCTTTCAGTCTTTGATATTCTTTTCAACACGTATTGCCAACACAGATCACAAAAGAATTTCCTGCATTAGAGGATAGCGCTCGTAACTGAACTGAAATATCGTTTACGAGGGCGTAACGGCTTAAAGCGGAAAGTTTTTTTCTTTATACCGACGTTTGGGGGATTGGCAGTAGATTGTGTCCTGTGTATGCACGAGTTTTTCGTGATTTAATGCATCTACAGACATCTACAAAATTTTTTTTATCGTTGTTCCATTACCTCGTCTCAGAGAGGTGAGGTTGGTCAGGCAGCGGAATAATAGTCACCTCTTCTTCTAAAAGAGTTTAAAAGATACAAAGATGTATAAATATTTTAAAAGGATGACCTCCACACAGTTGTTTTAAAATACATAAAAGAACGGTTTTCATTGAAGGTATTTCAAAAACACGTAGGGAAACGTAGTACGACATTTGTAAAACAATGCGTTGCGAGAAAGTTAAGCACTACTCTGTAGTACACTCCACAACCAGTTGGTGGGATGGAACTGTACTTAGAAGGAGTAAAGTAAAGAGGGAAAATGGATTTGCGCTTAGGGGTAGTTAAAGTGTTTGTGGGGGAAAACTGGATTGGCGCTTAGGGGTAGTTAAAATGCTTGTGGAGGTACCTGGTGCAGGTATGTTCCGTTGTGGGGATAGCTATAACGTAGGAGAATGGTTGGTGGGAAAACATTGGATTCACGTTACAGTTAGCCCAATGTCAATAGGAGAGAGAAAAGCGAGGGATGGTAAGGGAGAGGGATAGGGAGGAGCAGGTTAAGTCTGATTGGAGGGATAGATGTCAACGCGGTTTTTGTTGTCAAGGAGATTATGCTCGGAAGTGATACGGACTGTGTGTCAATGTAGAGAGAGTGGTATGTGTCAATACTCGAGCAGCACCACACCAGGACTGTAGTTAGGGCGAGACAATGAAATTGTTGGTACAAGTTTAAGAGAACTATAGGACATATGGAGGTGTACACTGTGAATGGAGAGGTGATGAAAAGAGAAGAGCTGCTAAAGAGTTCTCGTAGGGGAGAGTAAGATTATTTGGAAAACATGGAGAATGACATGGGCTTCAAGCGTTTGGAGAGACTGATAGAATATTAGTAGGACAAATATCCATGCGACATTTGTGTAGTGGAGGATGGGTTGGATCAAGTCACTGTAGACGTGGAGGCTGGTGGAGGTATGTAAACCCCGTGTTCCAGCAGTTAGTAGTTCTAATAGTTTTAGTCTATAGTGGGCTTTCTGTTGGATGGTTAGTAGCTGGTGTTCCCGTGTTAGTTTGCAATCAAGGACTAGACCGAAATATGTGTGTGTGTACGTTTGCTGCCGGCCGCTGTGGTCTCGCGGTTCTAGGCGCGCAGTCCGGAACTATGCGACTGCTACGGTCGCAGGTTCGAATCCTGCCTCGGGCATGGATGTGTGTGATGTCCTTAGGTTAGTTAGGTTTAAGTAGTTCTAAGTTCTAGGGGACTGATGACCACAGCAGTTGAGTCCCATAGTGCTCAGAGCCATTTGAACCATTTTTTTGTACGTTTGTTGTAACGTCGCGAGTCAATACGCAACAGCATTTATTGCACTACTTTGCAGTACGGCTCGTAGCTTTGGAGCCATTGGCGGTGATAGAAAGAGCTGCTTGTGTCTTAGCGTGACTCATTTGCACCTGTCGCTAGACTAGCCATGGGAAGCCGTGTCAACTCGAGCGACTGAATATCCAAGCCCCTAAGAATCTAAATAAAGTATATTAAATATCAGTCAATTTAGTTAAAAGTCAATATACTGCCCTTTGTTATTAAAAAGAAGATTGTGTAAAAATCTCAGTTTTATAGCTGGCTCACTTTCCGAGTTAGAGAAAATTACCTAAAACGCCCCAAACCGACAGTTGTAAGATTTAACTAAGTTAGGATTAATAACAGTTTGTCTTTTAGTATCATTTGGAATCATTACTGAAGGTCACAAAATGTTAGGTCAATTTGTTTGAATTTTCATAATACAAAAAATTAACTATTTTTCATTTTCGTAATACAAAATTC
Source organism: Schistocerca nitens (assembly GCF_023898315.1). Taxonomy (NCBI): domain Eukaryota; kingdom Metazoa; phylum Arthropoda; class Insecta; order Orthoptera; family Acrididae; genus Schistocerca; species Schistocerca nitens. Next base: position 853,053,117 of record NC_064614.1, read on the forward strand.
AGAAAAGATCAGAATTTATTTAATGTGTTGTTGTGTGAGTAAATGAGTATGAGTGAGGGTGTGTATGTGGGACATACAAAAAAGTTGAATATTATCTCAGGTTAAACATTATGTAACTGTATCATGGGAAAGTGTTAAGCAAGCAAGTTGCAATGAAAAATCTAATTTCCCAACCTTGCTAATGACGTATGCCTGAGGATACTTGCTTTTGTAAGAAGGCAGCCATAACAGCCATTTGCAGAGTAATAAGTTTTTAAATTTATTTCAAGTTTAATTTTCCTTTCGTTTGGTTTTATTAAACATTATATTAATATTTGTATATTGAAATCACATAAATGCAACTGGGAATAGTGACTGTCGTAGGACAGTTTTGGCGTGAGAATAATCGCGAAGGATAGTTCTGATTGGCTGGCCATTTTGATCAACCAATCAGAGTTAAGCAGTTCCCACGCACTGCTAAGTAGTTATACTGTGAGAGAAGCAGAGTGAACAGGAGTCGCTGGCTAGCTATCAGACGTACAAGTCATGTTGGACGTGTCCGTCTTTGTTATAAGTAAAATGAAGAAGTTACTGGTATTTCGCGTCTGGATGGTATCGCCGTGAAAGCAGTTGCATTTACGGACAGACTGTGAAAATCTGAGCTTTGTGAAGTGATCTGTTGGATAGATAATTCCGCATGGCATGTTTCATACCCGTTTATGGAATAATTTGCGAGCAGTTTCTTTATTAGAAATCCACTGAAAAGGACCGAATGTGAAACTCGTATATTGTAGCAGAGTAATGAATGTAAATCGCTTAATAATTCGGGTCGGACTTAAGTGCATCTCTGGCTGCCTTGCGTGTGTACTGAGTTGTCTGAATTGTTAATTAAATATAATCTAATGGCAAGTATTTGTTTTGAACCTAAAAAAAATAAAAGAACTCGTTTGCTGAATTTTGACAATTTTCTAAAGAGATGAAGCAATCGCCCTCTACCCGAATTTCGTAATAAGATATTACAGGATAGCTTGCTACCAGAGTTTACGCGGACTTTGCAAACGTAAGTATTGACGCTGCTTTTAACATCGTCTGGACAGTAGCTAGTATACAGAGAAAGGGGCTGGTGATCAGAAGCCGTACTGAGGTAGGTGGAACTTTGCTAGTGCACCATACGACGAGAGATAGTGATCAAACATTTACGCCACAAATCTTCTAACCCGCCACGCCGTAGTGTGTGTGTGTCTGTGTGTGTGTGTAAATTGGATAGCACAGTCTTAAATGTTAATGTAAAAGTCACGGAGACGAAAATTGTACATGGTTCGTCCTATAATTAATTCCTTGGTTTTGGAGGATGTGTGCAAAAGGGAGGTAGAGAAGGGCGTAGAGAAATGCTATGAGACCACGACGAGATACTTTGCAAACCGAAATGATGCCTCTCAAACAGCCGGTACTTTCCGACCGACGCCGGTAATGAAAGGGCAACGAACACGACATTAACGTGCCGTAAAATTAAATAAGGGACTCGGTCTCTGCTCAAGCACCGCACAAATGTCAATGTCGCCGCCGCAGAGCGGGAAAACCGCCAGGAAGACCTCGCTGCGGCGTCGCCCGTGCTGCACCGGATGTCGGCCGCGGCGGGGCGGCTTGATGACTACCTGCAGGGGGCGCCCCGGTCCCTGCGCCTGTGTCCACAGTGGCTGCCGCGTGGCCGCTCTACAGCGCAACTTGTCGGCTTGTCTGCAAGCTCTTACAGAAAAATTCCCTGAGCATTTGGGGCTTCTTTTTTCGACTCACCAGTCTTTGTTTGGTTTGTTGCGACCTGCTACGAATTTCTCTCCTGTATCCATCTTTTCATCTCAGAGCAGCACTTGCAACCTACGTCCTCAATTACTTGCTCGATGTATTCCAGTCTCTTTCTTTCTCTGCAATTTTTATGCTCTAGAGCTCCCTCTAGTACCGTGGAAGTTATTCCATGATCTCTTAACAGATGCTCTACACTACTGGTCATTAAAGTTGCTACACCATGAAGATGACGTGGTACAGACGCGAAATTTAACCGACAGGAAGAAGATGCTGTGAAATGCAAATGATTAGCTGACATGAGGAAAGTTTCCAACCGATTTCTCATACCCAAACAGCAGTTGACCGGCATTGCCTGGTGGAACGTTGTTGTGATGCCTCGTATAAGGAGGAGAAATGCGTATCATCACTTTGATAGAAGTCGGATTGTAGCCTATCGCGATTGCGGTTCATCGTATCTCGACATTACTGCTCGCGTTGGTCGAGATCCAATAACTGTTAGCAGAATATGGAATCGGTGGGTTCAGGAAGGTAATACGGAACGCCGAGCTGGATTCCAACGGCCTCGTATCACTAGCAGTCTAGATGACAGGCATCTCATCCGCATAGCTGTAACGGATCGTGCAGCCACCTCTCGATCCCGGAGTGAACAGATGGGGACGTTTGCAAGACAACAACCATCTGCACGAACAGTTCGACGACGATTGCAGCAGCACGGGCTATCAGCTCGGAGACCATGGCTGCGGTTACCCTTGACGCTGCATTACAGACAGGAGCGCCTGCGATGGTATACTCAACGACGAACCTGGTTGCACGAGTGGCAAAACGTCATTTTCTTCGTATGAATCCAGGTTCTCTTTACAGCATCATGATGGTCGCATCCGTGTTTGGCCACAACGCGGTGAACGCACATTGGAAGCGTGTATTCGTCATGGCCATACTGGTGTATCACCCGGCGTGATGGTATGGGGTGCCATTGGTTACACGTCTCGGTCACCTCTTGTTTGCACTGACGGCACTTTGAAGAGTGGACGTTACATTTCAGATGTGTTACGACACGTGGCTCTACCCTTCATTCGATCCCTGTGAAACCCTACATTTCAGTAGGATAATGCACGACCGCATGTTGTAGGTCCTGTACGGGCCTTTCTGGATACAGAAAATGTTCGACTGCTGCCCTGCCAGCACATTCTTCAGATCTCTCACCAATTGGAAACGTCTGGTGGCCGAGCAACTGGCTCGTCACAATACGCCAGTCACTATCTTGATGAACTGTGGTATCGTGTTAAAGCTGCACGGGCAGCTGTACCTGTACACACCATCCAAACTCTGTTTGACTCAATGCCCAGGCGTATCAAGGGCTTTAATATGGCCAGAGGTGGTTGTTCTGGGTACTAATTTCTCAGGATCTATGCACCCAAATTGCGTGAAAATGTAATCACATATCAGTTCTAGTATAATATATTTGTCCAATGAATACCCGTTTATCATCTGAATTTCTGATTCGTATAGCAATTTTAATGGCCAGTTTTGGTTTATCCTGCCACTTTTTCTTGTGAGTGTTTTCCAAATACTTCTTTCCTCTCCGATTCTGCGCAGAACCTCTTCATTTCTTACCTTATCCGTCCAGCTAATTTTCAGTATCCATCTGTAGCACCACATTTAGCGCTACTGTTTAGTAAAGTGATATTCAGAAAATTTCGTGGTGATTGGTACCTGAAATTTGGTACGTCTGGAGTTCGATCCTCGCCTGGGACTTGTGAACTATAATACCCTTGTGTCGTCTAAAATTTTTGCCCATTACATTAATTGAATATATGTTTTATTCTGTAAATCTGTAGATACTAAATGTTTATTAAAAATCTGATATATATTATTTTGGATTATGATGTATTTATTCTGGGTTAATGCCATTTCAGGAATTTAGTAAAAGCAATGTCGCTGGCAGTGCTTAAAGAATTGTGTAGGAGTGCTGTATCAGACACGATTGTGACGTCAGAGCAGAGCGCGCAGAAGACTTGGCTCTGAGCACTATGGGACTTAACATCTGTGGTCATCAGTCCCCTAGAACTTAGAACTACTTAAACCTAACTAACCTAAGGACATCACACACATCCATGCCCGAGGCAGGATTCGAACCTGCGACCGGAGCGGTCACGCGGTTCCAGACTGAAGCGCCTAGACCGCACGGCCACACCGGCCGGCAGAAGACTTACTTAGTTGTGAGACGTAAGAGTGAACATAAGCAAATTGTGTGCAAAGTTTAGCCTATGTGAGCTGCCATTGTTATTTACGAGGCACCAAGAATATTACGAGTGTGGGTAGATGCAAGAGGTGAGAATAACATAAAGATCCTGCTCCATAATTGGTCATTGCGAATCAAGGTATGCCCACAAACGGGAACATGTAGACTACAGCGAATTCGACGGGTTAATATCTATAGGGAACTGTAAGGCTGTTTTATTTTCGTTCACATTCGAAACTTTGTGAGGCATTACCCAGTGATATTCTCGTGATGTTTACCTCAGTAATAAGTGTTGGAGGTAAAAACTGTAGGCTCTGAAACCGTCATTATCCTCGGTCACTGTCACCTACTTGGGTCACATTCCTTCCCAGTTATTTAATACGTGAACGTCATCGTTTAAATAGTTGCAAGAAAAGTATTATAAGACTATCACTGCCAGCTTTATTTCTTTGTTAAAATGATACCTGAAAGTAGTTAATGATGCAGCCTCAATAAGCCAACAGAACTGTTCAATAATATTTCGAGACAAAGCCATTCTTGGTAACTGAATGAGAGCAAAGTGACATAACTTAAAATAATTCCGGCAATTTCAGACCCAAGAAAAAAGTTAAGTTAATATATTTCCCATCTGTGTCTGTTTCACGCCCGTGTCTGTTATAATAATGGTACTGTGTGCTGGCATGATTCGTATTTCGGTTTTGCAGTTTTGTCAATCTGCTGAGGGCCAACAGTTGCTTTTTTGATCCAGTAAACTTTCATACTAATTACAGACTGTGCAAATCACCTAGCTTCCCACGCTCAGGAATCTTATGTACGTAAGTAAAAATGAATCTGAGGTCACATAAATTATTGTCGTAATAAAAGAGCTTAATCCAGTAAATCATTTACTTTTCAGTAACGAGTTTAAATACCTTTTCTAAATTAAAGTATCTGAGTATTGACGGTATAAGACAATTCCTTTTTTTATTCATTATTATTTCGGAACGTATTGTGCTGTCAGAAACGTGTGTCAGCCTTCTGTTGCCATACATACAGCCAAACGGTTACGTATTCATTGCTGTCCGCATCATTGATGAGATATTGGATATGGAGTGACCAATTGTGCCGGCTACCGTATTAATTAACTTCTGTATAATTTCAATTAGATTTATTGTGGACTCTCTGAATCATATGGTGCCCCCTTCCCTTTCGTGTTTTATGTGTGTGGTGGTACTGTTCAAGTATTACACAAAATCCAAATAAGTATAAAGTGCGCTCTTAGAATAGTTTGTTCTTTAGAGCGACTTATTGTAAACTTCTCTTCAATAACTTGTTAAAATTTCTGCGGAGACAACAGCCTTGTCCAAAATAAAGTTCATTAGGCATGCACGATCACGGTCATAGTATAGCATTAACCGATTAGTAAGGCGTGGAGTTTACAAACGCGTTCTCGAAACGCTATTTCCATTATCATTAATTCAAGCGAAAAAAAAATTCTCTTTGGACGTTGGTTCGGATTCCACGTTGTAACCATGTGAGTGAGTTAATTGTCAAGTCAGAGAACGTCAATGATAAACGACCTGCATTGAGGACCACCTTGTGTAACGGTGTGTTGTTGACTGATTTACCGTGGATGATTGATTTATCGTGGATTTCTCATCTATATACTCAGCCTTACACCGCATGGCAGTTGTGCATGTATCCCCCCTCCCTCATCACTCTTCATTAATAAGCCAAATTATAGTTGCGCTAGGCCATAAATATGAACAAGAAGATGAAAGGTAAATCAATTAAGTACTACAAATTTCCAAAAGATGAACACGTGTAAGAAGTGGATTCACGCTAGTTGTCGAAATGATGGGTGTTAAAAATGCAAAAATTTGTTCGAGACATTTTAGTTTAAATAGCTTGACAGTTCCGTTATGTAAAAGGCTACTTAATTAATTATCTAAAAATCTGACAACTCGTAACCCTTTCGCGGGTGCATATTTTGTAGTGACTCAACGAAGTTAATTTTTTTTATTGTATTAGAATTGTGATCAGCTGACTACATTTAACTTTTAATAACTTTAATTTTGTGATTTAGGACCAAAATTATGGTGATAAATAATATTACTATCTCTCTTTCTAAATTCTCTAATCGATTATTGTCGCAAATAGTGTCCACCGGTCCTGAAAGGGGAGAGAGACATTACACGACTACTGAAAGCTTTATTCACGACAAAAACAAACTACGGCTGGAACAGAAACTTCCAATATATCCAGGAGCTTTCAATAGTGTTACGACGTATTCCTATGAACGCAAAAGAAATACAGTTGAAGGTAAATATTCTTCCGGCTGCCCACGAGAGGAGTAATAGTGACAGAAAAAATGGATGTGTACGTAGCAAGAGGCAACAGAATAAGCTTTATAAGGCGAAGGGATGAAACACAGAAACGGTCTCAGATAGCTCAGAATGCTTTCACGTTAAATATAAAGTAAATTTCTAGCTAATCTTAACAATTTTGGAATATTCACAAGTACAGAAAATGAAAAAAAATGTTTGAAATTGAACCCAGTTTCGAAAGAATATTTGACAAATTGTACTACATGATCAATCATCCTGAGATCTGAGATTGAGTGAAATGACAAGAATCATGGGGTTTGGAAAATATTCTCTACAAACTGAAAAATCCTTGAAAGATAATACAAAAGCTGAAACTTCTTGGCAGATTAAAACTGTGTGCCGGACCGAGACTCGAACTCGGGACCTTTGCCTTTCGCGGGCAAGCGCTCTACCATCTGAGCTACCCAAGAACGACTCACGGCCCGTCTTCACAGCTTTACTTCTGCCAGTACCTCGTCTTTTACAGAAGCTCTCCTGCGAACTTTGCAGAACTAGCACTCCTGAAAGAAAGGATATTGCGGAGACATGGCTTAGCCACAGCCTTGGGGATGTTTCCAGAATTCTGGAATACAATAGCTGTTAACAAAAACGGAACAGAAGTACTGTCAAGAATTTTAGCTTCAGGGCAAATTATTTACTTTAGAGAATCTTCAAAAAAAAGATGTGGCAAGCTGGAGTATCGTTAGTAAGTGTTAATGATAAAGCTTGACGGGGTTTGAGTAACAGACTGTGCTTTCCACTTTCAGCTCTTAGCACTATTCAAAAATGGACATCAACGTTTGACTGTTCCCCACGGAAAAAATACATTAGTCTGCTCCTCGCACAACTTCTGTCAAGAAATCTGGAAGACTCGCAGGAGATCGTAGCTCTCTGTTTCGTCGAAACAAGTCTACATAAATAAATGTGTTCCGAGACGAAGAAGGAAAGGATATTCGACTCCCATAAGAGTGGCAACTGAAAGCATTCTATTTACAATAATCTTGATGAGCCAGTGACGAAGGAAATACTTTGATAGTTTTGTTGAAGCAGCAAACTTGGAACTGTAACCTCATAAATTAGCTTTAGCAATCCTATGACCCTCAAAAAGAAATTTTGTTTTTGCTCCTGCACCCCGTTTGCTGGAAATTGTCAGTAAAAATATGTTGAAAACGGATTCATGTGTCACAATGGAAAAATCGCCAGTAAAGACTGACTGACAGAAGTAATTCATCACGAACCAAGAAGCGTATTAACAGTGACATTAAAGTTATAGGATAACAACTAATTCGTGAAAGATAAGCAAAAGGACAAAGTTGCTGCGCACTTGTTCTAGTATTCAATGTGAAAAGTTGTCAATATAATTTCGAAGAAGATTTCTCATCTAACAGCTGCAAATCAAGCAGACTCAAACCATTCCCTATTAAAGAATTCGTTCTGCAATCAGTTTTTGTGCTGGAGGGGGGTGGAGGAGGCGGGGTGGGGGAGGAGGTAATATAGATTCACACAAAAGTTGGCTTGCGTAGACAATCAAGAGCAAGAAAGGATTATAAACAATCTTCTGTCTGACTGTGGTCTTATAATTGAACGTGGAAATCTGTTACACCAACTCATACAGTAGGTGTAGCTGAGTAAAATGTATTCTGACGCGTTTGTTACAGAGGAAACTGAAACTGGTTAGTTAAAGATTGGTGTTTAAGTCGGCTGTGATCTCCTCCTCTAAGAACGTTATATGGTATAAATCCCGTACCTAACAACAATACTGTAGACGAGGACAGACAAAATTAGTAGTTTGATACACCTTCTATGCATTTTGCAGTCTGGTTTGCTCTTTCACATGATGTAAACCAGTCTGTAGGAGGTGGTAGCACTCCTTGCAGCATATGACTGATCCTAACCACACCCACCCACCCACTCACTCACACACACACACACACACACGCGCGCGCGCGCGCGCACACACACACACACGCACGCAAACGCACAGAAACACAGAATGTTAGCCTCATGGGCTTGGTTGTGATATCACATGACTATGTTAATCACAACCATAAAAAAAAAAACATTGCAGGTACATGAAGCTCTGGAATAGGCATGGCATTTTACTGCACAAGGATGTAATATAAATGTCACTTTAACACACGAATATATAACGGAAAGAGCTCGGAAAAAATGTATTCCTCGCGAAACACTCTTGAGAAAAATAAGTGAATTTAGACAGCCATTCCATTAATCCACCACCATCTTGTATCAGACGCAGCTATCATAAGAGTGATTTGGCCATGCACACAGACATATAGACTTTCATTTTTTCTATCGATCAGTGTGGTAGAGAGAAACAGTGAAAAATTGACAATACTGTTACAATACACCCTCCGCCATCCAGTCCACAAAGGCTAGTAGAGTATGTGTTCGGATGTAACTGTAGATGGTGCTCCTTGTGCTATCTGTCACAATTTTTTTTGCTTCGAAGGTAATAGAATTCCTTAACTTCGTCTGCTTGATGATCACCAGTTTTGATGTTAAGCTTCTCAGTATTCTAATTTCTGGTACTTCTCATTACTTTCGTCTTTCTTCGGTTAACTTCCAGTCTGTATCCTTTCACCCTGAACTTTACTCTTTCTCTTAAACCTTACTTTTATTTCCATCGTTGCCTCTTCGATGTATATAATGAACAGTAGAAGTGAAACATTGCATCCCTCCCCTACGTCCTTTTTTATGGGAGCACTTGTTTCTTGTTACACCAGTCTTACTGTTCCCTATTGGTTCTCGAACATATTGTATATTACCCATTTTCTCTATGGCTTACTTCTATTTTTCTCAAAATTTCAAATATCTTGCTCCATTTTACATCGTCTAATACTACTTCCATGTCGACAAATCTTATTTCCATTACAGTATGCTACGTCTTGACTGCCTGCCTGGCGTCTTTACCTCTCCTAAAGATCAACATAGCAGAAGCTCGCAACTTGAATTCATGCGCTGTTAATCAGATTGTGTGATAGTTTCCATACATACCTGCTCTTGCTCCACGTGTCCACGGTTCCGCCCATGAACGTGTATATTACATCAGCTTGAGGTGGACAGGTCACCTTTGTTATTCCACAGGTCTCGTGAAAAACAGCACCTTAAGCTGTTACTGTTCCTGCAAGTATTATTCTGCAGTCCTTAAGAAAACGATGCAATATACAGAATGGACTTCGGTAGGTCGCTATTAGAGAATTTACTGCTAGGTTACCGCAGGATTCTCTATCATGCATGTAGGTCCTATTGGGAAGAGTCCCAGGCATCTCACATGCGAGGCACAGTAGCGATGGCCTCGTATTCTCTGACGTGAGCAGTCAATGTGGTGCCTCAGCGTCTCTCCTGCGAGCAATAGTTCCCTGCGGCCAGACACTGTTGCCACATACGTGAGGCATCGGCGGCTGCACTCTACCTTTCGCCAGCTATCTGGAGAGTTGCACATGGCCGCAGGGATGATTATATGCTGGAGTACTCTTGACGTTTTTTATTTTGTTTTAAATATGCATACCTATCCTATTATTCATTTTGTTTCGGTGGTGGTGGTGGTGCATTGGGGTGAAATTGTTTACAGTGCAAATTTAGCGATGTGTTGTGTGTTTATGTACCTGGATTTTTTCTAACATTATTTACAAGTACATCACAATCCTTACCCTCAGACTCCTCTAAGGCAGTCTTATAGATGTCACAAAGGAACAAATTCCTCATTTACATGGTTCATAGCTAGAGTATATTTGTTACAGTGTTCTTGTTTAACTTGAAATATTGGTATATTTGTTAAAATATCACACTACGTTAATTATTGAAAATGGGATATTGGTGTATTCGTTTAAAATATAAGAATTAGAAATTATTTAACATTTAATATCTTATATTTATGAGTATCTTAGGATGACAGTTTTGAAAAGAGTAGAGTAAGCTGTTAATCGCAACAAATTATCCCATACTTGTAAATAGCAGTGGGAGGTGATCATGCCTTGGAGCACTTACAGAAGAGCCATTGTTTTTAACACACTATGATGTCACACATTAATAATGCAGGGACAAGTTCCTCGTAGATTTCGTGCGAAGAAATAGTTAATTGTGTAAATAATGCAGTGCAGTAATTGTTCAGTCTCATGTTTACATGCGTCTTTGGATTACGATCTTGAAAATTGGGTATTTGAATGCTAGGGAGAGTGGAAGGCAGGGGAATTGGCCAAGGAATGTTTTTCCAGAATGGTAAGTAGCAACGGGAGATGGTCATATGATGGACTGATTGCAGATGATATCATTAAATTATAGTAACGCAGCCATGACCCTTAGAATTTCCCTCTCTCATACACTGTAATGGGGAAGTGTTTTACGTCATAAATTAAGATAACATTTACCGTCATTTTTAAGTAAGACAGTACTGCTGTTCGCTATGCGTAACAATCCTTTATCTGTGATGCACAAACATAGAAGAACGAGGCTCACACGAATTGTAGTTCAGAGAGAAAGAGGAGGGCTAGGAGGAAGAAAATTTCCAGCCCTGTTTAAGTCATACTACTGGCCTAGATCAATGGGAGGAGGGGTACCTTGAAATTAGTGCTTGAAATTCTGCAGTGGATGGGTGGTTTTCATTTTCCAACCATTTTTTAGTCGCACAATTGCCATACAGTCGTGGGAGGGACACGACTGGTATACGAGGGTTCATCCTGACCTTGAATAAAGCATACACAATAGCCCGAAATGTGTTGGCAGTTACCTTGAGATTTGATCGCCATCCGGCCGGTAAGTTCCACGTCCCATAACCTATTATGGACAAGTGTTAGTTGAGAGCATTTAATACGAAAAGAGATGTTGAAGATGATAATGAAGAGTCTCTAAGTGCTTCCAGAGATGTGGGTGGCTATTTTTATTTGGAATGTAAAGCGGTTTGTTTTAGCGCAGAAATCTTCAGAAAGTTCAAAAAATGACTGTGAATTTCAAGTTAGTTTTTTGAAGGAAGCCTTGATATTGACGTAATAATTCGGCACAGATTGGCAGATGGAAACTGTAATGGTGGACTTCTTTACTTAATAGAGTATGTTATTTTCAAAATACAAGTAAAAGTTCCAGAATATTTAAAGACGCAAATGAAATATCTGACGACAGTAATTCTCTCAACACGTCGTCCTAAATACAAATAATGCCCAGATCAGCGTTTGCAATACCAAGTGACCAGCTCCTGGAGTGCGTGGACATAACTGAGAAATATTTTATAAAATTACGTTGGCCATACTAGTGGCTAATGTAATATTGTAATATGTGGCAAAATAAAGGACATGTTGTGGAAATTATAACATCTCAACAACAAAATTGTGGCTCAGAGAGGTGACAGAAGAAGGTAGTTAAAGAAATATGACACCCAAACGATCCTTTGTGTACTGGTTTCCTATTTTATTCGGTTAATATCAAGGAATATTTTATTAAAGGAGTTAGTTATTAAGTAAATTGAACTAGAGGTAGTTAAAGTGAGATTAACTTAGAAAACTGCCCAGAAATTTGAGACGTAAATATAAAATAGATATTCAAGGGGCAATTTCTTGTTAACGACAGTAATGTGCCTATTTACCCTCTAACAATATCTGTGGTAAATATTCCACATTTGCGTAAACATATGAATAACTTTGAGGCTTTATTATTGTAACACTTTTATCCGAATTCCTTTTGTTTTCAGAGAGCGAGAGAGAGAGAGAGAGAGAGAGAGAGAGAGAGAGAGAGAGAGAGAACGCCAATGAAGTAGAAAAGAATCTTTTAACACAGACAGTCCTGAAACTTACGTACTATAAATGGAAATGCACGATCCTAGCATTATATACATATATGAGCTCCAAAATAGCATGAAAAGTATAATAACAATTTATCGGTTCTTTGATGACGATATACAAATCAAAATTGTACTGAAAACCATACATCACAATCGACGTAAGGTGGGAGGCTCCACAAAGTTGTTATTCACTTCCAATACGTTTGTAAGTACTATTCTTTCCGTTCCTTACAAGCTGTGTAGGGAACCACGTCTATCAAGGCACTATTTTTTCCATCTGTAAGGGACGGAGCTGAGGATCAGTATCTGACTTCTTTCACTTGTATCACGATTCTTAAAAGCAACACAGTTCATAATCATTTGTCCTTTACACTATCAAAGAATTTATACTGTCTCAATCTTAATCTCTGCACCCACAGTAATCACTCCTCAGTTTAAACTCAGTAGTTATTCCCATGACCAGCTCCTTCAGAAGGTATAACAAACCAATAGCCTTAGAGGAATTTTCGTTATTCAAGATGAAAATATATCTGACTATAAAAAACGGCCGAAGCTACAAGACTGGTACGGAACATTGTCTTTATGGTAGAGAGGAGAGAGCATACTGGATACTGAGTGAAATGAACAAACACACAGAAAGGCAGAAGAGCACCTTAATCCGATATATGAAAAAGAATGGTGACAGTATTTCATTTATCTCAGGACCAGAGACAATTCAAGACAAGGGGTAAAAGAACATTTGTAAATATTTATGTCGATCGAATAAGAGCTTCATAAATATCATGAAATAAAAATATCCCGAAATGTTGTAGTGCTCCATCCTTGCGCCCTCTTGTGTGTCAGGCACTAGCTGCGTCTCGTACTTGCAGGCGTAGTTAACTTTGGCTTCTCGCTTAATCACTGTCATCATGACGAAGCTACTGTTAAAAATTAATGACAGATAGGGCTCTTACATAGCTACGTCAGCGTTGCACTGCGCATAGGAGAGGGCTACTCGGGTAGCAGAATATTTGTGGAATGTAGATGGGCGTTTCTTAGGTAAGGCGATAGTCTGAATTCCTCTGATGAACGCTCGTCAGTCGGTACTCAGAGAGCGAAATCAGATCACGTACAAAGTAAAAGCACTTCGAAATCAAGATTTCACTGTAAATTGAGGAAGCATTCGTACCAAAATCGTTGAATTCACTACCCTTAAGAAAGTTGTCAGTCTCAGATTATACTCGGAAACGAGAGGTGGATAAAACCCGAAGCGGGAAGCTCCGAAATATCGAAGGCGGAGGAGTGATAATTTCAGTAAACATAATATTATGAAAAAATGGTTCAAATGGCTCTGAGCACTATGGGACCCAACTGCTGTGGTCATAAGTCCCCTAGAACTTAGAACTACTTAAACCTAACTAACCTAAGGACAGCACACAACACCCAGCCATCACGAGGCAGAGAAAATCCCTGACCCCGCCGGGAATCGAACCCGGGAACCCGGGCGTGGGAAGCGAGAACGCTACCGCACGACCACGAGATGCGGGCCATAATATTATGAACTTCCAGCATTCTGGAGTAGCCTGGGTCAGCAACTTTTGTTAATCAGTAGAACGAGAAACTAGTCCAAGATGCAAATTTTTGCTTTTTATTCATTCGATGGATAGTTTCTGGCCGAGACCCATTTTCAAAACATCATAACATAGTCGAAAATGGCATTTCAGAAGATGTTAAAATTGTACAATGAACATTTACAGTGGATACAGATAACTACAGTTGCTCGAATGAATAAAAAGTAAAAATTTGCAATTTGAACTGGCTTTTCGTTCTACTGAACAGAATATTAAGTTGGTGGAAGTCGAAATTGAGTCTGAATGTAAAGTTATCTAGACGCGAGTAACCGGTCCAGGTGAAATCATATGTATATTTTTATCGCCCACCGTATTTTGCCGTCAACAGTTCTAGAATCATTCAAAGAAAGTCTAAGTTCAGGATTGCAGAAGTACCTCAATGTGCAATATTAGTTGGAAGTGACTTCAACCTACCGAATACAGACTGGGGCGTCAATGAATTCATTGGAGATGGTACAGTCACAATATTACGAAGCAGATCTGAACACATTCTCTGAAACCTCTCTTGAGCAAATAATTCCACGACCTACACGTAGTGGAAATGTTTTAAGCTTTGTAGTTTCAAACAGGCCAAATCTTATTGACAGTGTTCATTGGGAGATAGATATTAGTGGTCGTGATGTCACTGTAGCGAGGATGGTTACTAAAATGAATAAACTCTTCAGGAAAGATAGGAGAGTTTTTATGTTGCAAAGAGTATATAAGCAGTTGATATCATCCTACTTAGACACTGAATGGTTATCTTTTACTTCCAATATGATGAAAGTAGAAAAATTACGGGCGAAGTTCCAGCTGATTGTAAGTCACAGTCTACAGAAGTACTTGCGAAGTAAACGGGTTAAGGAGAGCAAAGACTCACCGTGGTTTAATAACAACATTCGGAAAACGTGAGTAGCACTGTTGGTTCGAAATAGAACGCTGAAATGGCAACAGACAAAAGTTGGTCTAAGGCTTCAGAACTCGTCGATCGGTTTGGTGTGTCAGTAGAGGACAGAAAAGGAACGCTGAAATTTTAAATACCGCGTTTAAAAAGACTCACTCACAAAGGAAGATCGTACAGACGTACAATCCCTCGACCGTTGCACAGACTCCTGTATTGAGCACATGGAAGCAGGCTTCTCTGTCGATGAGAAGCAACTGGGGAACAGTTGGAAACAAATAAGTGGCCAGGTCCAAATGTAATCCTAATTCGGTTTTACAGAGAGTACTCTTCGGCTTTGGCCTATTACTTAGCTTGCATTTATCGTGAATCTCTTCCCCGCTGCTATATCACAAGAAACTGGAAAAAAGGGGCATTTGAAGAACGACAAAAGAATAGAAACGCAAAATTACCGAAATGTATCCTTAATGTTGGTTGATGCAGAATTCTTGAGCTTAGTCTTCGTTCGATTACAATAAATTTCCTTGAGACATAAAAGTTTCTGTCCACAAAGCAGCACGGATTTAGTAAGCTTCAGTCGTGCGAAACACTTCGCATAATATCCTCCGAACAATGGATGAATGGCTACTGTCAGTTTTGGTATTTCCAGATTCCCAGAAAGCGCTTGTAGTATACTGAATAGGTGCTCAGATATGTGAGTGGCTCGAGGACTATTTTATGTAATAGAACGCAGTAACAGACACACCACATTATGCCACAATCCAGATAAAAAATCTAATTATACAAGCAGGAAATATCGGTCTATACATTTCTTCTTCAATTATAACAAACTTTAAAAATTATCCACAGAAATTACTCATAATTCAAAAGTAATTTAAAGAAGTCAACCCATTTAAATATTTAGATAAGTGGCTAAGCACAAACCCAATGCAAGGACATTCTAGATGTAAGGGTAAAGAAGATGAAGATTCGTGAGCACTAGAATTATACATACAAGAAGAAGGCATTATCAAGGGACATCAAAATTAAATATGATGCAGTAGTGAGACCTGAGGCTCTGTATGGCTCCGAAGCACTAAACCTAATTCGGAAAGATGGCGTAAACAAAATAATGGAAATAGATAGAAGACCTATTAGGAATATACTTGGCCTAAGGAAATAGAATACAACAGACCAGCACCTAACAAAGAGATCTATGAACATCTAGAGAACATAGTACACAGTATGCGCAGTTCAAGAATTTCGTTCTCCGGACATTGGGCTAGAATGGATTAAGACACACTGCCGAATCAAATCCTTAGTAAAATTATGAAGATGGCAGAACAACCAGTATGGTTTACATGACTACATGACCTCAAAGAACCAAACATCGGCATAATGGACACACGTAACAGAAATTTGCTTAGGAGCAGAATCAGAGAGCTTTCTTCAGGGACGAAGAAGAAAGAAAATAAAGCCTCATAACATCAGACAGTTTCCTCGGATTCAGAGGTAGTGAAGGGAGATGAAAATTTAATGGTCATGGGTGACTTTAATTCAAGAGTAGGAAAAGGGAGAGAAGGAAACGTAGGAGGTGAATATGGATTGGGGCTAAGAAATGAAAGAGGAAGCCGCCTGGTAGAATTTTGTGCAGAGCACAACTTAATCATAGCTAACACTTGGTTTAAGAATCATGAAAGATGGTTGTATACATGGAAGAACCCTGGAGATACTAAAA